>NC_086355.1:7087547-7410017 GCF_036324505.1 Eleginops maclovinus
TCGGGACATCAACACAACAGCCCCGATGCGGGCCTCAAATTGCATACTCTAGAAGAGCCAGAGACCACTTTCACGTTAGACCTAGCTGTACCCATAGGCCACATCTAAATGTGCTCTCTATTTCTGAAGGGAATCTTCGTAGCCACAAGCAAACCATTTACTTGGTTCAGAAGTAGGCTTCGTCCTGTGCTGTGTGGTATTGTTGAATTGGGCAGAAGGGTGCCACTTAAGACTATACGTGTAATTGCATGTGAGTGCATGTTTGTCTGTTTACAAGGGAGAGTGAACAGAGCCAGACTGGCCGCGAGGTTCGACCAAGGCCAGGATGCAATGGACTGTGTCTGAGTGGACTAACTCAAAGTAATGTTTTGGGGTCACATACATTGAGAATGGTAGAAATGCAGCAGCCACAGGTGCTTTTGCTCTGTCGCTCAGCCAGGAGAGCTTTACAGACCAACATAGACTCAAATAATGTAGCCTGTACAAGTGCACATCACAGAGCTCAGATCTGGCTTGTTCCAGTGTGCTGAAATACTTTAATCCATTAGCCTCTTTTGCCCTCGCTGTGAATCCTCATCTCTTCTACATCATAAGGGATTCTGGAAAGCATGTTTCTATAAGTCTAACTGCAAGGCAGTCTTCCATGTGGGAAATAGGAAATATCAACCTTATCTCTGCTTATGCATTGATCTTAACCTCTATAAAACCAACCTCTCTCTGTCCTCCTCCAGTAGAGTAGTCAGGCAGGTGCTCTTGTTGGTAGACTCCCTGTGGGTCCTGTCTTGCTCCTCAAGCCTGTGTAGGGCGTCTCTGTGAGAGCGGGACACCTCCAGGAACTGCTCCCGCATGCGTTCGGAGGAGCGCTTCTGGGCCTTCACCAAGTGGTTGAGCTAAGAAAAATGGGGAAAACAACACAGAGGAGAAGGGAACGCCTCTATGTATTTAAATTTGGCACATAAAGCTCTTGTTACTGTAAAACCACCTTTTTTTTAAGGAATCATTTGACCAAAGTTACAATAGGATGCATTTTCCCATTAAGCCAATGAAGTATGTCCTCTGAAAAGTTAGGTTTTGGAGATTAAAGATTACGGAGAGCTTCTTGTAAAAGGTTGTAATTTTTCAAAAGCATAAAACTTAACTTCTTTCACTTTTACAGGGAAACAAATCCTTATTATCACAAGTTTTATAAACGTTGCAGAAGAATAGATCCAGCACAAGTAACACCTGTAAATAGAAATAACAAATGTGTGCAACGATGCATCCGTAATAGATGCTCCTTTGTCTGACAGTAATGCATTCCCCTCATTTAATTTGATCACCCGCTCCATATGGTGTCTAGTTTCTTGCTGTAGGTACCTCAGCAATTGTTATTTTGTACACATCCTGCAGGTGGTCCTGCTGGGTCCACGGAGAGTCTCTCCGCAGGGCACGGAGCACCTTCTCCGGTCTGCTGAAACCATATTGGGCCCCCAGTCGAGCTGAATCTGTCTTCTCTGATTTCAACACGGCGATTACCTCATCTCTGGCCTACAGAGACAAACATTCAGTTGCTGGCTTTAATTTCAGTGTGTTGAGAAACTGCAGTCTGCACAGTTTGTGACTTTACATGAGCTGGAGAATTAATGTGCTTGTAGGCAATTAAACAAATCCTCCTACCTGCAGTTCTCCCTCCAGAATACTCAACAGAAACAACAAGTCATCGCGCGACAGGTCTTCTTTTTTGTGTCTGGCCTCCAACCTCTCTCTCTTGTCTCGTTTATGGGCCCTCTGAACAGTGATTTTAGGGCTCTGCGTCGGTTGGAATGGAGACTCTGAGTTGTGTTTCTTTAAATCATTTTGATTCCAAGAAACCATTTTGCCGCTTTTACCAAGTGGGTGCATGACTTTTGAGTTTACCTTGGAGAAAATGGAGAAACAGGGTAGATCAAAGGAGGCGGCTTAACAAGAAGACAAAGAGTAATGTGTGCTTCCGATCTAAGAGGTTAAACAAGGTCCTACACCGTGTCATTACAGTACAAGTGGTTATTGTATGTCTTTAATAAGGGACCGGCTGATGCAGATTATATAACTCTTTGTGGGCTAATCCAAAGTCAGAAGGCTTCTTGTCATCACAGTTAGTGTTACTGAAACGGAGAGGCCTGTGCCTGGCATTACTTTGTGTGAGGCTTATGTCATCTCATATTCTTACTCTTAGTACATTCACAGCAATCACTGTTAGCTTGGCAGACAATAGCGCTGAAGGTTGCCAGAAAGTAGGTCCATGATTACTAACGACATGAGAGCCAGAGATGTGTGTTATTGAAGCAAATCACATCAGCGAAACCGTGTTAGCTGGCCAGCTTCCTCTGACTTGCTGTTCTCATCCCATATTAAGAGAAAGAAAGAAGGCAAGCAAGCAGGTTCATATTAGCGCACGATGATGTAATCGTTCTGCTTTTCAGCTCTGCTTCTTCAGTCCAAGCTCTCACAGTGGCTGGGAACGCCTTTTATTCCCTAGTCGTTGATCAGGTTTCCTTAGTTAAGTTACTAAAGGCCCTTGTTGGAAAACACAACAAATTGCAAGATGATTGTGAAAAGCAAGTATCAGAAATGTCTTGAGAGGTACGACATTTCACTGCAATTGTTTTAAGGCTTTTATTGAGAGCACCTCAGACCTTTTAGGGGTGTTTATACAAATGGTGGCATTGCTTTCCTGTTTAGTAACAGCATTTCTCTCTCTCCCCTCTCTTTATTTGACTCAGCCATTCCTTCTCTTACACAGACACACATAAACACAGACAGGCAGCATCTTCTTCTTGTCATCATGGTCTAAAAGCAGCCTTGAGTCTTTCTTAACAAGATCAACTCCGGTGTAAAAGGGACAAACATTGTGAAAGAAAAAACACAGAACAGAAAGCCTTTAGCTGGTTCAAACTGTAGCCAACACCGTCCCTCGAATCCTTGTGAGAGTGTTGGCTTACTTAATAGATGGTGTCTACATAGAAGTATTTTCACTCGGCCTCTGTGTGGAAAGAAAGAGTGACGATCTCAGCCTCCCTCCCTTCCACTTGATACCCTCTCGGTATCAATCAGGAAGAGGGATGAAGCTGTCTTAGCTGTCCCTACGTTCCTTTATTCTACTTCTTTCCAGAGACAGGAAGGGGTGATACTGAGGCTCTTAACAGCCTGAGGAGTTTTCAATAGGTCACTTTTAGACTATCAAAACTGAGTCTTTTCAACATGCAGCATCAATCCCTAATGATAAAATGTACTGCCTTCACTCAAAAGTATTATATATTTGATTCATTTGGCATTCTTTTTCAAGACGCTCGGGTTTCTAAGAAAGAAGACGGTTGAGGGTGTAGATAAAAAGATAACGTGCTTCAGTCAGCCTTAAGAGGTTAAGTGCAGGGTTGGTAGATCAAGGAATGACGACATGTATGGAGGTGATGTGAGCTAATGATCGATGGCGTGTTTTCTCTGTGGGGGCCTGGGGCCTGTTGTCTTTGGATGTGAGTGTGTGAGTGTGTGTATATATTTTTCCTTTGTCTGATGGTTCTGTTAATGCGAGCAGTCAAGCTAAGACACGTGCCTCTGTGTCCTTGCTCTTGGCCTTCAATTGACTAATGGTGATGGTGTCTGAACACCTCACAATTCTCACACACGTGCACACACACAGATGGCATTAGTCAGACTATGTTCTTCTTTAGCGTCTAGACGAACACACACACACACACACACACACACACACACTCCCACACAATGCCAGGCATGTGAAAGTACCTCCAAACTTAAGTTCTGGCTCTGAGCCAGAGCCTGTCTTAATAATGGTTGCCAGCATTGTCCCACCGAGGGACGTCCGCTGGCAGGCAGGTTGGCAGCCGCACATGTGGCTGGCCATCTCTTGTTTATTTATCTGAACACCACCCAGGGCAGCATGCCTGCATCCCTCCTGCCTGCCCCTGTCTAGCTCACAAAGCCACCGGCTTCTCTCGGAAACATCCATTAACTCTTCCATAGCAGTGTCTCTAAATGAAACAGGGCCGTGGGCTGGGACGTTTGAAATGTCCCAACTCTTCTTTGACATTTCAAAGCAGCTCTTACTCAGCAGTTACCCCAAATTAGGGTCCCTCAGCTTTACGTAGAAATCACAAAAGCGCTAAGTTGGCACGTTTGTACACTTCGTCTGGCGCTCAGGGGTCTCAGACTACTGGCTCAGGAAACTCCCCTACCATACAGACGCATTTTGTTTTCACACTTGAACTTGTTGCCTTTTTTTTTTTCCAGAGTATTTATGTAATCGTCCACTAAGGATCCAAAAACTCAGGACAGAAAAATGACTGTTTCACATTGATCAAACTGTCCATAGCATGGCAAAACTCTTTCTTTCTCTCCTCTAAACCTAAAACAAAAAACACTGGACCAACAGTAATATTAAAGTATTTACAATCATTATGACTATTATAGATGTTTTAAAGACAAATGAGGAGTTATGGGCATTCTGTGCAGTCAACATGTGGAAGTGTTGTTGGTCAAGATACCTAAATTGCTCCTGTAGGCATATTCATGGTGTTGAAGGTAAGTGAGAAATAAGTGCAAGGACTAATATGGATTTGGAAGAATGTCTAGCAATCAGTCTTGAAGTGGTTTTATTCTGCTAAACATGCAGAACATTACGATACAAGGGAGTAGAAAGTGAGAGAGGAGCACAATATATATTTCCCATAAGTATTTCTCCCGCTGTCGGAGCAAACATCCTTGCACACGACCCCCAGGTAATTTAAATTGGAAAACCTCTGCCGAAGCCATTCATTTCCCACAAACAGCTCATATCCACTTTATATCCACCTGTCATTGGAGGCCGGCTCAGGCTATGCCCTGGAGTCCTCTTTGGCTCCCAGTTTCCACGGTCAAGTTGGCACATCACTCTGTAACGCGCACTCGGTATGTCTGATGTATGCTTTGGCAAGCTAGCAGTACTGCAGACATGGCTGGTAAGAGCGCTGTAAGGAGATAAATTATACACTCGGCGAGCCAGCTATGAGCGCAGGAGACGCACAGCAGCCCTTACATTCATTTTGTCACTGGAAATGTCGCCGTTGTACTTTATGATTATGAGTTTGGTTAGGCTGCGAGTGTAGAATAAAGACGAGGCGTATTAAATCACTATCTAAACAACATTCACTCCAAATGTTATCGTCACTACTAACTCATTTAAGTCTGATTTAATACCACGTACATAATATTTCACTCTTATTTGTCCATCTTAATTATAAACGAAAATAAATGAGAGACCACAGAATGCTTTTGGAAATCATTTTTGGCGTCTTGGCAACCAGTCATGTCACACATAGAGCAGATATGATTTATAAACATAGTTATTTTCTGCTTTAAACATCGTTCCCTTTCATTATTTGGATGTGTTTTTATTTGATGCGCCTGACAGAGAGTGTTAAATATTTGAGTATGGCTCCCATTTCACTTTCATTGCCGTTGATACGTTCTAAGTGCCAGATGTGGCGGAGTTCCTACTCTCTCTGCTTTTTAAAGTGCTCAAGGCTTTCACAAATGTTTGGGGTTGAGTTTTTAAGAGTACAAACACTTTTTATGATATAGATCGCTATGGTATAAGCCCTCAGAATCAAATATTACTAGATCTGTGAAGGAAGAGCGCACTTCAGGGCCATCATGTTCGTCTTTATTATCTTCCGTTATGATGGGGTTGGTTGTTGAACTACAACAAAATAGTGAGGGTGAGCCAAACAGTTTTATGAGTATGAGGTAATGTAGTACTATGCTGTGATTTTTATATAACTGAGCTTAACTTGGCACTCTTTGGAAAGTAATAATATTTGATTTATAGTAACTAGATATTTGAAATGAGACATAGCATCTCAACAAATGATGTTTCCCTTGTTGTTGTTGTTCTTCTTCTAAATTGATGCATTTGGTCATTTGTTTTATATGGTTTTGGATGTTCATAGGTGGTCTTTATACAATGCAGTGACTGAGCTCTATAAATCAAATTGTAATTATAGCCGTGGAAAGCAACAACAACCCTTAGTTGGTCGATGATGTAATGAATGATTGTCTTCATTGTTTTGTAATGATGTAATGTTAGTCCTCTAGAAGTTATTTATGTTGAGCAAGACTTCCTTGACAGAAGCTGATGATAAATTCTACTATTTACCGTTGAAGATGTGTGCTCTGGTGTCTTTGCTCAGGACAGGCGTGCACTTTTCACACAGACACATTTCACCCCTCTTCCGCACTGTGGTGTCAAGACGCTAGATTCCACACGTATTTTATCAGTCGTTTGAGAGATGAAAGCTTAAATGAGCTCTGGCCACAACGTTAAAGATTACATAAGTTGGAATTTGGCAAGGCAAGGTAAGAAAAGGGTTTCCTCATTTGGCTCTTGTTGAGGCTTAAGAGCTCTGGGTTCTTTACGTAACCCTCATGTCTCTGATTAGCACCTCCTGAGTGACATCATCCGGAGCTGCTTTCACACTCAGCCAGCCAGGACTCAATCTCATGAAGGTCAATGTGACTCCTAACAATATATGTATGAACCAGACCATTAGTTTAACTGTAACTACCAACACGTATAAGATAGACCTAGTCAAAGTCCTACTTTTTATAATTAATGGGCTGATAGAAATAGTTTGCACTGTGTCTTTAAAGTTGGTTGTGCATAGGTTGACTCAGTGCCATTTAGAGTTGGCTTACTCAAATTAGTGCCTGTTTCTTTTGTAGGAAAGGCATATCTATAATGGTGTTGTCCATTATAAAATATGCTTCAAGATTACTTTGTGGCAAGAAATCCATTTGATCCAGTTTTCTTGAGTAAATGAGACAAGATGTCCTGTCTTGTATATCCAACATATCTTATAGGTAATCATTGCTGGCCTTATTATGCATCCAATACTCCTCCTGCTGGTGATACTCCATCCCTGCACTGCATCATGTCCTAAGAAACCCTAGAAAGAGCGAGGATAGACAAATAACAACTCCTCCTACCCCTCATTTGGAAAGCTTGTAAATCTATTTAGACACCCTTCGAGGACTTAATCTAATCTTTATTTCAACTTCATTTAGGCAGTGTGAAAAGATGTACCATTAACAAGTCCCTGGATCAGTGTCACAACAAGGCAACAAGTGATTTGAATCCAAAGTCAAAATGTTAAGACAAGGAGCTAAATGGGCTGGACAATGAGTTTGTAACCATGGTGGGTTTCTACTCTGCCTCTCTGCCATTCCACTGCAGCCTGCTTGTTAATTGTGTGCATGCAGCCTTGAGTCCCCATTGATTTAACAATAACACATGCTCAAATTGTGGCTTAAGAGAGGAAGCTGCAGGCCTCCAAAACCAATAACTACTACACCCACTTGCCCACCCGCACCACTTCTAGGATCAGTCAATATCTCATGTCTTGGGAAGTGTTATTGATTGTTTACACTAGTGCTGATTTTAGTTTCATAGCATGATATTGTTTTTTTATAGAAGCACACAGCATAAATATTAGAGTCTCTCTAGGGGTGGAGGTCACCAGGACTGTAATGGGACTGTTTGGAGGATATATGGTTGGTCTTATACCTCTGTGCAGGCTACATTGGTAAAACCTATAGAGTTAAGCAATATGGCCAACATTTTTTATCCCGGTTTCATATTCCAATTACTTCATACTCTAAAGGAAATAACAACAGGGTAAAGCCTATTTTTATTAAATTCCTGTATGTCCTTTTGTAATTTAATTAAGAACTTTATTGCAAAATGAACACAAGAAATGATTGATGAAATATAAATGCATCTGTAAATGAATGATCATGTTGAATTATTTCCCAGCCCTATTAGGCACGGTGCCAGTTTACACGAGTGAGCACACCCCCCTTAAAAATGACTAACCCTATCTGAGTGCTATTTGTCTGGAACTGAAAATACCCACGGTTTCCTGTAACCAGTCGATTGATCCTCTTTACATCCAGTCAGCGCCACTGACCATCCATTAAAACATGTCACCCCTATTGATCTTCCATTCAAAAGAAGCCGAGTGGCCCCATTTTCCTGCATTTGAGCCATTGACTTTCATTGATCTATGGTTATCTGATCTGCAAGCACATCGCCCTGTGTGCCTCTGAACGCACTCTCTCTCCCTCTACTGACTCCTCCATCTGGAGCGATTGTGCCATGGTGTTCATCGTGGGTAAGGTTAAGGGGGGCCTTGTAGTCTGAGACCTTCTCATAAATCTGGTGTCTTTAGTCAACAATTAAGACGTGTTAAACGAGGTTCTGTGCACATCTTTCTTAGCTGATTAAGGTGCTTCTTAGTTTAAAAAAAAAGAGGTGACATCCGAGAGTAAAGGAGCAAACGAATTGAATATTTCCAGCCTTTTTAAAAGAGCAAAATAACAGACTGTACTGTTTCTTTATCAGAGTCAAAATGGACAAAGACACAACACCAATCATTGTGCTTCAGTCCCATGTTTCCCGTCTCGGAGCACTTTAGACTTAACTTGATTACCATTTTATTAAATCTAGTTTGCATTTAGTTTAACATCTTTGTCACAACTATCCATTAACCATTTTCAAATCTACTCTATTAGTGTTTATGTTAGTTAAGCCGTTAGCATCTGGTATCAATCTGAATGCAAATTTTGCAGTACGGCAACTTTCTTGCCCTCTAACTTAACAATATCTGCAAAATCCAATGCTACCGTGCCAAACCGTGGTGGTGAATTATTGGAAAACACTTAAACATCTCGAGTGTAACAGTGGGAGAACTTGGTCCAACAGTGCTTTTTTACCACTGTCATAAATATTATATGAAGTTATATATTTTGTAGAATGGTGTTTATCCCTCCCATAAAGAATTTACGAATGAGCAAATCTTTTTCTGGTGGTCAATGGCACCTCAACACCTTATTAACCTTTCTTTTTTTTACTCTAGCAGTGATGTATAGAGCCACTTTATGGCCGTGTTAACTAATCCTGATGTGTTTTACTTCAACCCCTTTATTGATCAGCTAAGCACATCTTTCTCAGCTCAGTTTTCTTGTCATTGGAACTGCACCGCGTGTCATTGATTAGTGATATGTGTCTTTCGTCCATGCGTGTTTTGAGGCTTTAGTAAGTCAGATGCTAATTATTGACCGATTGGATGTGATGATTTGATGAAATTACTTTAAATTGGACCCCGAAGCCTCCATAAATGTAAAACTCTCCTATAAAATGTTTCTGCCTTGGCAGCATTTATGAAGATGGAGAAAACCAAAGCTAATTTTCAGGCTATTACCCCTAACCTCTGAATGACCTAGCTGTAAATGTTGGGCTCTCTTATCTTGCATACAGGCAACTGTCCTTAAACAACACTTTACTAACTATAAATATAAATGGCCTCCATGTTAAATCAGCAACACATCACCTGTAAAGTAATACCTAATGGCTCCTTGACTAGTGTGCTGGAATCGTCCTTGTGCTATTGGCAGGATTAGAAATGTGTTTCAGGCTTAGCATCGCTATAGTCGCCCTGTCAGCAGCTCCTCTGGTGGTATTGGTTCACTTCTGAGCCCGGAGGCTTTTTGTATTGATGAGTATTTCACAGTTCAATGAGCACAAAACGGTCAAGTCAGGTGATTGCGTTCTCAAACTCAAACGCATCAGTTGTGCCTGTAGATATTGCAAATAAAACTAGAAAGGTGAACTTGTTGCGAGGTTTGTAGAGGTCCTATATACCAAACAAAGAATATTTTTCGAGTTTGTACTAAATTAAGAATGTGATTTTGAAACATGTTGTCCTCTGATTTAATGCTGATATACAAGTCCTTAAATGTCCACTACTTGTTCAGCTCGACTATTTGCTGTAAAATAGTTGCTAATGGGTTCCAATGTCAAACTTCCTCTCAGTTAGATCCTTTTTGTAAATACCAGCAGGGAAATACACTTACCTTCTGAAGGACCAGGGGAACCTAGACAGCGCAGTGGTCATATATAGACCTGGTCTTGGTCTTGATTATAATCCATTCATCTCCCAATATGTTGAAGTCTTCCTCACCTCAGGGATTAGTTCTCCGTCCTCCCTTTATCCTCTGGTCAGTGGCACCTGTGTATCCTCACTTTATTCGTCTTTAGAGAGAGAAAGGGATGAGTACTCGGAGTAGGAGAGTGGGGTAATGATTGCTTTGGCCCATCAATAGTGGGAGTGGTCTCTCAGTGTATCGCTGGACAGATGACTGCAACAAATAAGGCTGAAGCTCTTGGAGAGAAGGATAAAGTGGAGAAGAGGCGTGGTTATTGAATGATGGAAAGAAAAGGACCTGTGAGTGAGAATTACAGAGCAAGAGTGGATTAATTACCCTCATCAATGCTTCACATTGTCCTTTCTCTTTATATGGTCCTTGGCTGTAATGGTCTCAAGGAAGAATTGTTGTCAAATAAAAAGGAGAGGGATGTGATTATAAAGATTGGATGGATCAATCGTGAGATTGGAAAATTAGAGGACAAGGCAGGAAACCAGGCGTCAGATATCAATGTCTTCTGGGAATGCTCTTGAGCAGTAACTCAATATGGCCGCTGATCAGAGACATGTTGAACTGTGTAATCACTGTTATGCTGAGCTGTCATCGTCTTAAAAAAGGTTATTCTTTGAATGTGTTGCTTCAGTACAACGGATTAAGAAACGATGCTATCAGCAAACTTGATAACCTCCTTTTTATATTCAGATTTAGTAGTTTATCTCATGGTCACTGACTCTGCTATCCTATACTAAAATGGGTGGTCTTTATGGTGTCAAATACACAGATGATGGTGTTGTGATTGTTTATGAATTGTCTCAAAATTCATGTTCAATCATGGCAATACATTTGGTTGTAACGTGATCCTGTCACTGATTGTGGATACTATAATTCATAAGGCTGTATCTAACACTTGAATTGAACTGGGCTTGGTGTGCTTTCATTTTTTCCAATACATATCGTCTGTGTCCCCAAAATTCCTGATAACTCTCATTTGCTGTTACAACTCAGTGGATGGTGTGAACTGATTCAATTCTAAATCATTTTAGGTATCGAACTGTTGCTCTCTGAGGGTTGAGATGTTGCTCTGGCCACACCCCTCCAGTGAGAGCTCAGCAGGTGTTTTCCATCAGAGGTTAATGATGCAACAACCTTTTCAAGTGCTACTGAGAAGTAGGCTTAAATACAACATTCTTCACATTTCAAACCAACAGCCGCACATAAGGAGATCTCTCAAACATATCCTCTGTTGTTTTCAACCTCTCACATATTTTGTAAGCAACCGACTTAAAGGGACACCAAACCACAGTTGCTCCGTGATGAATGGACTCTTTATATTGATTTGATCGTCTTTCCCGACCACTCAAAGTGCTTTCACCCATTCACACACATTCATACAGAGGCTACCATACCATGTGCAATTCTCTCATCAGGAGTTATAAACATTCACACACCATTGGCCATGCCATCGCAACCAATTTTGGGTTCAGTGTCTTGCTAAAGGACACTTTTACTTGTTAATGGCAGGCATATTGAATTGTACATACACTCTCCAATTGGTGGAATAGTACTCTACCTCCTGGGCTGCAGCTCAGCCACACCGTCAATTTAGGTCCTCTAAAAGTTCTTGTTTTTGCCACTGACCAGCCGAGATAGAGGCGATGTCGACAGGATTAACTACAAAGAAAGCATGAATTTAAAAAATGCATGTTCAGGAAGAGCACTCTAATGAAATGCACAGATTTATTGCTTAGTTTACCCCGGCATCTGTTTTTAAAGCATTTTGAACAAGCATGCCGATATGCCAGAGGGTCTGAGCATGACGTCATAGCATGAGGCGAGAGGTATGCACAGAGAAGTGGTAGCAACAGAGAAGCTAAATATAACCACATGCTTGGCATCGGGGCATTGTTGTTGTTATCTTGGGGAAAGTTTGTGTTTACCTGCTTTTTCCGTAGTCACCAGAATGTGCTGGCCTGCAGGCAGACACTGACACCTGATGAGACGTGATGTGCAAACGCCAAATCTCTGCTACACGGGCCAAACTCTGGAAACAGAATCTAAATCTTTATGAGCTTGTAACCATGGGGAGTATGTTTTAATAGCAATACCGGATTTTGTCTTAAGTCGAAATGTGCTCCGTGCTGACTCGTTTTAATAGTTTCCTAATCTTGCACTTCTCCCTGTCGCAAGTTGACCAATAAATCTAGATGTGTAATGAGGTCATTTCTTTTCTTTTTTTCCCCCCAGATGCATCTGATGCAGAGGAGGAGACACAACAACAGAAAGAGTCAACAGAAAAAGGCCCTAAAAACACAAAGGCAAAACCAGAGAAGAGGAAGAGTGTAACGGAGGGAACCGTTAAAGCCAAGAAGAAGAAAAATAATGAACAGGTATCATCGTGTTCTTCCAACCCATTATTTTAAATTGTTAAGACGTTATCCTGACAGATTGAATATGTATATACAGGGTGCGATTTGACAAAAAAACAGAGGGGGGGATGTTTTTTTTTATTTATTCATAGACAAGAACATTGGACTTTTAACTTTTTATTTATCTTTTGCATTTTATTTATCTTTTGCACCATGTATGTTGAGTTGTTGGAGGAGCACGCGACATAAGATTTTCATTGCCAACATATACGCTGTATCTGCTGTGCATATGACAAATAAAACCTTGAAACCTGAAAACTTGCATAACTAGGGAGAAAAAAACGCTAAAAGTAGACAGGCCCTTTTTTCGGGTCCGTGGATTAGTCCCCATCACAACATGGCAAAACTTTTAATAACCCATACATGGATTTCTATTCAACGTCACAAAAACATGCGTACGCACTAACAGGCAGAAAGCACCATAGAACAGCATCAATGCTCTCCATGAAAAGACCCTCCAATTAACTTAAATCAAACACTCAAAATAATTCACTAAATAGCACAACGTGCTGTCAACACTCAGGGACAGGTCTGGAAAACTAGACAAAGTAAACAGTCGGCTCTGGTGACAAATTTGTGGTGGCTTTTTCATTTTTCCTATCGGGGCATTGTCTGCAGCATTTCGGCCCTCTTCTATCCACAATTCTGCAAATGGGTCCTGTAAAGTAAGATGATATGCTGCTCTGAACGCGTTTCATGTTTGGTTCAGCGCTGTTTTTCCTGCGAAGTTCCCGCACAAAAATGTTACAATGTTTTTGTGTTCGATGACGTTCAGAAATATGCACCGTCTGCCAGAAGGCTGCTGAATAGCCTACTCTGATGTAAAGACACTGAAGATCGTTAGATTTCAAGAGTTTAAGTAGGCTAGCAGTTAAGTTGCATTCATCGCTATCAAGGGGGGGAAATCCTTGTCCCCACCGGAGATAAAAATAATTTAGCAGAGGTAGGGATAGGAAAACCAGAGGGGGGGAAATCCTCACCATCCCCCCCTACAAATCGCACCCTGTGTATATATATTAAATGTAGTATATTAATAGAAATCTTCCTGTTATGCGGTGTCATGCTGTGTTTTCAGAAAATTTGAAAAATTAAATAAACCAAATTATTAAATGAGAAAGTAAAAATGACATTAACTGCTAGTAAAAATAGTAATTAATTGAGGTATGCTTATTTTAAATATGTTTTTGCATTTATAGCTCGGTAAAATATATTACATAAAACACAACTTAATAATTACAATTTAATTTAATTAACTTTTGCTATTTTTTTCCACTGAGGATTAATTAGGAATTATTTTATAACTTATTTAAAATGCTTCCAAACATCTGGTTAATATGTATTGTATGTGTGTATTGTTCTCACAGAAAGTGTCTAATATTCCTCCAAAGAAGGAGACAGAGGATGATAAGTCAACAAAACCCAAAAGAAAGAGGAAGGTGAGTGTGGGGACCCCTGCTGCTGCAAGGAGGGACAACATTGGGCTTTATCTCTGAGCATTACTGTACATGACTTTATTTTGTTTACCAGAAGAAGACCATTACAGATGTCTTGGCCTCTTCGGAGCCAAAACCAGGCTGTCCGGCGGACCTGCAGGACATGGTGACGCAGTACTTCTCCGACAAGCGTTCTGTGATCGAGCAAGAGGAGCTCGCACTGCAGGGTGAGTCAGATCAAGCCCCCTTTAACTCTGGAGCTCAGTGAATAGCTGCAGAAACACTGACTCACTAAGGTCACTGTGTCCTGCTTCCTCCAGACTCCGGCTTCCTGTCCTGTAATGACCTGACGCACACACTCTCATCTTATCTGAAACAGGGTAAGTGGTGTGCCACACTGAAATCCTCCATTAACTTTTGAACACACATCTAACTTTTATTTCATCTCCTTTATTTTGTAAGTTTGTCCCAAGTGGTCGAAGATTCAAAAGCAGCACAAAGAAACGAGTTCAGTGGTTCTGCTCATCGTCTGTAGTTCTGCCCTCCGAGCCATCGAGCTCCTGAAGTAAGTCAATCATCTGATGTGTATGTAGAGTATCTAACGTGACACCTGTTTTACTTTATTTACATCACTATTGTTGTCTTATTTCCAGGCAGATGACAGCCTTCAAAGGTGAAGCCAAAGCAGTAAAACTTTTTGCGAAACATATCAAGGTACGAGAAACTGTGGTTCATTGTGATGCATTTTTTTGTGTAGAATGGTACGTTTCACAGCAACGATAATCCCTCAATGTCTGTGTTTGTCTGTGCAGATAGAGGAGCAGGTGAAGCTGCTGCAAAAGGGCGTCACACACGTCGGAGTGGGGACACCTGGCAGGATCAGCGCTCTCATTGAGAAAGGTAGGTGTGAATGTGACAGTCTTTATTTAAAATAAGACCACAAGGGAGTTGAAGGGTATTTATGGAAACTGTCGTATTTGTTCCAGATGGTTTGAGCTTGAAGGCGTTGAAGTACGTGGTTCTGGACTGGAACTGGAGGGACCAGAAGCTCAGGAGGATGGTGGACGTACCTGAGGTGAGATACTGCCCCCTGCTGGGCTGAAAGATAATGAGATTCTTATGTATGTGTACTTATGCAAGGTGTTAAAATGCAGTACTCGGTAAGAACGGAGTACTTCTCCCACCACTGAGTTAAATGTGTGTGCAGGATAGCAACATGCATACAGTGAGAACAGTCTATTAGTGAAGTAGACCAGTTGGTGGCTTACTTCTTGTACAAAATTAGCATGATTTGAAATAAAAATAATTGGGATACTCCTATATTCTTGAGCCATAAAGAAGGGCTGTTTTTATTTTTTCATCAAAGTTTTTTGTGGAATTAAACCTAAATATGTTCTTTAACATACAGTATGTTTGGGATGTCTTTCATTTTTCAGTTTTAATTGTACGTGTCTTTTTCAGGTCAAGCTGGACTTCATGAAGCTGCTGGAGAATGGTATCCTGAATGGATGTAAAGAAGACAAAGTCAAAATTGGACTATTTTAACTGCACACACACTCTGCTGTGCGCTGATATTCCACACAACGCATTCATGTTTTAAAGCTCCGCACTGAAGTCTGATCACTACGTGCCGAGGGGCCTCATCCTGTTTGTATTCCCTTTGTGTCTCTGTGAAATCTGCGCTGTGCTTTTTTATATTTCCAGAGGCCGTTGTCAAATGTGTGCTGTTGTTTGTTCACTGTTGTTGTCCCAACACGACACCCCAGTGTGATGGATTGAATAAACGGACTGAAAATGAAACCAGCATCCTTTTGTTTGTTTAGTCTGACCTTGGGAAGTCCCTCCTACTGAGAATGTGAGGTCATGAGTTTACTTGCCCACTAGGATGGCCCATTTATCATAACATCCTTTGATAAAGCATTTTAAAGCAGCACAAAGGGGGGGTCCAGAACCAACAATTACCTCTGCCAGCAGATGAGATAAAATACACATCTGAGTCAGTGTCTAATGAATAAACAGGAACCTGTTGGTCCTGTAGAGAGGAAGCCAAAACACAACCACAAAATGAAGCAACAGAAAGAGTATAGGATTGTGGTTAATAAGTAACAGGCCACAACGGTCTCCCCCGCCCCGGCAAAGCCTGCTGGGTAAATCTCTTTTGGCAAGCAGAGTGTGGTGTGTGTGTGTGTGTGTGTGTGTGGAGGGATATCGCTGAAGTTAGGAACAGGAAGAGAAGACAGCAGTGCCTTCTCTGACAAACCTTTTCGAGCTCTACTTCTTCTGTCCGCATCCAAAGGTCCCTCTCATGGGAAAAGTGAAGCCTGGGCCACTGTCTCGGAGGCCGGACAACTCTGCCTTCAAACAGCAGAGGTTACCTGCCTGGTCTCCCATGCTAACGGCTAACACTGTGCTGCCTTTCTTCTACTTTATGGCTTTGATATGCATGCTGCTGGGAGTATGGCTGCTTCTCACAGTGCAGAGCACACAGGAACTAAAGGTGAGCGTGGGTGTTTCTACAAATGTCACTTTGGTATTTAGTAGTTTTACATATGAGGAAGTATCAAATAAGAGGAAATACTTTTAGTAAAGCGCAAATAGTATATGTATGTTAGAGGGAATAAGAGAGGAAAAGACCCAAGGCCCTTGTGTGCAATAAAAAAGGGAGTGACAAAGATAGGAAAGATCCAAGGTTACATTTTGAGTTCTGTAAACAGGAACAGTTTATTCATTTTACCAATTAACTCTCTCCTGTCTCTCCAGCTGGACTACACAGAGGCTGGTACGTGTGATATATGTTTTGAAAAGCGTAAAAATGTGAGCAACGCAGACCAACCCTGCTCCTGCACCGTGGTGTTAAGCATCAAGAAAGCATTCAAGGTAACAAGCTCGAAGTTTGACAACGTGGTGAACAAGCAACCTCAACCTTAGGTTAACTACCAAGCTGTTTGTAGACACCCAAGTAATTCTAAGGTCAAGTGTTCATTTTCACACCCTATACCCAACATGATCCAGTTCCAGGGCTTTGATTTCTTATCCATGCTGTAAATCTTAAAGTCAGTCAATGACAGAATTCAACCTTACATGTGAATCCTGCTGCTCCAGGGAGATGTCTTTTTCTACTACGGCCTCCAAAACTTCCATCAGAACCTCCGTAGATACATGGACTCCAGAGATGATGCTCAGATGGTGGGCAGGAAGAACAACTTAAAGGTAGCTCCACAATCATTTGCAGAAACGTATCACAATAACCATTACACTTTATTTACTTTGCGTGTTTTATGTAGACAAAAGCTGCTCCCGAATAGCTTGATGCAAACTGAAATGTTGTTTAGCCTATTGATACAGTCGTGGATTAAGTTTCAGTGCTTCTAATTAAGTAATATTACAGTGGTATATATTCATTTGTGCTTTTCAAAGTTTACTTAAAAATGAAATGTAGTATTTATGCCGTTCAGTTATTATTATTACTTAAATTCCGTAGAAGTAGAATTGTCATCTTGGAGTTTGTGGATGTTTAAGTTACTTTCTATACTGTTAGTATAATAAGAAACACATATTATTATTATTATACAAATACAAATAGTTATAGAATCATAAGGATATATAAAATCCTATGCAAGTAAAGTTCAAGCACTTAAGCACTTATACTAAAATTGTATAAAGTACAGTTCTTGATTACATGTAATTAGTACACCGCTGCTTTGATGCTTATTTAGTAACGTCTTTATCCTGACTGCTAGAGCCCGAGTACATACTGCCTGCCGTTTGACAAAGACAAAAATGGACTCCCCGTTGCCCCCTGTGGTGCTGTGGCCAACAGTATCTTCAATGGTAAGCACCTCTCCTCACATACGCCATGAATCATCACATCCACTCTCTTACCTCTCCTCCGTCCTCCCAGACTCCTTCACTCTGAGGTATATGGCACCCAGCGGTTCAGTGCTGGTCCCTCTGTTACGCAAAGGCATCTCCTGGTACACGGACAAAAATATCAAGTACCGCAACCCATCGAATGGAAACATGACGCTGCCTCAGGTGTTTGAAGGTAAATGAATGATGTAACCTTTGATCACACACAGAATCGGTATGAAATCATCATGTCTGATTTGAGATTACTACACAGGTACAGGCCGGCCTCTGTACTGGCAGAAGCCCGTGTATGATCTGGATCCCCACGACGCGACCAATAACGGCTTCATCAACGATGACCTAATCGTGTGGATGAGAGAGGCAGCCTTCCCCAACTTCAAGAAGCTCTATGGGGTTTTGTACCGAGCCAACAAGCCTTTTGTTAACGGTCTGCCTGCGGGGAATTACAGCGTCGACATATCTTACAGTATCCTTTCACTGCAATCAGATGTATGTTTTTATGGGAGCTTTGGTTAAATGCCCCATTGTGTGCATTTGTTTCCTTTGTCTTATCTGCAGCTAAACAGTTAAACACAAGCACATAGACAAAGACTATTTTAGCCTGGCTTTTTCCATTGAGCTTCTCTTTGTGATCACCTGTTGGCAGCCTTGACCTCTGCCTTTCCAGACTTCCCTGTGAAGTACTTCCAAGGCAGAAAGGAAGTAGTGTTGACCACGCTGACCTGGTTTGGAGGTCAGAATCACTTCCTGCCCATTGCTTATCTCGTCACCAGCTGCCTGATCCTACTGATAGCCGTCATCCTCACGGTGGCCTGGTGTAAGTTTGGGAAAAGTGGTAGAAACATGGAGGAATGAGGGAGGAAGACGTGCTCTGGCAAGCTGAGGAGTGGAAAACTATCCAGCAGCTAAAAAAGTAATAACTGTCGTGCTGCTTTCTGGACAACAAATATTAAAGGCAATGAAAGTTAAGGAGAATGGTTAAAAAGTACAGTATATATGTTGGAAAACCAACAAAGAATTAAGTTTGGCATCTGGTAAATTCATTTCCCTTTCAGCTGAATGACCTGCATGTGTTTGGCTGTCATTGTGATAGTGTTGCTCTGAAAACCCGCTGAGAGCTGGGTGTGTTAGCACAGGCGTTAAGCTTTCTTTACATGTTGATTTTACTTGTATTTTTTTAATACACACCGTGTTGTTCATGCACTGTTGATATTTATTGACATAATTATCTATTTCGTACATTATTTTATCAATAATGAACTCAAAACAGTCACTGTGCTGTGCAAACTGCACTTACAATGAAAGAAAATAGGTAATTTAACAGAACACTAATAAAAAACAAAGCAAAATGTCATTGTAATTAAAAAAATGTTTTAAAAAATCAGTTGATACCTTTAATTGAAGTTTATTTTGAATGTGTTTAAATGTTGGAAGAAACAGGAAGATAGCCGCTTGCTAATGCAACGGCACGCAAACCTTTCCCAACGCTCTCCGGGTATGTTGGTTCAGAATGGGAAGGTCTGGTTTACTTCTAAGGGTAGTTCTCAAGTCATGTATGGATACCCAGATTAGGGGCAGTATATCCTATTGAGCTTGGATGTGACATAGGGTGGGGAGTTTTTACCTTTAGGGCCCGCTGAGTCCCATCTTCTCTGACCTATGTAGTAGCCTTAAAGAAACAGATGGGCTGACTCCAGATACCCCAATGTTTTAGCACATACACTGAAAAGGATGTTTTCAATATGTCCACTTTAAGCTAAGGAATCATTTTGTGAATATCTGTCACAGCAGGGTTAGCAAGTGCTTAGGCCTTGTTATAATGTATACTAATTTAAAAGTGCACAGCCAGGCTAGCAGCTCTGTGAGGCTGAACTTTAGGCACAGCAGTGCTTTGAGCTGGATTAGGATAGAGGTGTGTTTACGAACCATTTGTACTGTCTGTTGTTGCATATATTTCCTGTTGCAGGCAAAAGCAAAAGATTGTAATAAAACCTGTTCTTTAAAAACTCTTTATTTATCTATATACAATCAGTGAGAGCCACATAAACACACACCTCTGTGACCAGGGAGCACCAGAACAATGTATGAAGATCGCCTCTGTTATTGAGCATAACCAAAGCAGGATCGGTGGCACAGCTGTGGGAATAGCGCCTTCACCCAGGTGAGGTTGTTATTCTGTGAAGTTATAAAGCAGCTTGTTCCATTTTTCTCCATCTGCCCTCCTGCCACAGAGCGTTTGGTCATTAGTACCACAGGAGAGGAATGCAGTCTAACTGGTGCTACAGACGATGACTGAACACAAACTACAATACAACTATAAGCCGCATCGATAGCCAGTCCGAAAACACAAAAAACACACGGGACTGAAATATCAGCTTCACACACATACAGATGTTGATGCACATAGATAGGAACACTCAAATGCATTAAGGACATATCAAACACCCATTTCAACACGAGACAATCACCACGATGCACAAAACCAAATCTAAAAAGTTCAAGACAAACAAAGAAACTCTAGGAAATGATCAGCTGTAACAGATTAACCCATCTACCTATTTGCTCTGTACCATTCACTATCAACTAGGCCTTTAAACACTTTATTTTCTACTTTTAAGACTGCTTTCATAGTTATTTGGCTAAACGTGCGCTGAATTGTGAAAGGTGGTTCTGTTATGAATTGCATAAACACAGAAAAAGGGAACATTTGGTCTTCAAAATCACTGGATTGATCTTCCCGTTCAGCCTTTTCAAGTTGACGTCTCTGAGAAGGTTCATTAAAAAAAAAAAGGTAACGTCAGTACGGCGTCCACAACAGTGCATCCTTATTCTTTGATGTGTAATCAGTGAGGGTAGTGGTGGGCGATTTTTAATCAGAGTTTCTCCTCATCAGCAGGATGTAAAATAAAAATAAATATCAGTAAATCATCTGAGAGTTTGAACAGGTTTTGCAGTAATGGGATTACTAGATCTATACACAATTTCAAGTCATGCTTTTTAAAACAAAGTAAGACAAAAACGTACCGTGGAAAACTAGAGCTTCTCTAGAAAAGGAGGAGTTCATGGACCGTGGATGGGGGCAAACTTAATGCAACTAATTCAGTAAGAGAACACTTTGGGTTTGATGATTGTAAATCATCGGGTACATTTCAGTTTGTAACAGAGGAATAATGGAAATCACAGTTTCACAGAATGCAGGAACTACTACGGATCACAGAACAGGGACAGAGTCTTTATCGAATAGTAGTCAGCTTCCTCCTCTTCATCCATCCCTCCCCCTCTCACACCTGGCACACACACATTCATCTTTGTGGTTTCAGTGATAGGACTGTAATGGCACTACACAAGCAGATTGTGACCATGCAGAAACATTTAGGCAATACAGACATCTCCACATGAATCTAAAGCTAAGGTAGTGTTCATTCAAGACTCGAGCCCGGGCTCCGGGGCTCACAGCTTCACACCTCCTCCGCTAACAACCCTCCGCTGGGTCGTGTCGGGGCAGATTAACGCCATGTGCATCCAGACTCTTCAGCTCTTTCCTTTTGGCTTCTGAGTGTTCCTCTGAGGCACCTGGTAGGTCTGATCCTCAGGGGGCGTGGCCTGTCCAGTGGCGTTCTTTGGCGTATCGTAGGCCGTCCTCCCTGAGCGGCCGCTGTCTGTCCGAGTGAGCAGGGAGGCGGGCCCGGCACCCATGAAACTACAGGGCTGGTTCAAAGTGGAGCCCCCTGATGGGTGGCAGCCCATATCCACCACAATGGGCGTGGCGTATTCTGATCCAGAGGCCGGTAAGGGTTCTGCGTAGGCGTGATACACGTCCTGTGAGATGGGAGCGTCGTACAGGTCAGGATCCGTGTATCCCGGGTCCGGGCCCTCATCTGGTTTAAAGGTTGACCGGGCACCTAACGTTGTGACGCCACTCACCAGGGGCTCAGCGTAATCTGAAAAGAGACGTCATTAAGTATTCATTTTATTAATATATGTAAATATGTAACCCTAATTCACTTACAGTGTATTGGTTACTTAATGTACATAATTCAAAGTAAGACCCAAAAACACAACATGATCATTAAAAGGCTCCTTGTTCAGATTCTTGCCATTATTGCACCGCAATGCAATGTTGTGATGAGCAGCTCTTTATTGTTTGTATCACAGATGCTATCCTAGAAACATTCACAGGTTTTATTCATTAAATAGGCTACTGTTTATTTATGTCGAATGTAGCTTTTTTTGGAGATAAATCTGACCTTTTCTGTAAACATCTGATCAGTGAATAGCTAGCCCTGCATTTCTAAAGGTACCGAGTGGAGATTAAGCAGCGTAATGGAGCAGCATTTTGATTAAAGTGCGCTGCTGTAACATTGATGTGGAAATATTAAATGTTTAAATTACAAAAACTTGCACTTCCTGCCAGGAAGTGCAGTCAAAATCAAACAAAACACAAACACTGGTGAACTAATGAAACAGCTGTTTGTCATTCCTTGTTGCAACTCTGTATACAACCGTTGGTGACTGTAATGACCTATTAAAGAAATAATTGCTGCAATAAAGGATGAGAAGAACAAGAACACCGCAAGCTGGTGCGAAAAAAAGCTGATTTCACAACATTCAAAACAAAGGTTTTGCAATAAACTGAAGACACCCCGTGCTCAGCAGCGCTTCTCCCCTGGGTGCCAGCTGGTGCCGGGTAAATCAAAGTTCAGCGCACACCAGGATACAAACTATTTTATTAACAGATTTATTAAAAAACATGAAGGAGCAAACTACACTTTCAACATGTTTTAGGAACGTTGATTTCTTCTGGTTTTGAAATAGTTTTTTGCACTGATACTTTGAGAATGAACTGAAGCTGTATTTTAACAACTGAAACTCCACAGGGTGCCTCGAGAAGCAGCTGAGACCTCGACAAATCTCAAGGAAAACAACTTGTCTGAATGCAGCGACCCAGTAGGAACAGCCACCACGTTGCACAGTTTTTACCTGCAGGTTCAGCATGTAGTCTGGGTACAGCCCCTCTCCCCAGCCGGCCCACCTCACTGCTGCTGTACCGAACTGAATCCTCCGTCTCTACCATCTTGGAGGGCAACAGCTGCTTCATGCTTTTCCACCAGTCTGCAGCAGAAGCACAGTGAGCTACAGCAGAGAACCCTCAACCAAACACATGGAGACATACGGCCTGTGCGGCAGACACATTACATACCTGTGCGGTCCCAGTGAGGGAGATCATATGTTCCGTCTGAGCTCTTTTTCCTATGAGGAGAGAGGAATAAAGTCAGACAATAAAACGTGTTTATTTTGTGTGCTGTCTTTTTCCTTCATATTTCGCATGCTGTGTACATTTTTCTGAAAATTTCACAAAATAAAATCCATGCTTAGCTGTGTTATGACATGTATATGAATCTGTCTGGGATAGGAGCTAAAATAATTAATTTGGATCATTTTAATGTTAGAAAAGTCCTTGAGAAATCTGATAAACCTTGGATTGTTTTTGAAGGTAACCTTGCATGACACAGTATGTTTCTCACTCCTTATTCCACCCATGCAATGAGCAAGACATCAGTTTTTTCTTTACATGATAATGAGAAAACACACCTGCTCCTGCAGTGCCAAGCACACACCACAATCAGGATGAGCGCAGTCAGAACCATGACCAACACGGGCACCAGAACTGCTGCCAGCGCCACATCTAAAAACGGGGCAAAAATGCCACAATAAGCATCAGACGACAAATCTGGGATGAAACAAAGAAAAAAATGCAATCGAAAATGTGGCGCCCCTTTACCAGCGGGAGGAGGCATAGTGGTGTTTCTGATGTCGGGGGGGTGAGTGGTTTGTCCAAAGAGAGGGGGACGTTTTGTACCCGCAGAAGGTGGAGTAAGACGATAGGGGGGAAACGACCTTGGTAATGGCCTCACTGTAAGACACATTTGTTCATATTAAATTACAATAAATGTTTAAGTTATAATAACATTTAAAAACAGGGTATTCATTTTTCATAATTCTACCAACCTGGATGAATTTCGCAGCCGACCAGCTCCAACTTGAGTGCTATTCTCTGGTGCCATTGGGTCGGATTTATCCTCACAAACCGCGCTTCGATTGGAGGAATGAAGTTATTCCTCACCTCGTGCAGGTAGTTGATGTTGCCTTGGAAAATCTACGAGAAAAAAAGAGAACAAACTCTTTATTTATGGCAGAGATTTTAACCCCATTCAAAGCCACGTAGTAGTAGTAGTAGTAGTAGTTAAGAGGGGGAAAAAGTGCTTGTTTCAGACTGTGTGAACGACTGCACTGTAAGCCATAAGCTGATTATTTTCCAACTTGGCAACTGTCCCCCCCCCCCCCACCCCCCCACACACACACACAATAAGAGCCTGAGAATCCCAGCAGAGAGCAGCTCCATCCCGACAACCCGCCACTAAATCCATATCCATTCATTATTAATGCCCGAGTGTCCCGACTTGTCTACCACAGCACTTAACTCAAACCACTGACGGCTATCATTTCCTGCCATAAACATCTCATAGTCAATACCGGTTGCTATGGAAACAGTCCAAGTATGTGCCCCTGCAGCTTTTCCAGTGACATTTTTATCCATTTGCACTAATTTGAAGTAAAGAAAAAAGAAAACCTAAAAGCCCATGATGCAATTGTTCAGCAAACAGGATTTATTGATTTGGTGATTGCATTACCTTGTCTTGTGTTGAATTTGCTTCCCTGTAGCTGAGCCACTGCTGGGCATCATTACTGTGCTGCACCCGGTACGCTGAGACGTAGTACTGGTATTTTCTGAGGGTGGAGCCGGTGGTGCTGATACCTGGATGAAAGGAGAGAATAGAAACAGGAAGATGATGTACAGTTTGGCTCTGGAGTGAAATACAAAGAGTCAAAGGCATGCCATCAGCGATGTGAGGCTGTTCTTAGGCACAGTGCTGAATGCTAATGTCTGCTTGCTGATGTAGCATGTTCACCACCAGCCGGTTAGCATGAAAAATGACGTCCTGGTTGTGCCAGAAAAAGTCAGGGGATCGCCAAACATAAGGATTCTTCCTCTGGGCCCGATGAATATCTTTACAATATTTCATGACAATGTAGTACTTGGCAATATATCCATATCATATCTATATTGTGATCAGAATCAGAATCAAGTTTATAGGTACGTTGGTGGTGGTGCGAACATAAACAATCTAAGAAATGAAGTTGTAAAAGTAGGTCAAAATACAAAGATAATAAAAGAAGTATTTTTAAGGAACTATTTAGCTAAATGCTAAAGACAAGTATTTATATTTGTATTTAAATATACAAAGAACCTTAAAAGCAACATTGTTTAGTTATTGTCTTAAATGTTTCTGCTCACATGGCAGAGAGCCTTATTCTAGAAAATGAAAGATGGTGTTGTAGTTGTGTACCTGTGATCCTCTTCTCCTTCTTGAGGTCCACCTGCAGCCACTGCTTTAGATCACTCTGAGCAGACGCCCAGGGCAGCCCCGCCCTTTTAAGCCGCGCCCCTGATGGCGCCCACACACTGTGCTGACCGATGCTCCACTCCCACTCAGACGAGGCGGACAGCTGAGTGTCCGCGACGCCACCGGACTCCAAACCAAGCGTCCCCAAGCAGCCTGCAAGCACAGAGAGGCACGCTTTGATATAAATATGTAACATGTTTGTATGCAAACCCTGTGACTTCATTAGACATATGGCATCGGATGAAAGCAACGAAAGGTGAAGTGAGAGAATGTTTAAAGTAATCCACTTCGGGTTTTGTGCTGCAGACTAATAAAATTAGGGACTCTAGGGCAAGATTTACACTCAATTAAAATAACAGATGTGGACGGTAATAATTACATCAACAGGAGAAAACTTTTACAGCTGCTCACGGTGCCCCAGAAAGAAACAAAAACTCACCGTTGGTCCTGAAGGTGAAGAGGCTGTTGGACAAAGTTCCTCTGAAGAGAGAAGTTTAGCATCAGAAACCAAAGATTAGTGTTGGTTTTAACCAATAATCACTTAAAAAATGAAGTGATTTTGACTCATTTGAAGTCATTTAAAAAGCAATTTCAAGCATAATTGTTTTTTTACAATCGGATTTTTAACCATTCCTTGCAATGTATTGTAGATGTATAACTCAGTCTCTCTCTTACCCAGTGGAAGTGACATTGTTAGCCAGTGTGGCCTCGTAGTGAGGGATGCCTTTGCTGCTCACCACGCTGATCCTCCCCCCCACAGCGTTGGACACCACGCCTGCATGGACGGCTGCCACACACACAGGAGAGGACTGCAGAGGGAGAGATGAGGCGGGATGAAGGGATGCTAGTTTTGCTATTTTATATTTCCATTACAACAAACTGCCACCACACTGGCAGTGAAGAGTGGGCAAATCGAATAGTTGAAAACAGCCAAGTTGAAAATACTATGTCTGCATGAGACAAAACAACAGAGACCCCGTGTTGCACCTTCACTCCTAATATGTATAGCAGTGCTTACTTTTGCAGCCTGAGTGAATGCTGTACTCCACTGTCTCAACCCATGTGTGTGGGGAACTATTGTGCGCCATTCTGTAAACAAATCATGAAGACTACTTAATGATTATGCTATGTTTCATGCCTTATTTAATCAATTATAGTAGGTTGATGAGAATTCAATGAGCTGAATTTGTTATTAGCTTTTCGCAGATGTATTGGTAATGTGTATGTGTTTACTAGGTTTGACGTCATTCAGAAACCGCATGTATTGCACATTTTGTCCATGTATTGATTGGTCAAACTATAGAATGTCCCAGTATGTTCTTTGGTCACATTTAGTAAAACAAAATTATAAAAAAACACCAATCAAAGGGATCTGTATCAAAATTGTTGTGTATGTAAAGTGTAAAAAAGAAGATCCGCCAATGCATCGTGAACTAGTTACCATCACACTGAAAACACTTGGAAGTAAAAGAAAAGTATCGGTTAGCACAATTAACAGTTAAGTTAGATTTCTGCAATATCTACTACGATCACCTATATAATTATTATTATTAATAATATCATAATAGAATATTTCATCCACAATCAGCCACCACTAACCCCTTCAAAGAAACAACCTCTGGCTGGGCTTTCTCAGTAAGAACATTTGCCACATAAAGATATTTTAAGCAACAAATCAATACCGAAGATAAGTATCCATGGTGGAAATGCAGGTGAAGTTCCAGCGTTACTTTAGAAAGACCATTTGCAGGAACAGGAAGTACTGTCCTACACTGAGCTCACAAAGAAGAACCTCTTAACCTTCAGACTGTGGCGGATAAAAAGCTGATGAGTCAGCATGATGTCACTTCTCCGTACAGAGGATACTGAGGGTTACTGACGCTAATGATTCACCGCCGGAAGCATTCCTGTCCAAACCTGCTGCCACATCACGGAGAAACAGACACAAAACACACACACACACACACACACACACACACACACACACAGACACACACACACACACTCCCACTCTGGTCACAAGCTCCTTCCCGTGAACAGCTGTTTGAGTGAGGTGGAATTTCATTACTGGAAAAGACCCGCACTGGAATCCACAGCTGACAAGATTGTGGGAAAACACTGGTGACCCACTGAGTGGCAAGCACATGTATTCACACAAACACACACACACACACACGTATGTATGCACGGCAGTCAAAAGCTGCCACAAGCAATCAACACTTGCCCTGTGACTCCTAAACTTCCCAAAAACACACACCGCATCCTAAAGAGTGCCATACCAAACCGCTAGCACAAAGCGTTGCTCCAAACCGCTCCCTGCCTCCAACTGAGGAAACCACAGTGACACACACACGCACACACACACACAGATATGTTGGATGTGGAAATAAAGATCACACACACCGTTTTAAGCTCCAGATAAAAAGGAAAAAAAGGAAGCTGCAGAGTCTGTTTTAAGGTGGGGGGGAACTTAAAGAATGCTTCAACAATAACGAGAATATTACAAACTGGTGACACACACCCCGCAAACAAAAGCCGGAATGATTCATTTGCACATATACAAAACCTTAGGCATGCACACACAGTTCTTCTCCAGCCTCTTCCTCACACTGACTCACTCGGCAGCTTATTGTCTCACACACAGCTCCGCTCAGCGCCCTCTTGCAGCTGGACTGGATTAGAGGCTTATTATTTTCGGCCAAAATATTATCTCACCTCCCTTTCACCCGCTGACCCTGCCCCTCCTCTGTTCCTGTGGGGCACCTCACTCCCTGAAGCAACACCCCCGACGCTCCTCCCTGTCCTCCCATCAGCCAGCAGCAACACACCCCTCCTTCCCTCGATATAAAAAAACCCCGAGCTCTGAACATGAAGTCATCAGCCAGAGCCTCGGCGCCCATGACCTCACGTGCTGCGGGGGTGCTGTGAGGTCATCAGTCCAGAACTCACATACCATGAAGCTGAGGCCCGTTTACAGACGAGCGAAAACCTACGAAAAGATGTGCAGATTTTTGGCAGATTGAGAGAAAAACTATGTGCTCACCTCTCTGTAGCCATTGGGTACCGTTCCTGAAATCTCCTCGGTAGATGTCAAGCAGCCTGCAGGACAGTATTTACTATGCAGAAAAAGAGACGTACACACACTGAATATATATCGCACAGCTTGATCACATAAATATCCACACAAAGCAAAACGTTATTTACCTAAACTCTGCCTCAGGGAAATCAGTCCCTTTGTCCAGGCAGGTGATTAGATCTGCAAAAGGCAAACAGACAGTGTCAGAACCGGTTCCTGTGCACGCTCCACAAACCTATTATCTCCCTGCTCCTCTCGGGCAACAGTACAACATTAACGCCTTTCCAGGCAATTCATGTACTTCATTATTTGGTATTTTCATCTTTTAAGTCATGAAAAGTGCTCATGAATTCTTATTTTTCTAAAGAAAGATTGGCTTTACTTCGTAAACTAGGGTTGCAATCATTTTCATTATCGATTTATTTGGCGATATATCCCAGGGTTACAAAAGACGTTTGAGAGACCTGAACCAAACTATTTTTGCTTGAAAAATGCGCTGTTTATCAAAAGCATTGCTGACTTTCTTTAGTTAGCGTTAAATGGTATTAAAATAATAATTTAATTGACAAAGAATTAGAGACAGCTATTTTTTTGGAACACAAATCATTGTTAATAACACCGTCTTCTCAATTTAATAGTCAGGGTTTATCTTGTGGAAATAGTCTGTAAAATGTAGTTTGATATAATTTTAAAAAAGACATTCATTTTCTTTCTTATTATGTTTGTTTTGGATAAATTACACACAAACTTGTAAATGATCAACATTGTGGCTGATGAATCATCCGTCAATTCCAAACACATCAAAGTCCTACAACACAGAAATATGTGTGTGGGGGGGGGGGGGGGGGGGACGGACCCTGATAACACAAGTGTTTCAGTGATGATGAGGTCCACCCGGATGAGGTGGGCGACTGGGAAGTCTTTGTTAACCCCGCGGTGTCGGTGGTCAGTCTCTGTGAGTCTCCACCACATTATCAAAAAACTCCTTTATCTGGAAAACCAACCAGTGAGTCAAACTGACAAACACCCCCCGACCACTGCAAGTCGCCATGGTGCCTGATTTACTTAGCTGTGTAAACTGTCCTCCCACGCTCATCCTGCACGATCAGTTACACGACTTGGAAAACACACACCAGTTATTTGAAGGGGAAAACTAGTTAAGTCCATTTGACCGCTTTGTTTGCCTTGCAGTGTGATTCAGCAAGCACCGAGACGACAACTTAGACACAATAATTATCCTCCTCTTCTCTTCTTGTGGCTTCAATGATCTGTTTCTCTGAAAATGTTCCACATGACAAAGCACGGCCATCTGAAATTGCAATCGCACTGTGACAACAACTTTCTTATTAATGGGAAAAAGTGTGTTTGTGTCTCACAGCAGTATCTTACCCTACTTATTAAGGTTCAGTGGCGACTAGAAAGACTGTTTGATTTATTCCTTGATCAGATCTGACATCCACCAGCTCTCCCACTGTGTTTTATTCATGCAACTTTCCATTTTGTGAAGTCTGGCTTTATTTAGATATTGCTGAGAGAATCTTAGTATCTGAATGATGCTGGTAGTGCCTAAACTAATAAGTGATTGCCAAGAAAATGAATCTCTAATAACTGATTATCTATCCCAGTGCTGACTCGTTAGGATTTTGTTAAATATGACCTTATTCATCCTTAAAATAATCAACTGTTCTGCACTAAATTCCTTCTGTTCTCACATTAAAGGAGGAAAAATACAATAGTTGGAGACGATGACTGATGCCCAGTGGCCTAATGACTCAATTGCGGCTGGACTTCCTGATATGTGGCTGGTCAGAAAATAATATTCACAGCACGGCAGCTCTTTATCTTTTCTGTGAGTTTAAATATCCTTTTGAATGGAAAGCAAACACCATGTCATAAATGCTCCTTTCATGACGACGGAAGAATCCTTATCAAGAAGCAGCAGACACAGTCTCCATTCAACTCATCTTTAACTGTTCCAGAAAGACAGTTTGCTACCAGTGATATGAGGGATATTTATGCAATAATCTGAAGTCAAATGCTCTGTCTTTTAACCTTTTTCCTTCTCTCCCCTGATCTTCCTTAGCAACAGTGACGTAATGCTTAGCAGCGGTGTGTCATCGAGCATTAATAACCTCTGAAATGTCAGAATTGACCAATCAGAATTGAGTATTCTACTAAGCCGTGAAATAAAATGCAACAATGCATATCACGTTCTTTTATCCAATAGCCCAATCAACTCTGGCGCTGGCATTTAAGATCAGAAACAAAAAAAGTGACCCCCACCCTGCAGACTGGGAGCTACAGATGATTAGCAGGTGACTGGCAGACAGGTGGAGTTACCTGTGTGTTCGGTGGTGGAGTAGGACAGGTAGAATCCACGTCCGCTGTGGTGGGTCCCGCTCATGAACTGGACCGTGACCTGGTGGGTGGAGGACTCGATCAGCTCTCTGACCTTCAGACCCAGCCCGCAGTACTTCACTGTTAAACGGGCAGCAGATAAAGAGGCAATGGTGAGACATAAAGGTCAGTTTACTTATCCACCACATCACTCCTGTCCTCCAACAGCTCCACTGGCCCCCAGTTCAGTTCCGTATTCAATTCAAAGTCCTCCTGTTAACATTCAAAGCCATCCACAACCTCGCCCCCCCATATCTGTCCGACCTCCTCCATGTTCCCACTCCCTCCCGCTCCCTCAGATCCTCTTCCTCCATACACCTGTCTGTCCCCTCCGCCCGTCTCATCACCACGGGGAGCAGAGCATTCAGCCACTCTGCTCCCGTCTCTGGAACTCATTACCACCCCAACTCAGAAACATGGATTCATTCCCCCATTTCAAAACGGCTTATTCTACTTGATGCCAATCCCTCTGTCAGCGTCTATTGTTTCTATTTTATTCGTTACTTGCATTGTTGATTCCTGTTATTGTCTTTGTGTGTGCATCATGTACGGTGACCTTGAGTGCCGAGAAAGGCCCCTTCAAATAAAATGTATTATTATTCAAATAAAATTTATTATTGCAACAAAAATCTAACAAAACATAATATATATGTACGGCTCATTCAAGACGTCACTTTGTTTCTGGGTCTTGCGATATCCTGTTTGGGTTCATTTTGCAATATTGATCTGCTTCCTGTATTATCCTGATCATTAGATGGCTACTTACTGAAGAAATCAATAATTTGACACAAAATATAGATGAGAAACCATGATTTTATCCATCAAAACTGAGCCGAGAGAGAACAGAGCATTGTAATAATGGCTTTTAGACGATGGTTATTAATCCTTCTTTAGAGGCTGTGTAATAAACTTTTTCAAGACTTTTTTCCATTAAATTCAACACTTTTTGAAACACTGCAAGGTGATTTCTTGAAGGGTATTAAACTAAATATATTTAACTACTTCTCAACACCTGATACACTGGAGTTTAGTTTTAGTGTGTCATATTTCACTGAAATGGCTTCAAATAAAGTTAAGTAAGATTTCCTCTGCAGAAATCAGATGAATTATCTATTTAAACTGGACATCTTTTTACAGCACCATAAAAATAAAAAAGGCCAATTACTTCTTCACCCACAGCTGGTTTTGTATAATATTTGACTCATAGTTAACTTAACTCTCATTAAAAGTTTACCCTGCAGCACTTTGGCATGAGAACAATAGTGACTGTCGACCTAATCATGTGGCTGATGCCTTTCACTGCGTTTACATGCGCTTAAGTAACCTGGCACAGCAGCAGCTTGATTTCTTAGTCATTATGTAAACAAATTACTTTGGATATAGAACGTATCAGAGTGAAAGTGCATTGAGGTGAAAGCAAAGATGTGAATTTCTCTTGTCTCCAGAATATTGCCTGCTTCACCATAAATTTAAAAAAATCAAGCTCTATGGCATCTCAAAATTATGCAAGCACTTATGAAACTCAGAAATGCACAGTCTGAATAATGCTGAAAATTAAATTACAGGAAAGAAACTCTTCCTGGAAGACGGCAGCTTAACACTCAGCTTTCTGTTAAGATCTATAAAGAATCTCTTAAGGCTGCATCCTCATATATCTTTAAAATAAATGTATGCCAGCATGGTCTGGGTCAATGGAAATTCTGTCAACTGGTCAGCTGTTTATACTGCAGGTTTCACAGTAAACACAAATGTAATATGTTCTCAATTGTCATGACCTTATTTTTTCTGTGCATTAAAACACAGGCAGTAACGAAGCTATATGCATGCCGGTTGGGAGATTGTAGTGTTCCAGGATGTGGTCAACCCTGACTATTTTACTAACTTAAAAGTACTTCTGATGCAGTATAATGCGAGTAGAATAACTTCCTCACTGGGTTTTGAATTTGACTTTGGCAAACACATGACAAAATGTTCAGTTTGGTGAGAACTAGTGCCAAAATTGGGGCTTCTATCCCAAATCAGGTTAGGTCCAGTGTAGAATCCGCTCGTGAATCTCACCAATCTCACTCCTCTCGGGTCCAATGCCGTTGTAGAGGCGGAGGTAGTTGACCTGGCAGTCGCTGTCTTCTATGTCCAGCTCTGCGAAGCGAAAGTGGACCCTGTTGCCACGCGGCACGCTGATCTCCCACTCACACACCGTGTTGTTTGGGTATGTCCCCGGGTAACCCAGAGATGACAGAGTCCCACTGCTGGGGCCAAGTACAGTGGGGCCACAGCCATCACCTGCAGGACAACACATACACTGAGCTTCAGGGGTAAAAGCATGCCGCTAAAAAAGCAACACAAGACAAGCATAAGTGTTTTGTTAAACTTATTCTTTATGAGACGAAGTGTCATCAAGAATATGTTAGTTGAGGTACTCTTCATAAGCCTTTAATGCAAAGTAAGTGATGGTTTAAGTATAAGGTAGTTCTTTATTTATCTTAAGGTTAAAAAATGGCATGAAAACACCAAAATCAAAACTGACAAGTAGCCTAGAGTCTATGTTGCCCGAGTGTGATATCATATTCCTCTGCCTCATTGACCTCCAGTGCAGACAAACAATATTAAAAATGCATCAATGGGCCACGCTGTCACATTGGGAGACATTCCCTCTTTATGATAAACAAAGCTCTGTATTTTATTACATAGACTTGGAAATGAGATGTGTATAAAACCACATATGAAATAGTTCCCAAAAAATGCAAAATTTCCAAAAGAATATAGAAAAACACGAAACGTGCTGATAAAGCAAACATTCAATTATTGAACAATCAAATTATTTAAGACATTTCTTGAAAAGAAAAAAGGCATAATTATCTATGTCCAGCTCCTTAAATGATAGGAATTGTATAGTTTATTTAGGGGTGATAGTCAATTACATATCTGTGGGTCAAACAAAATAAGACATTTGAAGATGTCAGGATGTTTAATTGACAAAACAAAACAGAAAGGAGAAAGAAATTGAAGCCCTCCTTAATAAATGCCAAAAGAATGCAATGTATTGTTATTAAGGGTTACAAAAGGTAATAATGAAAAAGAAGCTATCTGATCTTGTGTTTTTTTTCTGTTGCAGTTAAATACCACATAGTTAGAAATCATGACCTCAGACTCTTTAAGGATAGTTTGTTTTTGTGTCCTCTGAGCTGTCACAGACATTGTGTGTGGACACACACTCAGTCACGCTTCATGGTGCTAAGTGGATGTTCTGTGGGCCCAGGGGTTATGTAAGAGCCTCTCAGTGGACACTGTCCAGATGAAAAGGACAAAAACAAAGCTGCTTCCCTCAACTCTGACTCACAAACACTGAACAACTGCATGGCATTCAGCAGGAGTTCAGATTACCTTCCTCAAGTTTCCTCCCCTCATGCGCCAAAACAAATCAGAGCACAAACCTAAATCTCTCCAACTGCATTATCATAACACCTAATCAGATATCGATATCATCCCACCAAATACCACGAGACACTTTCTGTGAAAAACTAAATTGTAATTTATGTGAAATTTAAGAGTTATGACAAACTGTGTCCACGTGTTTACAGTCTTACCCCCATGCTACCCCACCCCCAATCTCGCACCACCTGAGGTTGGCTGTGGGTTTAAAACAAACTACTAAATATACGTATTTAGGTAGATGAAAGTAAAGTAACTCGAATATAATCAAACATATTAAGATTCAGTGTTTATTGCTGTTGATTCACGGGAACCTATGAATAATATGGGCTACCTGGACCGAGAAACAAGGCTACGAGTTGCCAAATGTACAAGATATCTTGAACCCAGACTCCATTAAGAAAACAGGCTATTTAAAAGGTAACTCGCTTATCAGGAAGCTTAAATACGTGAGGGACTACGACTTTAAACTTTTAACAATTCAGTTAAAGCCATATGTTAATTCAGCTAGCAACTGATCCACCAAGCAGCCGTTATTGCTTTACAATCTGCTTTTTTTAAAGAACCGGTTTGCCTGGTTTCACTAAACCTGACTCTCACCATGACGGGCGGCGGCAAGCAGTGCAAACCAAGCGGAACTCCACGTACACACGGCCATGTAAGGTCGCTTTTTAACTCTGGGGGACAATAACAATGTAGCGTTTCCTTCAGCTCATCTCTAAAAACACTTAAACCCCCCCAGTGTTCACACTTTGGAGAAGCAGCATGGCCGCAGCGGTGGTTTTACGCACTGGGTTTCTGCAGTTGTCACCGCAGCTGTGAGGCACCAACCTTTCTGAGCTCGACAGTCCTCGGTGGTGAGGATGATGAGAATCGACAGGACGAGAACCCCGGCCCCTGTCGGTCCCCTGCCCACCATTACCGCTCTGCCCATAGCAGCCTGCAGTCTGAATGCATAATGCTCGCTTCTGGACCGGCTGCACCGCTTCAACCTGTACCGAGAAGGTGGGAAGAACAACAAAAAACTATTCCTCGAAAGCGAGCGGTGTGTGTTTTCCTCCTGAAGGTGACTTTTGCTTGTCTTCTTTCACAATCCAGTGGTTAGCGACACTCTCACTATTGAGGTAACTACTCCACACACACATACACACACATCCAAACTGTGTGGAGCTACTTCCTCCACCGAGGCTCCTCCTCCTGATCTGGGATACCCGAGTCCCCCAAGTGGTCTGAATGATCCCACATCCACCAACACCCCTCTGACAGGGGTGGAACAAGTATTCAGATCTTTACTAAAGTAAAAGTAGTGAAAACACTCCAACACAAGTAAAAGTCCTGCATTCAAAACAAAGATTTAGAGGCTTTATTGTCATAAACACAACAAGCCACAGCAGTTGTTGAAAATCCAAATGGTAACTCACAGGCTCCTCAATAAAGAACACTTAAGACATAGAATGACAAGTATATTAATAAAAAGACCGTCACTCACTGGGGCACTTGAATAAAAGAAGTCATTGTTTAATGGCACACCTGTGTTTTGCCTACTGTGGCATATGTTGTCCCATCTTATCAAAAATATTAAATCATGAAGCATTTCAATGTTGTAAGTGGTCGAAGTGTTAAAGTGCCAAAAAAGGTTCAATATTAGATTTTAAAAATACATGAAATAAATGAAACAGACAAAATGTAAACAGATTTATTACATAACCCAATAATTAAAACAAATAAATTGCTATTAAACGTGTTTTTAATCTTCTTTATTTAATACAAATGAAACTGTTTAATTCCAGCATTTACTCGGTTATATTTGGTAATTAGTTGTTTTTTTTGTAACCCATCTTTGTTTTGTCAAGGCCAACAGAATCGAGCCAGTTATGGTTTGTGATTGGCTTCTCCTGCAAAAATATTGTGAATTTGCCCCAAAGATGAATGCAAAGGAGGAAAAGTGAAACACAGTTTTTGTTACATTTCCCCTGTTAATGTAGATAAGTATTGTATGCACGCCTTATAATATTGAAGAACACTTCTTGAATAAACATTCCTTGATACGTTCAGTCTCTGATGAATAACAAAGCAGCAATAATCAACCTAACCATTGTGTTGTTGTTCATTCACTGGGACTTATGTAATGACTCCTGTGTTCGTGGAACTCAGCAGTATTATAAAAATATGTGTTAGGTAATGCACTTATTGTCCCACCCTCCCTTTATTATTCCTTTAATGTGTTTCTCTTTGAGCTGTGAGCCTCTACTTGCACACCCAAATCTGTCACGAGAGAACCCATAAATACTGGGATGATAAAGACTGCCCTAATGCATAGTTATTTAAATAAGATTGTACATAAATACGTTTGTCTGAGTAATGACTTGGTGAAACAACAAAGACTTAGCTTTATTCCTGAACTGTGAAGACGTAAATTCATGCGAAGACCCTTATTATTGTTCTGCAGAACACCCTCACTTAACAAGGAGCTCCCACTGCCAAGAGTAACCAATAGTAACATGTAGCAACAAACACAGTTTTTAGCCTGTAGCCTGTGAGTAATATATCGGATGATTCTGAGTTTTCATTCTGTGTGTGTGTGACTGTGTTGCTAAATCTCTGTGAGCTGACTGTAGGCAGATGTCCATGAGGGTGTAAGAAAGTGTAATGTTCAGAGAAGCAGCCAAACAGTCACTCATGCTGAAATGGTCCACTCCAACAGTCTCTCCCATACACACCCTTTGGCTGTTTTAACATTCCCTATCTGTATTAGTATGACACATTTGCACAAGGGCACAAGGGGAACTCCAATATATTCACAACGGCAGGCTTATCCAGATGCCCTCCCCCTGAGGGGCATTCTTACAAATTCCCATAAAACTCAAATATAGATAACATACTATTATGTAGGTTTGGAAAAATATATATAAAAACATGTTGAATCCAATACAGTGGAATATCCCTAAAGCAAATGGTATATTTGCAAAGATACTTTGTGTATGTTGACATTTGCTTACTTCCTCATTGTTTGAGGCCCCAAAGATGCCAATGTTGTATGTGCAAACAGCAAAATGTACATTCACTATTTTGCTTGTAGCTTTGGTGACCAACCGGGCTTGCACATTATGAGTGAATGGGACAATATACAGAAACTACCAGTGAGGGGTTTTATCAGTGCCAAATAAGAGAAATATTTCACAATGATATGTTATATGCATTGTGCTTGAACTATGGGTATTCAACAGCTGAACAGTCTATTGCTAAAAATTAAAAAGCGCTGCATAAAATATACTTGGTATATAAGTATAAATGACTCATCTTTGTTTTGGAGCCATGCCGGGGATTTCTCAACTGGTTAATTTTATGATACTGGCAAAAGAATAAACAGTGCTTGTCATTATAAAGACTGTGATACACTGTCACTGTGAGGACCTCTGCTGGAAAGTATATATTTTGTGAAGAAGGACCTCACCTAGAAACTAGATTGTGCCACTCGGTGGACACAGGGTATTATAGCATGCTGGCAACAGATGGATGTTTTGCGGTTGTTTGTGGCAGAATCAAACACTCGTTCATTGTCTCACACTAACCGTTTCATAGAATATTCCTTTATTTTAAGACGAATCCCCGTACCATCTACAGTCTTATCTGAAAAGAGTGATTCTCATCATTCATGCTCACGGCTTGAAGGCATGGTTTAAAAAAACTGTGTGTGAGTTTGATAGTTGAGAGGTATTGATAAATATTTTCCCTGTTTTTTTCCCATGGGAGATGATTTGATAAAGACTTGGAACGGTTTTCTGGAGAAAGAGTCAGTAAGCGAGAGTTCAGTCATCACATGCCTGGATCATGTCTGTACATGCTTCCCACTATCAACTCGAACAATACAAGGAACAATACCAAAACACACTGGAGGGTAAAATGACTGCAATCAGAGGCAATATTGATATCAACAGTTATTATAAAAGGGGCCCTATTATGCATTTGGGGGGGTTTCCCTTTCCTGTCGTGTGTTATATAGGGTTTCCGGCATGTAAATGGTCTGCAAAGGCTAAAATCCCAAAGATCCCTAGGCTAAGGGCCAGGACATCTCTGAGCGGTTGACCAATCAATACATAGTGTCTTTGTCATGTCTTGTATTCCTCTTTAAAAGTGACTTAAATACTATCATGTAGTGGAGTGAGCCATTAATACTGCCAGATAGAAATAGCAATGTTACAGTATACCAACCCACCCCGTAAAAAAAGAACCGAAAGGGAAGTAGATATTGCAAAATGTTGAAAAGTAAGAAGTTCAATTAAAATTCACTCTTTATTTTAAAATGTAATCTATTCATTCGCAAACCACAACAGGCTGTTATCGCATGATTCGAATGCCTGAACAGTTAACAGGACTCTGTAAATAACAACGTGATTGTTGCTTACAAAGTATAACATGAAATAATGCATGAACTAAGTAGACGTGAGTATATGTGCATGAAATAGCAGACAGAGAGTTTTGTATTCATCATGTTTACAATACTCAAAGCTATGCTTGGTATCGGTAGTTTTAATAAAGTATTGTTCTGCCCATCCCTAGTACAATGCATTTCATAAGATATCACAGGAGTATTCACTTCCTTCTCTCATGTTGGACTCTTCAATTAGTCAAATTCATATTTTATTCCAATTTTAATTACATTTTTACGGGTACACCAATATTTCAATGTAAATATTGCTATATTTGATAGTATCTTAAAATAGTTTTTTTATCACAGTTCCAACTTTTGTTTTATTTTGATGTATGTATATGTATGCACCATAACAACAAGACAAATCCCTCGTATGTGTTAACCTCTTTCTGATTCTGATTCTCTTTGTGAAAGGAAGTCTTGTGTAATGGTGTGTGTGTGTTAAGACAATTTAACTCTAACTTATTTCTGAGTGAGGAGATTAGACAACACTTAAAAACAAACGCTTTTGAGCAGCAAATAGAACAGGTAAAGAATCAATCTCTTGTCGGGTCATAGGTTCACTCGTATATGTAGTAATGACCACCTTTGAAGGCCACAAACAAAAGTGCAAATGGCTCGAGGTTATAGGAGTTTATTGATCTGCTGTTGAGGGAAATTAATGGAATTTCCTGCAAACGTTCGAGGTCTCAGCATGTAGCTGTTCTTGAACGGTCAGCTTGAGAGGGTCAACAGATGCAGGGGAAACCTGATTGGTATTCTGGGGCACTCAGTTGTAAAGAGATGATCGGACTTTAAAGAATTCAGCCAAGGTCCTGACAGTGACCCCAGGTCAACTGTTTCCATGGTGACTCCAGTGAGGGTGCTCTGAGTCAGGACTCTCCCTCTGTTAATCCAAATGAGTGTCCTCCAAATCGTATTTCAAGGAAATGCATTATATGACAAAGCTGCTGACAGGGAATAGATTTTTATTGAATGTATTTATTCAAGATTTAAAGTAGTCTTTTAAGTGTTTTTACAGACAACTTGTTCTGTTCCGGGAGTAAAAATTGTGCTCTAAATATTATCTCCACTGGGAGTCAGTATGGGGCACAGATAAGTGCAAGTCATCTGTGAATTCAACTTTCTTTTCTGTTCTGTTTAAAATGAATAAAAACCCCAAGCCTCCTGTTTTCTCACCAGAAATATCCCAAAACTGGGCGAAACCACTTAAACTTGAGAGTGAGATTTCCGTTGCTCTTTGAAGGTACAGCTACGGGAAAAAATCAACAGACAAAGTTTTCCTAAATCCCAATCTCTACATGCATGGCAGCAGTGTCTGTTGAATACTCATACAGAGAAATGTAGTTTATAGAATACAATTTCAATAATAATAACACACCTATACTGTAAATAGTAAAACCTGAGAAACTGATAATACTGCAGTGGTCTCTTATTTTTTTTCTGGAGCTGTATGTCCCAAATCTTCTGTCTCAACCCACAGAGACCTAAGTGAGGACAGTCTGTCTCTCCAATAGCAACAGGTTGAAAAGAAAGAGCAGATATTTGTTAAATAAAAAAGGCGATATCTCTAATTCTGCTGCTTCAATGATGATACTTTTAACTGTCCATGTTGAAGTTACAGTCATATCTATAATATATGATGTTGATATACATACACGTGTTACATTTCATGTTATAAGGCATTTGAATGATACGCTGTTGCCCATGAAGTTGGAATAATTTTGTTTTCAGACACATTCCAGTTTTTATTTGTATTTACACACACAATCATTTCATGAGAAGAGGTCCAACATGTTTTATTCCAACTTTATGGGCAACAGTGTACTTTGGTTCAGGACTAAAAAGGCTAAAGTGCACTGCTCACAGTCAGTTACATTTTCAAGGTACATGTACATTACTAGTTCAATTTTTAGATGAATATACCTGATTTAACTACATTTGTCCAACGATTGTTTCTTACTGCAGTTAGAACAATTCAACATATCTTATAAAACAGTTTGTAAATTATTTTAAAAATATGTTCCACCTGAACACATGAGTGACCCACATAATCATTATTCCCCATCTGACATTACTCAGACAGTAGACGCTCTGTGTGTGTGAATCAGTCCGTCTTTTCCATGCATGTACCTTTGTATGTGTGCATGCATCTGAGTATATATACAAGAGCTTGTGAGTTATGTGTCATCCTCCATCCATCATCACAGAGTTAGGCAGAGGAAGAGTACAGTTTAAGTATCTAAGGGTTTGTGGTTGTCCGTGGTTGTAGAGATGTGGAAGGAAGCTACCGGTTTGTTCCATAATTCTTCTTCCGTTGAATAAACATGTGTGACTTGATGCGTCAGTCCCGGTATCCTGTCCATGGTCTTATGGGAAGATCATGGCCGGTGGTCCGTCGCTGTATAACCATTAACCACAGCGTCTGTCCACACCACAGCACCCTCCAGTGGGACAGTCAACATGTGTACATACATCACCGCTTCCTACATCCCTCTGCACACAAATAGACAGTTTATGGGAGACATCCAGCAGTAATTAGACCTGGAGCACAGATGGTTGCCTTTTAACTTGCTATCGTTTTCACTGGGAGCTCTGGGAACACGCTCTTTTATACGTGAAGACTAAATAATCAGATCTTTCAAACCAGGGGTGACTGTTAGCGATGGATGACATTTGGCCTCAACTAGGATCTTATCTTCACTGGGAATACACATTAATAAACATCTGAACAAGGAGCTCATTTCACATTGCAAAAACACAAAGAAGACATTGTGATTTAGAAAGATAAATTATAGTGTTGATATATTTTAGAGAGCTGACCTATGAAGGTTTTAACAGGGGGGTTGGTCATACATCATACCCTGAGTTATAAAACTGTTCCCTCACAAAAATATCAAACGTTTAAAAGTATTTCACAGAAATGTAGGGAAATTAACAATTATTATAAGCCCCCACTTGCATGTTTAACTGTGACATTCAAGATATCATAAAATAAGTGTGTTAATGTAAGTGATCAACTGGGGAAATCTCAGTGTGATATCTATTAATTGTATCTTATTCACTGATAGTGTCTCCCCTAACAAAGTTAATTAACTGTTTGTGAAAGAAGCAGTGCTGTACATTTAGGCTGGTTTAATCACACCTACAGAATGTTCCTTAATCAGTTCAGAATCCCTCCTCTGCAGCCCATCTCTCCACTTCCTATTTCCTTCTTTCATTGCTTCTCTGACCTCTGATTGTCCTGTAGTATATAATGTCAGGAATTGTATTTGTCCATCAGGGTTGTGCACACTGCTGCCTTTTCAGCAGAGAAATACCAAAGAGAGTCACTTCCGGACACAAACACAACAATTAGTTGCTTTATGCACAACATACAAGGTGCAAATGTTACCCTGAAATAACTTTCAAAATGTATCTCCAACCTTTTTTAACAGTTAAAACACAAACACACATATGAGGTTTCTAATGGAGTTTGTATTAGAGATCATATCAGGGATGTGACTGCCCAACATGACCCCTGACCTTTCCTCTGGCTCGGTTTACTCTGATTGAGGAGGAATGTGTTTCTGTTGTGTATCCCTCTTTTTCTGCGTTGGCAGTGCCACATGTCACACACATACACACATGTACACACCCACGTGTGTAATTCTTGTCACACACAAACAGGCATGCAGCGTTGTTGAATCTATTAATCATCGGCAGGTGATGAGCAACATTTCTGACATTCAGTTGTTCCTGTCTTTTATCAGCCGAACATCCTCTGGTTGCTGCTTCCTGGATGTGAGTAGTTGCTGCTTTTCTCAGTTAGAAATCACTGTAATTTAAATAAGTTTTAAGCTTTATGGACTTTTTTTTTGCACCATTGGTTGAATAAAATTAACAATCTGGAGAGCTGACCTTGGAATTTGGACTCCTTTCTGACATTGTATCGACCAAACAATAATAATTTAAACAAACAAAGAACCAATAGATCAATAATGAAGACAACGGTTGATTTCAGCTCTAAGTTGTACTTTTTATATCAAGCAATAATGTGTAAATGTGTGAAAATGTGTAAATCAGCTTTGTATTATGAATAGATCTTCAAACCAATTATTATGGGTTCATTTTGTTGTGAAATCACTGTTGTGCATTGAGCAGCCACACAAATGCAAACACTATTGTTTTGGTGTGGGTTCAGGACAGCTTTTAGTTTAAAGTTTCTAAAACCAAGTGAGTCTTTTTAAATTGTGTTTTATTCTACTTTTCTGTGTGTCAGTATCTAGTCTTGGTTCGAGGCCCAGAGCTTGTCTGGTGGCTGAGATCCTTGAACCTGAGCTGAGCTGGCTGTCTGGGTTTTTGGACACATTCCCTGTCCAGGTGCTGTGTATTTTTCTTTTTCATTCTGCATCAGCACCTCATGTAAACTTTTCCAGGCCAAATCCACTCATTATTTAAACACACAATAAAAGGTTTCATCTCCCTGGCAAGCGGCCAACTACCTTTTTTTGTTTCTCTTTCAAATAAAATCAAGTCTAACCTTTAACTCTGCTCATCTGTCCAACTCAGAAGAAGAATAAAATAAATGCAAAAATCCTATAAATGGTTTTACAATGATAAAGGCAACAGGCAATTCTGGATTTACGGTCAAACTCAGCTGATATCTGGAGTTGATATTTCTGGTTCTTCTGCAGTTTCTAACGATGGAAGAGAGGCATATTTGATGGGTATTTAATCTTCCAAGACAGAGCAAATAAACTGCAATATCCATACTTTTCTGAGGTTCAGTGGTCAACTCGTAGGAGGTCCGTCACACTCAACTCCCTCGTACTGTATATGGAACATGTTTGCATCTGTGTGTGTGAGAGTGTGTGTGGTCTAATGTTAGTATATGTGTTTTTCAGAAGCTCCACTCATTTCAAAGCAGGTTTTATTGTTAAGACAATCAAAACAGACACGTTGAAGGGAAGTCAGACAGGAGCCTGGTGAAGTGATATATTATATATCGAGTTTCTCAATATGTGTCAATCACTTACCTGCTTTACACAAGTAGATCTTAAAATAAATAACACATGTGAAAAAAGCCGAATTCAGCCGTCGGTATTTGAAAAGAAAAGTCAATGAATGGAACAATTCAATGCTCTGCAGGTTTAGAAGACATTTTTCATATTTGCATGGACATCTTAAGCATAGATAGCCTTCTGGCACATTCTCATGAAAACTGATTTACGTGCTTTGCATTTATAGCCGACAGGACAATGCTGGTCAATGCAGGCCAACACTGACATGCAAAACACACACTTTACTTTGATTTTATTCCAAAGTTGTCAATGGAATTAAAACATGAATTCATTTATTAAAGATAAAAATATAAATATAATTATTTAACCTTAAGACGGGAAAAAATAACACATTTTCAGTGTCTCTGTAACTTTGTCAATAAGTGGTTTTCCTCTGTATGAATGTAATGGTTCATCGGTGGATACTCCTTCCCGAGAAGCAGAGTCAGACCGTAGAGATAGTTTGGTTTTGGTGGTGATATTGCACTTTAACTGAGAAGAGGACGGTTATATCTGTTTACAGAACCTGAGAGCCAGAGAGGGATTTTGGCAAAGACAGTTGTACTGAGTTTGGTTTTCCCCAAAAATGTTTTCATTCAATGTATTCTTTTGTAATTTATGAGCAACACCTGACAAACTGATGCACTGACTTAAAAGCCTACAGTGTGAGACATTATTCAGAGGTAAATGTGCTAAATTTCTCTCAGTAACATATTTGATTAATAATGTATTGCATCTTAAAACTAATTTGGCATCCTTTGCTTTCCATTTTTAGTGTGAGTTTGTGTTTGTTAAATGTAATCAAACAAATTAGCACTAACAACATTTCTGTAGACGTTGTTTCCATGTCCCAGTTTTTAATTCCAATGATGAAGCTGCATTTATTGCATGCATGTTATACCTGGCATATGTTGCGTTCCAAGCCATGGTTTGACATTAATGATGGCAACAGTGTGTGACGGGTGGAATATATATTAACCATTATATATATTGGCCATGTGGGACTATGGACTGTGCATTAACTGTTCTCCCCAGCTTCCAGGAGTGCCAACATGTACAGTCATTTTACAGAAGTGTTGAAGAATCCTGCTCTGGAGTACACCATATGTATAAATGCTTGTTTATTCTTTGCTTTTGCCGGTGAGTACCTCATAGTCAAACTGCTGAAGCCGGAGCTGTCCTGTCCCCATATGCTGCATGTGAGCACGCTATCTGTTTGTCCCAGGTCAACACTGAGTCCTATGAGCATTCCACACATACTAACACCTCACTGCAGAATACCCTACCCACAATGCCTTTCAGCTAGCACCTGTGTTTATGGCCCAAGACCATACCCTTTCACCCAGTGGGGAATACAGCTTTATTTTGTGGGTTAAAAGAAATAAATACAGGAGAGTCAGTAGAAATGCTTAGTCTCAAATGTATGGGACAAGACCCAACCATGTATGTGGTGATGTATACTTTGTGTGTGCTGCTACTTCTCCAACATCTGTTGTATGGCAAGTTGAAATTGCCTTCAACCCCTGACCTTTCAGAATCTAAATTCTGCCATGCTAGTGCCTTGTGTTTGTGCACAAGCATGCATTCACCCTGACCTTCCTATGTATCCTAAAACTCATCGCTATGCTTAATATCAAGCTGTGGAATTAATCAAGATCTAATGTAAGCTAATCTAATGAAATCAGTGAGAGAGAAAATGAGAGAGCAGCTGAGTCTCATACAGTATATAAAGATATTAGAAAGAAAGTTTGTTGTGTGGCTACGGTGGAAAAGTTGATGTTTACGCAACAAAATACAATGGCAACAGGCTTAGAAAACATGCACATGTAACTTAAACGTCCTGAAAGACACAAAAACATCAGATGAGCGTGCGTTGAAGACTGTAACCTTCCTCAATAAGAAACAAAAAGTTCCATGTTTCAATTTTGTTTTCGATACTTCGCAGTCTTTATTACGTCATCTTGTGACACCCTTTTATTCTTTATGTTAGAACGTTTCTGTTAATGCTGGAAAAGGGCTGGGATCTGTACACAAGTGACAGGAAGTGTTGCCTGGGAGGCTCAACGCTTCGAAGGAACATCCTCTTGCCTCTAAATTACCCATCGAGCAATGAGAGATACTCTCAGGCAAACAGTTCATAAATCAGAGGGCTGATTCTTAGAGCTGAAAACAATTCCCGCCTGCACACAGTGAGCAAGATTTAGCACAAAGATATGAAAACTATTAATCACACCAACAAGGCCAACATCAAAAAGGTTACTTGTGAAGTCTGTGTGTGTGTGTGTGTGTGTGTGTGTGTGTGTGTGTGTGTGTGTGTGTGTGTGTGTGTGTGTGTGTGTTCATGTCTAATTGACCCCTTGCTGTACAGTTATTTAGATAAAAATACCAGATTTCTTAGCGAGCCAGATCTATTCCAGTTATTGATGCATGTTTTTTCCAATGTCAAAGGTCAGACAGGCAATAGTTTAAGAGTAATTCAATACATGAAATCAGTTAATTGGAAAGAAACAGCCTAGGGGAGGACAGATGAGAACACAGGCCTGAATTACCTTTTTAATCTCTCTATGGTTGAATTTGTTCTATGCCACTTAATGCCCCCCATTCCCTCCTCCATATTGTGTATCTATCACTCACTCGTTTCTCCAACAAATCTGTACAGTAAGTCAAACGTGACAGCGGTCTACAGACAGTCTGCCTCGCTCTGACATGTCTCACAGTTTATCACTCATAGAGCCGTGTGTTTGCCATGTTGTGGACACAGTTCTAGGAACAGGGCAGTAGTACCAGAGTGTGATGAGGGAGTATGGGGGGTGGGGGTGACTGTAGGGTGTTTGGGATTATCCAGCAGGTGTGACTTTCCATTCACATGAAGATCTTTTATAAAGACAGAACTTGTGCTCCGAGGTCACAGCAGAAGAAACACATTAAAGGAACAGTTCATAAATGTTGGTTCATGGTCATTATAGCTCAATATTCATTAAATCTGCAAATTTTGACTCAACACGACTTTGAGATGATGTGAATGGTCAGCATGGCATTAGAAAATGAGATGAAATGTGCTAGCTAGTAAACTTTAGGGCTGTGGGTATTTCTGATCTTCTATTTATCCCAGACTCCTGTCATAATGCTAAGCTAACATGTTCCCTAACACATAGTCAGAGCGCCAAACCTGTTTTGTTCCAAACCCTCTGCGGGTTAAACTGTGCCAGATGGGTCAAACGGAACCAAACCAAAACTGAACGTTGAGTTATTTTAACATAACAAACATAATGATTATAACCCAACACCACAGTATTTTTGTAAAACCAATCAAGTAGTTTTTCTGCCCAAACAAAACCAAGCTTTTTCATGTGAATTCATAGTGTTACCAACACGGTTTACTTCCACCAGTTAAAAAGTGACACCAGGAGTCATTGAACGGGTTGCAATTGGTATCATTTCATCTCAATCTTAGCAAAAAGACAAGTGCATTTGCAAAAAACATCACAGTTCAACCATCAAGACAAAGATTTGACAAATTCATTCTGTTTTTGATGTTGTATGAAATATTTAATTTGGATAAACTGCTCTTTTTATGTGGGCCCATGAGAGAAGAGAGCCTTTCACATTCAACCCTTTAAACATGAAGCCACCTCATACCTTGTTAAATGTCGTGTCTGTCTCTCGGTAGAGTGATGTCATTACTGGACAGCCCTGGGTGAGAGAGGGGAATGTTACAGCTTGTTGATTGAGGCAAAGGACTGTGGGGTGGGTGTTGTGTGTTTTTTAACATGTGAAAGGAAGAGACTATGGAAGGGAGGCTGTGCACGTGTTTGTGCATGTGTACGCCTATGTGCCTGTATGGGGGCTCTACTGCAACACTGCTGTGTGAAGCCTTGTCTCGGGACAGGCCAGCTGTGAGCGGGGGAGTGTGTGGACCCACCGTACATTCACAGCAAACTCACAAAGCTAAATAAGCCCACCACTCACTCTGAGAGACAGATACATGTACAGTAGGTGCACAATTATCCCTGGGTAGACTGAGTGGAGACGGCGCTGTTTTGGTCGAAGTGACCGGTCACAATGGTTGGGCCTGAACCATGGGAGCCTGCAGTGATGGATAAATTACACATTTAGTCCCTCTTTGTGAGAGAATTAGTCAAAATATGTGATGAAATAGTTGATGTTGTCCATAACCCCAATTTTGTAGCAGATCAAATATATTGTACATATGACAGATGGATGATTATTTTGAAATAAAGTAAAGGTTGTGGGATTTTGACCTCATTGGAACGCCTTATATCTGAAACCCGACAGTGCACATTTGTTTCATGGGGTGGAGGTCTGTGAGAGGGGGGAGGTGGTGGTACAAGTCCTGGGAGCCCCACTGCGTGAGCAGCAAGCTTGTTTTCTTAGAAAACTGAATAACAAACCTCTGGCCTTGTTGGTGGTGAGAGGGGCATTTTTGAAGTGACACAGGGGACTCTTAAACTCAATGATTTATTGCCAGGCCAATGGTAGGGGGCAAGGAATGAGAAGTACCCACCCTGAGTGGAGCAGGTGTGGGCTGAAGGCTGTGACAGGATGGTCATCATGACCTGTGATAAAGAGGGCACTATTGAACCATAGTGTATGTCACAAATATTTCCTATAAAAAGAGTGAAATAAAAAATATAACATTTATTTTCAAGGCACCTTACGACCTACAGTTAGCTTGCTTCTGTTTGCAAGCTAGCTATGTAGCACAATGAGGGATACACTGTACATTTCACTGCCCCTATCCTATATCCAGTTTGGTAGAAAAAGGAAAGTAGTAGAGAGAGAACAACCATTACTTTCAAGGTAACAGGTTTATTCATGCTAGCAGCTGTAAAGTTGTGCTGTATTGAGTTGAGCTAAATGCTCTTCGGCTAACTAACAAGCATTGTTTACCATGTTCACTATCTTAGTATAGCATATTAGCATGCTAATGTTTCCTTATAGCCTCTAAACACTTTGCATTTCAATGGCAACGCATCCAAGAGATGTTACTGTCTAAATCAAAGTGTTGAACCAACTGAAGCCCAACATTGTATACTTGATAAGAGTGAGGTTTATCCAATGTATATGAACGTGGATTGTGCAGTAGTGATATAGATTTAATTTGTGACGAATTTCTAAGTTTCTTGATTTACTGGGTTGGTTCAGTGTGACCTCTCGGGTCAGAGAAGGAAGGTCAAGGTTCACTGTTCTGGCCACTGGGGCAAAAGTTCAAAATAGTAAAAGTCTAAAAAGAAAGAAGCTGATCACACACTTGTTGAAAAGCATTGTGGGTATAACCCTGATTTACCTCCCTGCTGAAAGATCCCCCAGCAGCCGGATGCCCGTTGGTGACATCATGAAGAGGTAAATATTAACTCAGTGTGAGATCAGAATCTGGCAAGAGGGACATAAATATTTTCCCACTATGTTTAGGTAATGATGCAGGATGGGGACACTCTCTTTAGGAAACACTGACGCAATTAATGACAAGATAGTTAGTATACAGTCCTCTATTCTTAGTTGGTGATACAGATTAAAAAAGATCACTTGTATTTTGGTGTTTTTTTCTGGCCGGTCTAAATTCCACAGCTCTCGGTCCCTATGGACGAGGTGACACAGACACATTCAGATGTTTACTCCTGTTTGAACTGCAAATTCCAAGATTGCCTCATGTTGAAGAGAGAAGGAGTAAGGAATGTGGCAGCCTTACAAAGTCAGATGCCATAAACTCATCTAAATATGTGACAGGGACCATGGGATAGCAACTGTTGAACTGTTAAAAAGCAGATCCAGTGAGTTGCTGTGGTGATCGGCTGATTGTCTCCGCTTTATGACTGTAAAAAATAAACTCACAGCTTTGCAAATTTAAAGAAAAGATGCATTTACAGTTACCATAATGCCCTAAAGCAGAAATTGCTGTGATTTAAACGCAGCAGCAGACATAGTTTGAGGAGTGGAGGTCGCAGAATATGTTATGTGAAAGTTGGGGCGTGAGCAAGGGACAGAATGATAAATGACAAAGTGGACACAGACTGCTCAGGAAGTAACAAATACATCTGATAAGCACATTTCCACACATTGACAGGCATACTGCGTCTTATGTCTAAAATGCCACTCTGTCTGGCATCTACTTGTTTGGATTGTTACTAGGCAGTATTTATAGAGCAACCAAATGAGTGTTTTCATTCAGCCTTTAAGTAGTGTTCCACGGGAACGCTGAGGCAAAATAACAAATACCTAGTGTAACTCTCATCGAGGGGCTCTGGACAATGTCATGCATAATATGCATCATAAACTTTCTCAGGGCAAAGAGGAGGTATGCCAGCTGGTAGGAAAACAAAGACACTCGTATACTGCGAGCAATTCTATGTTTGGGTATAAGTACACACAAAAATATGTGGGTGATCGTTTGTGTGTGTTTGTGAGCACCCAGTTAGGAAAAATGTCCTCCCACTCATATAGTGGGAAAGAGCATCGTGTGTCGCTGCAACGCTACAACAGTATTTCTTTAGACTGGCTTTGTATTTGAATCCCTTACATTTTGACGTATGGTTTATGCAAGGTCATTTTTGTTGTAGTCTACACTTTGTATAAAACCTTATAAGTACTGATTACAAGGACAAATTGATTGCTGATGTGAGATGAGTCCCAGTTGAGGGTTTTACTGTATACTGAGTCGGTGCAAAGGCTCTACTTACACATGCAGCAGCTTACAGTACAACAGGTGAAGGCCGGATGGTGGGAAGCACTTGCGAGGCCCATTGAGGCTTCATTAATGGAACAGGAAGAGAATTGAAGCACGAGGGTAAACACACACAACTCATTACCCACTGGCTATCGTGTACCTTTCACGCCGCAACTCTAAGTGTGTTCCTGTGAGTGTGTGTGTGCTGTACTTATTGCATTTAAATGAGTTGTATTTGAGTGGGCAGTTGGGGAACAATTACAAGCTATGCTCCCAAGAAGATGAATTGTGGTACTTGATCTTATTTTATGTGTTACCTTAAAAATACAAACATTGCAGCAATGACGCTTAGATGACTCATGCATTTTCAATGTTATCAGCCGATTAAATTGCAATTATCAGTGGATATCATTAACGTTTTAATAATAAGTTAGGCGTGCCAAACTGCACCTACTACGTTGGAAAAGTTAACTTCCATATGAAAATGCAACAAAAGTCTTAGTTTCATTGAAGAAAAGATTGGGCTTTGAGTTAAACAAAAAACTACCTTTTAAAGTTAAAGTAAAATTGAACCTTGTTAACAAAAAGACAACAACATATTGTTGGGACACAAACACCAGTCTTCTTGGTAAAAGTCCAGTAAAAGCTACTAGTAGGTGTAGCAGGCCGCTTCTGACCCATATCCATGTGGTTGCTTTTTAGAAAAAGGCCTTTTAGTGCATTTTTACACAGACATCAGACAATGTAACTAATGGACTTGTGTTTCTTGCCCACACTTATCATTATACTAACCTTTTGAAATCCCTGTCAACATCATCAAAAATGACTGACAGTAAGACAGTCATGATGAGAGCAGTAAGCTGACTAAGCTGACACTTGGCTGTGGAGATGCAACAGGACATCCACCCTTTTACACCACTGTGTCACTTTGGAACCGCATGCACCCACTATCCCTCTCACACACACACATACACACAAACACACAAAACAGCCACCCTCCGCTAGGACACACAGTGGCCTCTGTTCTCTATCTAAAATCACAAGAGCGATTGACGCATAGGAAATTAAAGAGAAAACACACGGTCATAGCGGAGGTGCAGAACACAGGGTTGTGCTGTGTGTGTGTGTGTGTGTGTGTGTGTGTGTGTGTGTGTGTGTGTGTGTGTGTGTGTGTGTGTGTGCGCGCTGTTTAATAGTTGGTCGCTGAACACGTCAGAGTTACTAAGTTGTCGTGGACAGGTGTCAAACCTGCCCTGGAAAGTGTCTGTCGTCACACACCAACAAAGGCCCTCTGAGAAAAAGCGTATTTTTAGTCCACGGCTGTGACTGAACTGACTTCTTCTAAGTGCTCATCTGACACCTTTTCACCACGTGTAATGCTGAGTAATGCCTTCACACTGGTGCCATGACAGGTGTAAATGCACGGATGTTATTTCTCCCCCTGCTTGGCAACGAATGCAGATGTTGAACTTATGATGGGGGATAAGGAAACATATGATCGAAACAGACTTTTGTTTCTGTCAGTAATATAATTATTTGAAGATACTGTCCAACATTTCCAATCACTTTTTACTTACAGAAAGTAGCATGTAACAGAACTAATAATACAAAAAAATTACACTATTGATGCATTATTGTATAACCAATATACATAATCCATTCACATTGGCGCCCATTCAGAATTCATTTTACTGTGAGCATGGCGGACTACAGAAAAGCTTCATGTTTTTTTAGATTATTGCTTAATTTGAAAGTTAATTCTAAGGTTTTTTACACTGTTTTATTTGCTAAACTCATATTTTGAAAGGCAATAATGTCATATTGTGTAGAAACAGTATCAATTATAAATAGACTCCATTTAAAGTGCTTTACAATTGTGCTCTCATTCACACACCAATCGCAGAGCTGCATGCAATTGGGCTTGCTCAAGGAAACTTTGACATGCACATAGGAGGGGTCTGGACAAGAGGATTAAAGTCATAATTCTGACTTTTTTCTCAGAATTGTAAAGAAAATTGCTAATTCTCTTTTGGTCAGATTTCAAAAAGGTTTCCACATGTGGCCATAATTGTCTTCGATAGGGATCAAACCACCAACATTGTATATAAAAGACAACCTTCTGTACTTCTTGAGCAAAAGTATCACATATAGGTAGGCTACTGACATTCCACTAACTCAGATTAGCTTGGAAATAAACATATTTGCACAATTGTTCAAATGCAGTAAATATTGTTATTTAGTCTTAAAGGCCTGTCAATGTTTCATCATATGCTTACGTGTGTGTGTGTGTGTGTGTGTGTGTGTGTGTGTGTGTGTGTGTGTGTGTGTGTCTGTGTGTGTGTCTGTGTGTGTGTGTGTGTGTGTGTGTGTGTGTGTGTGTGTGTGTGTGTGTGTGTGTGTGTGTGTGTGTGTGCATCCACACCTGTTTACCAGTTGTTACCCAGGTGTGTGCCAGGACAGGTGAAAAACAGCTCCAGTGTGTCTGGGCTCATACATGTGAATAATGAATATGCTGTGGCCCGTTTATCACAATATTAATGAGGGAAACATTCCTCTTTATCGTTGACATCCACTGTGGGCGCCTAGCAGGGGCATGTGAGCCTGTTTCGCAACTATAAATTATGGTATAACTTTTTAGGAGGTTAAATTTACTCTCAGTCCATCCCTCCTTTCCTCTCTCGCTCTCCCCCACCCACTGAGTGGCTCCACCCTCCAGCAGATATAAGCTGTGTCCACAAGGTGTGCGTCTGTTATGAGCACATTTCCCAGGGTTCCCTCTGTGTGGTTGTCTGTCTTCCTGCTTTTCTGCTTTTAGTCTGACTGCAGTGATTATTCCCCCATAAACGGCCACTCACAAAGGTAAGCACTGTCTTATTCTCACTTTATCCTGTGTTTCAGTTGCTTTGATTTTCTGTTAGCAGTTTGTTATTAATGCTCTTTTCTTGGTGCATCTCCAAGATATTATTATTATTTACACTAATTTAATGTTCCATGAGTTTCAATGTCATTTCAAAATGTGCTTTGCATCCAATTCATCTTTTCAATTGGTGGTTTTAAAGTTTGCTTTCATTGTCATTTGGCAGAAATGCACGGTCAAAAATATTTGTTAAGATAAGATATACTTCATTGATCCCAATTTGGGATTTCCTTTTGTCACAGCAGCATGTAAACAAGGCATTGGACACAATGTGAAGATGAAAAGGAATACGTAAAATGAACATATGAACAGACATAAGCATAAAATATAAACATCTCAAAATAGAAAATAAAAACTTTACCTTTAGAGTAAAATATATACATAACAGTAGGAGACAGTCTGTCAAATATACTCTATGAAGGGCCAATTACAGCTAAAAAATATAGAAGTACAATATTATTAACATTAAAGTGGATTAATATTGTCTTTTTATCTTTCAATAATGGGATTTTTTACTTCAGCTTGAGATTATTTAAATATACCCCATCATTTGTGAATATAGAACGACGGATAAAATGTTCACAAAGGTTTTCTTATTTTTAGAAATATTTAGAAATAGCTTCTTTTTAAGTCAAAAGTCATTTGTGAGTTTTTTTAAGTGACAGAAACAAAAGGAAAGTATTTTGGGCTCTCTCGCTAAAAGGCCTCATTAATGTTGCCTTTAGCTGTGGCGTTAGCATCATGCACGTCATCATTCTGCAGAGAAGAAAGCAGAGAGTTAGCAAGGTGTTTCCCAGGCTGCTGCATCCCTGGATATATGTGTTTGCTTTCTCCAGGGCTAAAGTATGTGCTGCTCATCCATCTGTGAGATAAATGTTCTGTGTGCATGTGTGTGCCAAAAGCTGAAGCCAAACTGTAAGAAATACGTGATGGGGTAAGAGCAGCAGTTTGGTGAGAAGAGTCTGTAGAGCAAACACTGTCTGTGGCTCAGAGCAGCTCTGTCTCCATGGCCTGCTTAGCTCTGGAAAACCGTTTCTCTCACGTTAATCATGTGTTTGGTGCCTTTTCAGTCACAGTGACTATTACATTATTTACTTTCTAAAGGATGAAATCAATTTATTTAAATGTATGAATAAAAATAATAATTCTCATGATCAGATATTCAGATATTCAGATATAAAGACTTCACATTAAACATGTCAGTATGTTGGTTCATTTGAAGCTGGAAAAGGACTGAACTCATTTTATTCAGACAATGTGGTTTTTCCAAACCGTTGACTTCAATTTATACAGTAAAATCAAACCCTAGAGTCTAAAGTGATTCAGCTGCATTACTGTACATTTAAAGAACGTAAGGAAAAAAGATTCAGTTTTTGTAATTCTTGATCTGATCTGTGCGTATTATGTTCATGCACCAAAAAGTACACCGTATGCTGTGTACAAACAACATTTCTAAAGGGTTTCAGTGATCATCATCTTATGACATATTCTCCCTGTGTGATTGTGTTACATTATCTTCTTCTTTATTTATTTCTCAATCAATTCATTGCAGAGAATAAAATCAGCAAACAGCTTCTGCAGTGACCTTAGTGTGTGCTACGACAGACATAGATGGTAGTGTGCACAAGAAGTAACCTTTCAAATGGAGTGTTTGCTTCCCTCTGTGCGCATACAACATTTTACCCTCCTGTGTACATTATTTTTGGAAACTTCAGGAATGCACCGGACAAAAGGAACCAATGAAAAGAAAGAATAATGGCAGGGTAAAGCAGAGGGTCAGAAGTAAACACTTTGCTCATTTAGCTGCACAGCTGTGGCAGTGTGTGATTGTGTGTGTGTGTGTGTGTGTGTGTGTGTGTGTGTGTGTGTGTGTGTGTGTGTGTGTGTGTGTGTGTGTGTGTGTGTGTGTGTGTGTGTGTGTGTGTGTGTGTGTGTGTGTGTGTGTGTGTGTGTGTGTGTGTCTGTGTCTGTGTGTGTGTTTGTTTGACAGAGGACATTTGCAGCTCAACTTGAAGAGGTGTTAATTTTACGAGGTGTGCTTTGTGATAAAAGCTGCATTTAGGGAGGCGAGGAGCTGCAAATGTTTTTTTTACCCTTTCACTGAGAAACCACAACTTCAGTGCACTTACCAAGATTGAGTGCAAGGGTATACTGCTGGCTTAAACATAAATTTGTAAATGGTTTTGTGGTCGCAAGGAGGAAGGAGTGTTTGCCAAACATGTTCAGTGGGATTATTTTAAATACTAGCTTTTGGTCAGGCTGCAGAAGGGGAAACTCAAAGACATGGTTGAAAAAATGGATAGTTTAAGGGCTCAAATCTAATGCTTCCTGGGCAAACATAAAATACAAGCTAACTAAGTACTTATGAGGTTTACCCATGTAAAAACAATAAATCAAGTTATGGATTATCGATTTCTTGCCCAGAATGTGATTATAACTTTTTAACATTTCATCACTACTGCACTTTTCTGTGGTGCATGTCTCTGCTCTGCGGTTCAAAGAGACATGCAGTCCTCCAATGCAGTCTGCAAGGTCACCGAGTGTCTTCAGGTCATTGAACCGGGATGTTTCCAAAGGGAGACACAGGGCCAGCAAGGGCAAATAGAAAAATATGAGGCAAAGGTGAGGACGGTGCAGAACAGGCACAGGTCTGTTCACTCAGAGGCTCAGGAAGAAAGGGAGACGGTGGGAAGAGAGATGTCTGAATTTGACAGCAGAGAGAGAATAGACAGATGTGTCTGGAGACACAGAGCTGATATTTCCATCTGGAGAGATTAAAGGTGATTTTTTGGAGGAAAAAATGTTGGCCGTCCCGTCCCATCAGCTGAGCTCTGTCGCTGTGTGTGTGAGCGTAGGTGCGTGGGTTTGTGCATGAGCAATATGAATCCAGGACACCAGAGACAGGTGTTTCCATGAGTGAGGAATCTGCCAAAAGCTGCTCTCAATCATTATCTGTATCTCTTCTTATGTTCCTGTCCAACATTGTTGAGTGTTGAGGTCTACGATGCAAGTTTCAGCAAAGTACAAAGAAATGTAACTTTTACATCGATCACACCATGCTGGGTTTCACAGCAGCATTACAGCAGACACGGTGACAAAATGAATGCAGGCTTTCTTCGCTTCTTTCTATCAAAATCTCTGTCCTTTGTACAAAAATATGATTATTTTCAAGCATTTCAACTTGACTCAATAATCTATTTTAGATACTGTAGTTGCAAAAAGCTCATTTAGGATAGTTGCATTTCTTCATCATGTTTTAGGTTTCCTTCCAGTGATGTCACAATGTAACGGTATTAATTGTAAATCATACACATATATAATAATGTGTAAATAATCCAATATGCAGGATCTTGTTTTGTCTCACTCGCAACCCCCAAACACCCAAATGTATACAATCATTTGCCAAAAGAGAGAAAACGCACAATTGAAGAGTTAAAATTGTAGTGATGTCACATTTTCCATAAATATCGGGATGAAAATCTGTAATAGTGAATTTCAGTTTTTAATACTCCCTCACCACCTCCCTCCAAGCATGTCATGGTGAATCCTAGATGAGGCTGAGGTTCATTCCACATATTGTAGTTCAGATAACCTTTTTTTTTAATGCATTTGTTCAGGCGGTTGCCAGCTGCGGCAGTTTTATTGAGATACTGGAGATCTCACCTTGTATAAATCGCAGTAGCCGACACCCAAGCTTTTACTTGGCGAAAGTTGACTCAGCAAAACCCACATCTTACAGACACATGATTCCCATGAGTCCTCTCACGTCGCACACCTGACAGACAATTTACTGTGCTTGGTTTATGACAAAAAATATGTACATCTGGACGTAGTCGGGGAAACAGGGGCAAACACATGCACACACCATAGCTTCAATGTGGACTACTTTGAGGTTTGCTTATTTTTGAGAGTGTCTGGACCAGGGAGGACATGCTGAGAGCTTAGTGGTGTATGACCAGACACACATGATTTGGCAGCAGATGTTAAAAAATAAGGATTCAGACCGCAGATATTTCTACATCAATTTCCCCCTGGGCTGTGGTTGCATGGTTGATGTGTGGGCTTAAATATGATTGACAGGACCCACCAAAGGTGATGGATGTAGTGTGAAAGCTTTATGATAGTGTAGATTATTTACTATTTCACTGTGCAATACTGTACACAGATCATGTGCTTTTTTGGTGTAAGCTACACTAGTGGCATGGATGTAGGGATGAAATATCACCTCAGATGGATTACTGACATTCATGGTCCCCAGATGATTCACCATGATGACTTTAGTGATCCTCTGACTCTTTCTCTCCCGCCATTATCTGCTCAAGATGTTAACCGGTAGAAAACTTTGGTTCATATCATTACAAGTACAACTAATGGCGTTCCCATCAGCCTCATATGATTTTTGTGTTCCCTGCTTATTGGTAAATGTTAGCACTCTAACCTGCTAAACTAACATGAGATGGTGAACTTGGTTAACATTAGCATCAGTGTATTAACATTAACATTTTGAACATTTGAGCACCTTGGCGTTATTTAGTTAAAAGAGTTACTAACTAAGATGAATACAACATTTAATTATACAAAGCAGGCAAATATCAGAGCAATACAAATCAAATGTAACTTTGATGTATGCACAACCATCTGGTTATTGCTCTTCAGAAATAGCTTCAGCTTGTTTTTCAAGTTGTGATCCACAAATATGACACATAAACACTTCGATGATGTGTGTGCTTTTCTTTAGTCTTAAATGTATGTGTATGTGTGTATTTTCCTGCCTACTGAACACACAAAGTATGGTGTGTGTGTGAACTGAATGGGTGACATCTGAAAATGTAGAGCATGGTTGCTGTTCCTGATTGTCATCGTTACAAATGACCTCATGTCAGAGATTCATCAAAGAGGGAGATAAATTGTTTTAACACAAACACAAATGAGAGCTCACAACACCTCACTCGCGGTGACATTTGTACAGGACTTCACGTCTGACATCATTAAGGATGACACTGGTGTCTTTAAAAGGAAAGTGTATTTGGCCTAATGGACTTCTTTATAGTCGCATTTGTTGAAATGCTTTATTTAAAACCTGGAAACTTGTTAGCTAATGTTTGAGTCACATTTCTGAAAGTGGCCCTGCTGTGTGAACAAGTCACTCTGGAGTCAACACTTATGTAGAATAATGTGTGGGGAGAAATGCTCACCAGGTAAGGACAGGAGGTGTTTCCATCACTCAGCGGTCCCCATGACAACGTTACCGTGTTGCTATGTGACACTGAACAGACCCCCGTTGTACGGCCCGTCTGATCTGTGTCCGCAAACGTCTGTCAGGATATTTCCAACTCTTTAAAAAACACATATGCATTCAAACACACACACACACACACACACACACACCCTGCTGGGACGTTCCAAAGACGCAGTAAACCTGTCCTGTTTATTTTCTTAAACCTTTTAATGTATATAAATAACTGTTAATGTAAGGCTAAATATTACACATCACTAAAATCCATGATCATGTATTCTCAAATGTTATTCTAACTTGTTTCATATTCACTTGTGAAGTTAGAGAAAACCCTTATTGTGCAATGTACAGTTGCAGTTAGTTGTTTCAAGGAGTGTAAAACATGCACCATCTGAGAAAGGTCTGAAATCAACCCTGAGCTGGTCAAATGTTCGAAAACTATTTTTATTCAGCATACACATACATTTCATTATTGATTTGGATAGATTTATACATCAAAAAGGATTTTGATAATCATGTCCTCCTGTCAATAAGACAAAATGTGCTCCTTTTTCCACAAACAGTGTTTGCTTTTGATCGGTTTCTTGACTTTTTGGCAAAAATGTGTCTGAATATTTTAACCTGACATGCTTTCGGATCAGGGGACATTTTTTCTCTTAGAAGTCTCTCATTTGAACCATACATCATATATACAGGTGTACAGTGTCAAGAACTGTGAGTGAAATCAGTTCTAAATTAGCAGAGTACTTGTGATACATTTTACAAGGGGTTTGAGCATGTGATGTCATCAGTATGTTAACCTTTCATTTGTTAAATTAGGACATTACCTTTCTGGGTTTGAATCCAAGAAACATCCTCAGTCCTTCACACTCAATCTTTTGGATCAAAGCATTATACATTTTTAACTGTCTCTTTCTTTTCATTAGCATTTTTTTCTTACCATCTCCAATTAGATACTGTTTTCCTACCACTGTCAGTTGTAGCAGCTTGGGAACTTTATCACAGAAGATAGAAAATGTCTGTAGTCTATAGACCTCATATTGTTGATATGGATACTGGGAATAGACCACATCTTACACAAAGCGGGCAAAAATAGGTAGCAGTTCTTGTTGGGAAAACTCAGCAGCATTCCTCCACAGCCTTTGGCATGTCTGGCTCCTGTCACAGTGGAAACAAGCTGGGCTTATTTGAAAGGCCAGCTCTCATTGCGGGAGACAGTGGCACGGTCGTGTCAAAATCACCAGTCCAATGAGAAAAGGTCAGAGGGCGGAAAAGATCCAAAGAGCCAGTGATGGAGTGGACACTTAGGATGCGGTTTAGGATGCAAATTAGAAGAACTACGGATGAGATGGCTGTAATAAAAATGAATGTGACAGGAGATGCAAGACTGGGATGGAAATGGCACTTGTGTAGAAAAACAGAAAAAGCAACCACGCAGAGGAGCGGCTTATAGTGAGGTATTCATTGGTTTTGGAGCCAAAGAAAACCCCTTTGACTCGCTCTGTTACTGTCCATTTAAAGCAGAACGCAACTTTTGGATTTTATATAATGTATTTCTGGGACTTGAGGATTTTTCTTGTACTACCGACAGACATCTATATGTTGCTTTGATATTCCTCATAAAATACTTCAACCGCCTTCCTGTGTCACACTCTGACTTGACATTTGTGTTACGATTTCTTTATTGTTTTGGGCTTTTTTCTATGTAAAATATCTGACTAAATATGTTGCACTAATGGACGAACAACAAGAATGTTCCTATTAATACCAGCAGGAGTGGCGTGTGCACACCAGTGAGTTAACTGGAAGGTGGCAGAAATACTTCACAAAAAGAAAGCAATGTGTCTGAATGCATGTAAATACAAATGTTTTAATATCACATGTTTATGTATATGTTTGGACTGTGTGACTGATTAATTAGTGCAATGGTACTTTAGTTTATCTTGAAGTGTATATTTTCAACAGGACATCTTTAAAAAGAGAATATTTTACGCTTAGTGTGTCTCCCCCTTCTGGACACCTACAGAAGGTGCATTTTATTCTAGCCTATCGTGTTCGAGTGAACTTTAATATAATGGCAAAATTGAAATGAACACACATTTCAAAGTATTGTTCTCAGATACCATCTTTTTTAACCTTTCAAATTAACATACAGAACCCCTAAAATAGTAGACATTCTAAGTTTAATCAATCCCACCACAAATCAACAACACAACTAAACTATACCTTAAACACATTTCAATATAAGGAAAATACTCCAACATTTGAGAGTTTTCAGATGTTACCAAAGGTATTTATTATAATACTTAATACGTCTTTCCAATAACCTAGCCCATTTATTCCAAAGTTGAGCAGAACAATAAAACAAAAACACTTTTGGATTTTTGTCTGCCTCTGACAATATTACATCCAGTGGATGACTGACTGCTAATAATGGTCCTTTGTGCAGCTCCAATGTAAATCCAGCAGAGGGAGACAAATATCCTACAGCCTGTATTTGGCAAATGAGTTTCTGAAGAAATGCTAAACCGATACTATACCAATGTCTGATCTACATCCTTACTAATGTACATGAAATGCAGATCACATCTCATCTTTTCTTGTCTTCCTTCCATACAGGCCTTGGCCATGCCTCCCCTCCCTTTCTTTCTGACACTGCTACAGCTAGCAGTACTCATTTGTGTTACTGCTGGAGCATACTATGGACACAAGCAACACCCTGGGCAATACCAGCCAGTGCAACACATCAACACATGGGCAAAGAAGGCTTTCCCCAACAACAGTACCTCGGCAAAGAGGGACCCTATATGCAGTATCCCCACTACAGGAAGGAAATTCCCCAGATGCCCATGCACAAGGGCAAAGACAATGCTCGTAAAGGAGGCGGCTATAATGGGGGCCAAGACAAAGGTGAAAAAAATCAACATGTTTATTCCCATTAACCAACAATCCTTCAAAAATATACATTGGTCTCTTCTTGAACAAATGTGACACTAGTTCCTAATCAACATTAATGGCGCAAAACTTTTTTTAAATGATTGAACCATTGTTTGTTTTTTCTTGTATCGAGAATACATTTTGTTGGGAATTATTTAACTGAGTGTCCATTGCATGAGATTACAGTATATGCCCTGGCTTAACAATCAAAGCATTGCCCATATTTTATCAAATTAATAATTTCCTGTTGAATATTTATCCAATTTCTCCCAGGTCAGACAATCCCTAGTGGCGCTGAGGGAATTCCCCAAGGAGACACTGGCCCAGTCGGGCCACCTGGACCTGAGGGACCTGCTGGACCTCCTGGTCCTCCAGGGAATGGACAGCCCGGACCCGAGGGACGACCAGGACCACTAGGTCCACCAGGGGGGCCTGGAATTGGAAAACCAGGTTTGCCAGGACTTGCAGGCAAGCCAGGAGGAAATGGTGAGCCTGGACCACATGGAGAAATGGGCCCAAGGGGTGAGGAAGGGCCAGCTGGGCAGCCAGGGCCTCAGGGTCCTCCAGGACCTCCTGGGCTCCCAGGAATAGGTAAACCAGGGGGACAGGGATTACCAGGCCAACCAGGGCTTAAGGGGGAGCCAGGTCACAAAGGTTTGCCAGGACTACCAGGATTACCAGGACCTAAAGGAGACAAAGGGTTGGGCCAGCCAGGACAACCTGGTCACAAAGGGCTCCCAGGGCCCCAAGGACCTGGTGGCCCAAGAGGGCTGCCTGGTTTTGGAAAACCTGGTTTGAATGGGGCACCAGGGCCTCTTGGATCACCAGGAGATAAAGGACATCCTGGGGAGCTAGGGCCAGCTGGGCCACCTGGTGAAGGAGGGCAGCCTGGCCCACCAGGTTTACCGGGTCAGGGAAAACCAGGTCAAAATGGCTTAGTAGGGCAGCCAGGTATGCCAGGTGGAAAAGGTCATCCAGGACCACCAGGTTTGCCAGGAAAGCCAGGACTTCCTGGATTTGGTAAACCAGGCCTCCCAGGACCAAAAGGTGACAAAGGTATGGGTGGGCAACCTGGACCTACTGGACCGAAAGGAGATAAAGGCCATGGTGGACTGCCTGGTATGCTTGGATCTCCTGGACCAAATGGTCAACCAGGTCTTCCTGGCCCTATGGGAACCCCAGGTGGTTTAGGTGCACCTGGTCCTAAAGGTGATTGTGGAGAAGTAGGACCCAAAGGCATTGGAGGGTTCCAGGGTATCCCTGGTGCCTCTGGGATTCCTGGTAAGGATGGTCTACCTGGAGATCGTGGAGAGCCAGGACCAAGAGGTTCACCAGGACCAAGTGGAGGGAAAGGAGATGGTGGCCATAAAGGTCTACCTGGTACCCCCGGATCTACAGGACCACCTGGGCCAAAAGGACAAGGTGGATTACCTGGTGATGTAGGACCTCAAGGTCCTAAAGGAATCCCAGGAATGGATGGCACAGCAGGTCCAATTGGGCCTTCTGGTCTCAAAGGTCCAAAAGGAGATAGCGGTGTACCTGGTCAACCAGGCACTGCAGGCGAGGGAAACCCAGGTGTTCCTGGTCCCATAGGACCCCAAGGGAAAGAGGGCCCATCAGGACCCCCTGGACAACCAGGTCAACCTGGCCTCCCTGGACCACCAGGCCCAGCTGGTGCATCTGGTCTGTCTCCTGAGATGGCTGGAGTGCTCTCTCAAATGGGCCCTGGACTAGATGGTGTTAAGACTGGTGGCTATGGGAAGAAGGGCAAATATGGAGGCGACGGGGCTGAAGTAATAGGGGCCAGTGGGCTGGAAATGCCAGCGTTCACAGCTCTTATAACAACTCCCTTTCCACCTGTTGGCACTCCAGTCGTCTTTGACAAGCTTTTGTACAATGGTCGCCAAAACTACAACCCCGAGACAGGAATCTTCACCTGTGACATGCCCGGCATTTATTACTTTGCCTACCACGTTCATTGCAAAGGAGCTAATGTCTGGGTGGCTTTGATGAGGAACAATGAACCAGTGATGTATACATATGATGAATACAAAAAGGCTTTCTTAGATCAAGCATCAGGGAGTGCAGTACTACCTCTACAACCGGGGGACACTGTGTATATTCAGATGCCCTCAGATCAGGCCTCAGGACTTTATGCTGGACAGTATGTGCACTCCTCGTTTTCTGGATATTTGTTATATCCAATGTGAAACCAAACTACATGGATAGAGGTGCTTCTGTGAGACCAAAGTGGGAACCTGTTTTGTATAATATAAACATTATTATAAACCACCAAAGATTTAGCAGTCTTATATAATGGTAAGTCAACTAAATATTGACCTCAACAGCAGAGATGAGAGGAAAAATCAAAAGTCTGAAGGTTTGTATGTGCAGCAGCTGTTATACTTTAGCCTTATAGCAACATCATTTGGAGAGCTACGATTCTTTCTTTTACAGCTTTGAAGATATAATAGAATGTATAAAAAGACATTGAAAGAACAGACAAAAAAACTATTAGCATTTTGTACAAACACATGAAGGGTATGAAGGGTACAAGTGTATGCAAAATAAAACAAAACAAACCAATTCTAGATACACAAAGCCCTATTTTGTTCCTGCGACTCTTCAAAACTGGCAGCTACCCATTGTGGTGAAGAATGTGAAAAATAGTTCAAAACATGATGGCTTACTCATTGCAGTACAACACTTAAAGCGTGCATGCATTCAATTATATAAATCAATAAATGTCTCTAATGATAATTGCATGCATCTCAAATGACTATTTAAAAACGGAAAATAGTGTGTATTATTGTATACACACTAATTCAGATTGTTCACGGACCAATCTCTTAATCCCCAATGTGGATTAGCTAAAAATACTTACATTAGCAAATTACAATGTGGCAGTAACCTAAATGACTTGTGTAATCCTTAGCATAATAGGGTCAACTGGTATTGGTGGTGAATAATTATATGGCAATACATTTACTTTTGTATGAGCACAGAAAATTAGGGAGTCAAAAAAAAACAAAAAAAGATCACACCCATGATATATGTGGCTGACAATTGCTCCCAGGAGTGAGATTCAATAGGTAAGAATGTAATATTAACTCTATGTTTTAGTGTTTACGTACAGGTTTATGGGTGTAAAGAAACAATTCTTATGTGCAAAAGGTCAAACAAACATACCATATTGCCCTGACTTATGAAAACCACTCCATACACTATTTTAAACATGACACTGCAAAAGACAGAAAGGGTCCCGCTACAGTATACAGCTTCTCTGTGTCATCCGGTAAGCGCCGTGATCAAATAACTCTGCATCTAGGTTTATTTCAGAGCGAAATCATTTTAGGAAAGAATTCAAATGAAATGTATTCTTACTTACTCTTTTTAATTTAAAATTCAACTGATTGTATTTTGTTACTGTTTTGTAAGGTTAATCCATGTTTAGTTGTAATGGCAGTATAAATATTCATAAAGCATATCTTATTTGGAAAACTATGGATTATGGAGACACTTTAACAGTGGGACCAGGTTCTCTTGCCTCTCTGACACGATTTGTTTTTGTGAGGAAAACAAATTCCCACAGCATCCTTGGTGAGCTTCATTTGGTTCACCTTGCTGCCAGGTTTAAAGACAATACAAAATACATTTTTATCGCAATTAACTCAAAGCAAGCATTGAATGTTGCAGCAATTCATAAGAATGATTATGTCAATAATTTATTATTTTATCTGCCGACCCCTTGCATGCTATGACAAGGACAAAAAGCATGACGCATTTAAAGGAAAACAAAATGTATATTTATCCTTTTATCATGGTGCTAATATTGTCGTTGTAACCAAAGATTTAATGTCTTACTTTTTCATTTTTGTTATTATTGTCCATTTTGTTTTTCTAAATAAAAAATGTTTAAATAAAATAAAATGTGGTTGACATTTCTTGGCTCACTGTAAGCGAAATAACTCAACTTGACTGAAGATGTCATATAATCAAAACTTTACTAACCTCACTGTGGGGGGCTCTTCCTAAAGAGAGAGGTGAACTATCACATCCTGTTAAAATTATGAATGGCCAGTCAGAGGTGGAAGAAGTACTCAGATTATTTACTTGAGTAAAAGTACTCAGTCACAAGTCAAATGTCTACATTCAAAATTATACTTAAGTACAAATAAAAAAGTATCAGCATTAAAAAATACTTCAAGTATCAAAAGTGAAAGTACTATAACCATTTTAACCACCATATATTCAATATATATATACATATATATTCAAATGATTGTATAAAAAATATTGTTGCATTCATGTGTTCATCACTTCAATAAAGTACTTGGTAAAGGAGGGGTTTATATGAATGATTTGGGGTATCTTAAGTTTTAATATTGTTATATAATGTGAGCTGATTTTTGTATTATTAACTATTAACCTAAAAATTTGATGCATTAATGCGTTTATCAAAGCTAGTAAAGAGGCAGCTAGTGTTAATTAACTCACAACTCTCATTTCAAAAGCCTGCAAATAAGGTGGCCAATACTGTCAAATTTAACCTGGCCAATTTTAGGCACATAAGACCATACCTGCCAATGAAGGCTGCAATGCTCTTCTCTCATTTTCCTTACTGCTTAACTAGCTGGTCGCAAGCTAATAAAACAACTTTGCAACAAATTGAATCTCTCTATAAGCGAGCACTAAAAACATTGGACCGTAACGCAAATAGTTATCACCATTGTCTGATAGTGAAAAAGCATAACTTGTTTAACTTTGAAAACTTTATACAATTCTCTGATGCCTGTCTCATTTAAGGTACTTCATGGGCTTGCTCCACCCCCACTGCACCAATTCATAAAACAGAAAGATAATGTCAATAGAGTAACCAGATCAACCGCCAGAGGGGACTGCGTAGTCCAGTACAGACAAAGCAAGTTTGGACACACAGCCTTCTCAATTAGAGCCACCAATTATTGGAATGGTCTGCCCAATGAATTAAGGGAGTGTAACAGCCTTACAACTTTCAAAAGCAAACTCAAATTTTGGATTAGGGAACATCATATCTGTAACCACATACCAAATGCTTAAAGCCATGTAATGTTATTCCTCTTTCCCTCCTTTATTCATACTGTAACCTACTGTATGCTGTAACTTTTATGTGGAGGGTGTAGTGAGAGGCGTGCATTGTCTGTGTCTGTTTGATGTTGTGTTTATGTATTTTTAATTATGGTTTTATTTGTTATCAGTTTATGTATTTGTATATCTTAGGGTGCCTTTTAAGATCTGGCTAGGGACAACAGATGGAAATTAGCATAGCAGCTAACTCTGGCTTATTTACAGCAATGTGTCTGTTAATCAATGAGCACTGTCCCTACCAACTAAATACATAATAATAATTACTTTGAATACTGCAGGGTAGCTTGTGAATTTGACTAAAGGTTTACATAAAGTCTTACATTAGTCTTTATTATATTTCAGATCATCATCCAAATCTGAGCTCTACTACATTTATTTAATAAGTAGTTACTAATTATTAAATAAATGTAGTAGAGTAAAAGTACACGATTTACCTCTGAGTTGTAGTGGAATAGAAGCAAAAAATGTAGATACCCAAGTAAAGTACAAGTATTTGAGTAAGTCTACTGAGTTACTCTCCACCATCGATCATGATCACAGCTGTGAGACGAGATGCTGATGCTGCGGGGGGAGTGAATCGACTACCACGCATGCGCAGTGGGGCTTGCAACATCTGTCATCACATCTTTTGTTAGTACAGATTCATTCAACAACGAGCTCTGCCAAACCTTACGGAAATACGCAGCAGTAACGGTAAGCATTGTTAGCTTTTAAGATTGTAAATGGCGTCTCACTTTGTTGTTATAGGTAAAAATATAAACGCCAGTCGAAAACTACACAACGTAACAAGATCTGTTTAAAGGTAGTGCTGAATTAGGTTAGCTAGCAACAGCAGCTAGCGTGCTAGCTAGCTTTGATAAAACAGACCCACTAATGCCTGAAATTACTCTTGTTTTCAATTTGAACCGCTGGCAGCACTTCAGTATTAGAAGTCAGATCGGTCTGACGTATTATGGTTGATTTTATGTCCTTTTTAACTTGACTTTCTCCTCTGATTTCATCGTGTATGTATTGTTACACCTGCCACTTAATCCAGTCTCATACTGTAGTTAAAATGAGTACGCTAACAGTGTCAAATGTTAGGTTTAGGTCTAAAACAAATACTGGATCAATTAAATAATCTATCAAATAAACTGTCTTGATAATTGGTTGATGGTCTGAGTCATTTTCAAGCCAAACGTCCTAATCAAGGTTTTATTTCAAGGTTTTATTTCAAGGTGTTATTGGTCATATGCACAGCAGATACAGCGTATATGTTGGCAATGAAAATCTTATATCCCATGCTCCTCCAACAACTCAACATACATGGTGCAAATAAGATAAATAAAATAATGCAAAAAGAGAGAAGAATATTTACAATAACAACAATAAAAATGTAAGGATGTGAAATATATACATATGTGGAATACATTGAAAGTATTTAAATACACTGTACAGTAATTTAAATACTTTACTCTGTTGAATGAGGAGGTATGGACAGATGCATATATTACGTATAAACAGATGTATATGGCAGATATGTATAATATATAGATATGTATACTATAAACAGATATGTATGGCAGATGTGTATAATATATATATATGTACTATAAACAGATATGTATGGCAGATGTGTATAATATATATATATATATATATATATATATATATACAGTGGGGCAAAAAAGTATTTAGTCAGCCACCAATTGTGCAAGTACTCCCGTTTAAAAAGATGAGAGAGGTCTGTAATTTTTATCATAGGTACACTTCAACTATGAGAGACAAAATGAGAAAAAAAAATCCAGGAAATCACATTGTCGGATTTTTAAAGAATTTATTTTCCAATTATTGTGGAAAATAAGTATTTGGTCAATAACAAAAGTTCATCTCAATACTTTGTTATATACCCTTTGTTGGCAATGACAGAGGTCAAACGTTTCCTGTAAGTCTTCACAAGGTTTCCACACACTGTTGCTGGTATTTTGGCCCATTCCTCCATGCAGATCTCCTCTAAAGCAGTGATGTTTCGGGGCTGTCGCTGGGCAACACGGACTTTCAACTCCCTCCAAAGATTTTCTATGGGGTTGAGATCTGGAGACTGGCTAGGCCACTCCAGGACCTTGAAATGTTTCTTACGAAGCCACTCCTTCGTTGCCCTGGCGGTGTGTTTGGGATCATTGTCATGCTGAAAGACCCAGCCACGCTTCATCTTCAGTGCCCTTGCTGATGGAAGGAGGTTTTCACTCAAAATGTCACGATACATGGCCCCATTCATTCTTTCCTTTACACGGATCAGTCGTCCTGGTCCCTTTGCAGAAAAACAGCCCCAAAGCATGATGTTTCCACCCCCATGCTTCACAGTAGGTATGGTGTTCTTTGGATGCAACTCTGCATTCTTTCTCCTCCAAACACGACGAGTTGAGTTTTTACCAAAAAGTTCTATTTTGGTTTCATCTGACCATATGACATTCTCCCAATCCTCTTCTGGATCATCCAAATGCCCTCTAGCAAACTTCAGACGGGCCTGGACATGTACTGGCTTAAGCAGGGGGACACGTCTGGAACTGCAGGATTTAAGTCCCTGGCGGCGTAGTGTGTTACTGATGGTAGCCTCTGTTACTTTGGTCCCAGCTCTCTGCAGGTCATTCACTAGGTCCCCCCGTGTGGTTCTGGGATTTTTGCTCACCGTTCTTGTGATCATTTTGACCCCACGGGGTGAGATCTTGCGTGGAGCCCCAGATCGAGGGAGATTAGCAGTGGTCTTGTATGTCTTCCATTTTCTAATAATTGCTCCCACAGTTGATTTCTTCACACCAAGCTGCTTACCTATTGCAGATTCAGTTTTCCCAGCCTGGTGCAGGTCTACAATTTAGTCTCTGGTCTCCTTTGACAGCTCTTTGGTCTTGGCCATAGTGGAGTTTGGAGTATGACTGTTTGAGGTTGTGGACAGGTGTCTTTTATACTGATAACGAGTTCAAAAAGGTGCCATTAATACAGGTAAAGAGTGGAGGACAGAGGAGCCTCTTAAAGAAGAAGTTACAGGTCTGTGAGAGCCAGACATCTTGCTTGTTTGTAGGTGACCAAATACTTATTTTACCGAGGAATTTACCAATTAATTCATTAAAATTCCTACAATGTGATTTCCTGGATTTTTTTTTCTCATTCTGTCTCTCTTAGTTGAAGTGTACCTATGATAAAAATTACAGGCCTCTCTCATCTTTTTAAATGGGAGAACTTGCACAATTGGTGGCTGACTAAATACTTTTTTGCCCCACTGTATATATATGTACTATAAACAGATGTGAGTAGACATTCACAGCTTCCAGCTTCCTGGTGTGATAATTTGCAGATGTTTCCTATATGTGAAAGGAAATTCAATGCGCTTTGTGTGTCTGTAGGTTTGCCTCAACATGACATCACGCGTTGGCTTCAAAGCTGCTGGTACCAATGGAAGTGAATTCAAGTACAAAGAGAGGGTGTCGGTCCCACAATACCAAATGAGGCAAGTACCTGTCATGTTTTTCTGATAGTGGCATTACCCACACGTATCGCTAACACCTTGTTTATCTGTTGTCGGTTTCACAGTGCTCCCATGAAGTCAGAGGTTCGGAAGTTAAACCTGGTCCATCTGCTCCTCTGGCTGCTGGTGGCGGCACAAGTGACTGTCAGCCACTTCAACCTGGTGTCACATGACATAGTGTCCATGCCGTACCAGTGGGAGTACCCCTACCTGCTCAGCCTCCTGCCTCTGTTCTGCAGTGCCCTATCCCTTCCAAAGAACAATATCAGTTACCTGGTCTTGTCCATGATCAGCGCAGGGCTATTTTCTGTGGCACCACTAATTTACGGTGGAATGGAGATGTTTCCTGTGGCACAGCAGCTCTACCGCCATGGAAAGGCCTACCGATTCATTTTTGGCTTCTCTGCAGTGACTGTTATGTATCTCATCATGGTGGTGGCTGTTCAAGTACACGCTTGGCAGTTATATTACATGAAGAAGCTGTTAGACTCTTGGTTTGACACCACACAGGAAAAGAAGAAGAAGTAATGGAGTGTAAAAAGCTGGACTGGGAAAAAACTGTGTTTTTAACTTAATTTATGCATCTTATTTAAGTCTATTTATACATCATAATTATCACAGGCAACTAACCTTAGTGACCAGTTTTTTTTCTGTGGATGATCCTGGCTTATTTTCTTTATCAATATTTATTTAAAAAGCATCAATTACACACAAGCAGGAGTGGCATCAAAGCAACTTCCATAAACAAGGAATTCCGTCTACTTTTTCTCCCTTCATCGCCAAGTTTGAACTGCAGCTTAACTGAAAACAAAGAAATGTGTCATTTAGGACCAGGAAATGTAAGTAATCTCTCCCAAATTCATATGTAGAGGTGTTCATACATATAGAAGTGAATTCAAGAATTGGGACCAGATTTTAAAGCACACAGAATATGTCTTTCTAGCAAGGAGGAGATTTTCTCTGAATTTGACAATTTGTTTTTAAAGATATTTTTTGAGGGCTTTTTGCCTTTAATCAGATAGGACAGTGGAGGACAGGAAAGTGGGCGAGAGAGTCGGGGTGGGATCCAGAAAGGATCACGGGTCGGGAATCGAATCCGGGTCGCCGGCATACGGTGCAGGTGCCCCAGCCAGTTGCGCCACGGCCGGGGCCTGAAGTTGACAATTTGATTAGAATTGCTTACTCTACCTTTAAAGAAGCTAGGTTTATGGTTGCTACAGATGTGCTGATGCTGTCTCTTATTTAAGTCTACCTCTCATAACACCTCTTTTCCAGAATGCATTTCAGCTATTTACATAATAAAGATGGTGATAAAAATAGCTGCTTGTACTGATATATTTTCATGTTTTCTCATTCAGCATCTGAGAGCCAGCTCATTACTCCTGTGTTTCTGAATAAAATATGCGTTATAAAGAAAATACAAATAAAACGTATGCTATTCAACTTATTACATTTTATTTTTGATTATATTCAGAGGTGGAAGTACTCAGACCTTGTAGTTGAGTAAAAGTAGAACTACCAGTTACAAGTAAAAGCCCATTTCCCGAAAAATATACAATATATGTTATTATATTTATTGATGCATTAATGTGTGTTTAAAGCTAGCTGCACCTTTACCAGCTTTGATAAACACATTAATGCATCAATAACTTTAATCACAACATGTAATTTATTATTCTTATGTGGGCCATTTTGCCTAAGGAGTACTTTTAACTTTGGTACTTAAAGTATATTTTGATGCTGATACTTTTTACTTGAGTAACATTTTGAATGTAGCACTTTTACTTGTAACAGAGTATTCCTACACTGTGGTACTTCTACTTTTACTTAAGTAGAAGATCTGAATACTTCTCCCATTGCTGCTTTACAACACTGATCATATATACAATTAGGTGATTCAATCACAGCCACATCACACGCACTTCGCTCCAGATCATCTGCGCATGCGCACGATGAATGCCACGTACTGGTTGACGTTGACAGTCTTGGAGGCTTGGAGGACACTTCCTGATGCTGGTACCCGGGTCTAGCTAGGCTAGCTATAATATCTTAATTTCACGGTTTAGGGAAACCTGTGGAACAGAGCGCGGCCAAGTCGTCTGATTCAGGTAAAATACCTTATTGTGTGATTGGTTCAGGTATGTTATGGAGTAGTTTAAACCACACAGTAGTTCCCATCCTTTCTCTGTTTGAGTACTGTTGCTAGCAAGCTAGCTATGTGGTTAGCTTGCTAGCTAGCAACGACTAATGTTAATTTAGCTACGCAGCGAGCTAACGCTTAGGCATCTAGCCCAAACAGGTGTGGAGACTGATTCATAGGAAGTTACATACGAAAAGAACTGACATTGAGATTTTTTTTATTCTTACGAAAGACAGAGTTGTTATTTTACTGTGTTGAAAATATGCCGGTTTACCTAACGTTAGCTCAGAGTGCCATTTAAAGGTAGCAAGTTACACAGGAAACAGGTTTATACCGACCGATTGCTAGAAAGTGAAAGTAATAATAGTTAGTTTACTGCAATGAAATTAAATATTAAATATACTAATGCTTCGAACTCCTCATTTATAGTTTCTAATAACACAATTGACAGGGCAGTGATGAAACGGCCTAGTTAGCAGTCACTGGTTATGTTTATGGGCCACTGACAGATGACTCTGCGAATGAGCGTCTTGTACCGTCAGCGTTATCCACACTCCAGTGACAATTTTAACGTCAAAATCGGATGCAACGTTACCAAACTTCGTCGTTAAACATTTGCTTTAGCCACTTTTGGCAGAAACCAGTTTGTCGTTTTCCCTATTTAACATTACTGTATGCTAAATGTTAGCTACCACACAATCCCTAGCATCCGGCTAATTATTCATCTAGCTAGCACAGTGAAAGCCGTAGCGTTTCTGGAATTAAATTCACTGCTGTTTATTGTACAGCCTTGAACATCAGTACTATACGTCATAGTAAATCCAACTGCTCACTACAGACCAGTGGTGGAAGAAGTACTCAGATGAATTAAGTAAAAGAAGCTATACTATATTTCATAGTACTTTGTTACAAGTAAAAGTCCTGCATTCAAACTCTTACTAAAGCAAAAGTACTGCAGTATCAGGATCAAAATATACTTAAAGTAAAAGTATTATTGCGTGAGGGCCAATTTCAGAATCGTACATATATTGAGTTAATGGGTTACTATTATTATGATTATTAATGTGTTTTAATCACAGCTGGTAAATATGAAGCTTATTTAAATGACTTGATATACTTCTGCTGGATATCTTAACCTCTAAATATAAGTCGACATTAATAAGCTAATAATCTAAATCTAAGAACTAACTAGAAACTAAAGCTGTCGATTTAATGTAGTGGAGTAAAAAGTACAATATCGGCTTCTAAAATGTAGTGGAGTAAAAAGTACCTCGAAAAGATTCAATACTCATTGTTGAAAGCTGTGATTATCTTATCAAATTGGATAATATTTGGGGTCAAAGTCTGTAATCTCATACAGTTATCTTTGCCACCTCACAGGGTGCTGTTTGACCCTTAGACCCTGCAGTTCAGGGACACTGTGTGATGTTGTTACTCCATAGGGATAGTCTTGATTAAATTAATTATAAACAGACTTTAGAAATCACATCACTGCCCGGCGGGGAGATGAGGAAGAATGAGGTAGACTATTCAAATCAAATGTTTAGTAGAGAGAAGTTCTCCCTTGATCTTCGGTCAAAGAAATAAGACAACATATGGGATCTTCTAATTTGAACATGCTTCCATATCCCTTGTTGATGTAAGAATTGCATTAAATAGTAACAACTATGTAACCACTTTCAACAACCACTTCACCTAACCTAAAAACACAGACCCAGCGCTTTTTATTCCCAAAGATCGATTTGAATTGTATTTAGTGCATAAGTGAGATCTTTCAATACTGAGCAGAGGGATATTATATAGTTATTTCAACCATAATCCTGCAGTTCTAGTGGGGTGCAGCATTACACTATTGTGAGTGTATGCTGTTGATGAGTTTTTGTGACCTTCACTCAATTTTATGAATGAAAATCTTTCTTCTTTAAGGATCAATAAATAACCACATCCAATCCAACTTAACTGTTCCCAAAGTGTCATACTCAGATAGGTTCCATTTAGCATTGAGAAAGTACACAGGACACTAGGACAACAGGCTTGTTTTTATGAAGTTGTTATCAAATCTTCTTTTCCTCTGACCATGTTCAGTGGTGGGAGCAGAAGAGGTCGGACGGCACCATGAACGGCCAGCTGGACCTAAGTGGGAAGCTGATCATCAAAGCCCAGTTGGGCGATGACATCAGACGCATCCCAATCCATAACGAAGACATTACCTACGACGAGCTAGTGCTGATGATGCAACGTGTCTTCAGGGGAAAGCTGCAGAGTAACGATGAGGTTACCATCAAATACAAGGATGAAGGTGAGGCAGGACATCCAGGGCCCGTCGTCCTCATTGGTCTCAAGGGTCATAAGGGTGATTGTCGACCATAGGTTTTCCTCTGGTCGTCTTATTTCTCAAACCAGTTCAAAGTGTATGTGACTTACTAATAACTTGACAACCTAATCTTTATTTTTGGCAGAGATCATTTCCTATACACTGAATAATCTTTTCTTTAATTTTCCTTTTTCTAGATGATGACCTCATCACCATCTTTGACAGCTCTGACCTCTCCTTCGCCATCCAGTGCAGTAGAATACTCAAACTGACTTTGTTTGGTAAGATATTAAAGCCTTTTCTCTTACCGATCAAAAGACGTCCGCCACCATGTTGTGTGTGAACTTGGATATTTTACATCATGTGAAACTGTCATCATGATCAATTGTAGACCAAGATGTCTTACATCAACCAGTCTCTGGAGGGCAGTCCAGCTTATGTTTCAAACAACAAACCTCAGCTCTTCTCTGATTAAAGGAAAGTTGTCTTCAATCCCTTCTTAACCATTTGGGTTGGACAGTTCTAGAAGTTTCTTAGCAGCTGTTGAGCAAAGAAAAAACATGACGGGCAGAAGATGGTTGTTTTCACAAAAGCCTTTTTTCCTGTTATACTGGTTCCTAACTAAAAATTGAAAATATGCACCAGCTCACACAGTCATCCAGCGGGCATAACAAGAATAAATAATATATACCAAACCACCGCCTTGCCCCACCCTAACATGTGAGGAAGACTGAAATAATAACACGTTGCATTAGGTTTTACAGGAAGAAAATAAAGGTGTTGCAGTTAAACGAGTATACATCGGTTAATACTTGATCTCAAGTATGATTTAAAAATGTTTGTGAATAGGAATACTTATTCTGCCTGGTAACTAGATGTCATATATGATAAATGTATGTGCAGCTTTATAAGTAAATGGTGTTTTCTGTCTGTTTTTTTAAATAAACCTTAATATAAACTGGATCTGAAGGTGAAGTATATTCCACCCATTTATTTAAGCTATTTCAACTTATCCGTAGGGATGCAGGTGGCTGAAGCACTGAATTATACTGATCAAACGACCCATATGTGACTGTTTTCTTTCAATCCTTTCTCTTCAATACATGCCAATTCCAGGCCATAATCACCTCATGATCAGATTCTGAAAATGTGAAAAACAACTTGTTGTTTCCCTTGATTATGTCTCCCGGCTCCCATTTCTACATGACATGTGTTTTTATTCATGAATTATTTCCTATGAATGATACTCGTATAAAAGGCAGGGCTATGTCTCAGTGTTTGACTTTTTGATAGTCTAAATGATGTTCCTTCCTGCCAGGTAATAAAATTGCGGTATAGAATTACCAGTAGAGGAATATATGCATAAAAATCAAATTTCAGGATAACGATTCTACAGAATATTGATGTGGAAAAAGACACTTCACAGTCCAAGCACACCAGGAACTTGGATCTTACAAATGTAATACTGTTGCCACACTTTTAAACTCAAAATTGCTCACACTTACTCATTCTACTCAGGAATATAATGGCAACATGATGTTTTTCCTATTCTCAGCTCCCCCTCAGTTTGTTCACCTGTAAAAGCAATTCAATTAGTTTGTTTTGAATAATTATATTATTTCAAAACAAACATGCATAATAGCCTCATGTGGAATTCATTTTCTTTGAACTTTTTTCGAAATGCAAAACAGGCGAGAGTAGACAGGATCTTGTTGCCCCATGCGTCTCTGTTCAGCATTATCCACTCGAACACAGAAACTTATGTGAGAAAAGAATGTCACTAATCTCAAAATCATTCTTGGAAGTTACAGTCCCTTTTTATAATGGGAACAATAAAATTGGGAAAATATTGAATGACTTTCGTGGCGCAGGTCACAAAGTGTCAAAGGAACTCTTAGTCGTCCCACAGAGGGGCATTTGACCCATCTTAGTGTTAGGAGCAGTGGGCTGCCATATGTACGGCGCCCGGGGAGCAGTGTAGGGAACGGTGCCTTAGTCAGGGACACCACGGTAACACTTGGTCTTTCGGGACTTGTACTGGTGACCTTCCAGTTCCCAGGCCGAGTCCCTATGGACTTTTCCACCACCGCCCTGAAGACCTTTTTCCTGTGTTGAGAGCAGATTGGTTGGAGAGCTTCATTTGATTTCATTAAGTTACCACGAATACCCAGCGCCCTTTTGTTGGGCATTCCCCTGCTCCATTGTTCCTTGCTGATAATAAAGCTCTCATTCCCTCCGTCAGCCTGGCTGCTTTTACAAATGGCTTTGTGGTTTTAACCATGTGATCGATGATCTCAGTAATGCCAAGTATTCAGAGAGTGGAGTCAGATTCACTACTAGTCATTATTCATAATTACCTCGTACTTACAGTAGAATTAACAGCTTTTCCAGGTAACTAATGAACTGGAATATTATGAGTATCAAAACCACCTAGCTGTTAATCATAACGTATAGTTACATTTATAAATCTAAGAGTGCTAAAAACAATGTGTTCTTTTGTTGTGTTATATAATGGATAACCTCAATGTAAAGTGAGCATGCCTCTCTGGCTCAGCAGTGTATCGTCAGCTGTTGGTCCTCAACAAACACACATACAGTCTGACCCAGATATTACTAGCAGGTCATGGCTATAACTCAGATCCAGACTACTTTATTTCAAGTGGGAAAGGATTGTATCTCATGAGATCAAACGAGATAGCGTGAACACAGAGATGAACTGGGGACTGTTGTCCTCTGTAAAAGCCATCAGGAATAAATCACTCTCCTTCAGGTCTGACCCACAGATGGATTTGGCTGTGCCGACATGAAGAAATGTTTGGCTTTGCTCAATCCCATGTTTGACTTTGCTCACTGCAACCCTTTCTCTTTATCTCTCGTTATCTGCAGTGAACGGTCAGCCGCGGCCTTTGGAGTCAAGTCAAGTGAAGTACCTGCGCAGGGAGCTCATTGAGCTCAGGAATAAAGTCAACAACCTCCTGGATAGCCTGGAGCCCCCAACAGAGCCGGGCCTGGCTGCTACAGCTCCCGACAGTGGTAACCATTGCCCCCAAACACACACACACACACACACTTTAGAGGTAGACCTACTCATTTGCAGTGCAGAAATGCTTAACCACGTTTGAGATTTAGAAACGGTGTTAGCATTTCATAGTTTGTCCAGCAGAGAGCACTGACAGGTTGGTTTTTCAGTCGTTAAATGTCCTGCTTAGTATATATCTTGGTCACACAAGAAAACAAATATAAAGGATCCATATACTGAGGTTTTTGGTCATCACTACTAGCCTTTAAAAAACACTGTCTGTTAATAAATATATGCAATTTCTTTTCACTACAAGACTCATAACTTCTGAAAAGTAATGTACATCTCAGACTGAGATTAAAAATCTATTAATAATGCATGTATATCTATTAAGGACAATATACATTTGTTGGATACGTAGGACACACCTTGCCCCCGTAGGCAACAGTATATTCTCTTAGCATAATCCAGGCAGTCGGATTAGTGTTTGGGTTTAATTTTTGAGATCACAAACCTTCAGTGAGGTCTGTTATTCCCACTCATGGGGATCACCCTTCCTTAACAAAACCTTTGATCATATTCCACATGCTTCCTGCCAACGTTTAAGATCCCACAGCACAGTGCTACCAGAGTGAGAAAGTTTATAAGGGTCAGTCATTTAACAACTGGTTTTATATAAATATTTACTGGTTTTTTATCCAGTTTGATTGTGGTGCATAGAGACTTACGCACAAACCAGAAGCCTCCCTTCCCATGTTATCATAACTGTTGTATTAAATCTTAGTGCTGCCATTTTATATTTTGGTGAGCTGTAACTTTTTACAGCTGAAAAAGTGATTTGGCTGGAAGCAGTGAAGGGGGGGTGATCTGCAGACGGCAAACAGTTGGATTTGTTTTCTAATGCAGGAGTGTAATTAAGGTCTTTAGTACTAAATATGTGTGTTCATATCTGTTGTTAACTCAAAGTAATGTTGCATACATGCATTGCTTTACAGCTGGTTCTTAAAGGTCTCTGTGGTTTTTAGAATCAGTGGACGGACGTGAAGGCAAGCTGATGGCAGCAGACCCGTCAGTGAAGCAGGCCACTCCAGTCAGTGCAGCCAGCATGTCAGCCTTCGACCCGTTAAAAAACCAGGACGAGGTCAGCAAGAATGTCATCTCCGCCTTTGGACTGAGTGAGGACCATGCCCCAGGTATCGCACCTGAGCATACTTCAAAAAATACAAGACGCTTTGCTTCGATAAGTGTATATCTGCCAGGTTAATCATTCTTCCCTCATCTACTCAGCTCCACCAGCGTCTCTGTCACTAGAGGAGCGTTCAGGAACACCTGACAGCATCGCCTCCTCCTCATCTGCAGCTCCTCAGCCAGTGGCACCCCCCCAACCACAGGCTCCCTATGCCGGAGTACAGCAGGGCCCCCCAGCTGCCATGGATGGTGAGACACAACCACACACATCTACTCATGAAATCCCATATACCCACATGCCATATTGAACACATAAATAGGTGAACACACACACACTGATAGCGTCCGAGCGACCACAGGGAGGCTGTCCGCCCTGTTAGTGGTTAGGAATAACAACTTCTCCTATGTTGATTCTGTTTTATGGAATGTTTTTCCTACATTACCACAAATGTTGCCTCAAAAAACATAAACCCAAGCTCTTGGTTTGGAGTTGGTCTGTCTGGGTTCTTTTAAGCCAGAAAAGATATCCACTGGTGAGGTTAAGATGGTGTGATTAGATGTAAAGGGCAGGTAGTAGTTCTTTAAAATGGTTAGCATTAGTAGTATTGGTTCATGCTGGAGTAAATGTAAAACACCACCAGCTAGACAGACATGTTTTTCCTCTCTCAATCTTTTGCCATAATTCACAAGTTACTCGGGGAAATATCTGATTCATACGCAGATACAAAACAGATGATTTCCGGTCGTTAAATGCAGTTTAATTTGATGTTTATTCAGAGTTGTGCAATACCAGCGATGACTCTTCCAGTGAGTGTTAGTAGCTGTGAGCATCTGCCATATGTATCACCCCGTCCAACTTACCCCCGCCACCCAGTGTTAAAAAGATAAATAACAATAACCAACAATACACATAAACGGCTCCTACAATACAGAACAGTGAAACATTTGACTTGTCACAGTGCCGTTTTTATGATGTTCTTCATATGGGTTCAATCCTGTCTCAATGTGGTCATGCACGCACAGTACGTTCTTTACTTTGGGTTCACATCTGTGACTAAATGATTTAGCGCATGTTCATGTGCAGCGGTCAGTGCGGCCCTGCTGTGAGATTTCATTTCACACCTCACTTGACTGAGTCCACTCTGAAAACAATTACACGTTCAAGTGAAATTTAGTGTTCCTATGACAGGTAAATATTAAAGAATACACCAGACCATAATACATTACCATTGTTTGGTTAGCTGTGTTGATTCAGTTCGTATTATCTTTTATATCTCAGTGGATTACAGACAGTATCGCCAATACTGAGCCAGGTATTAAATTAGATTAATGTTAGCAGAGTGGAGGAGACCTGTTTTGATATGAGAAAATAAAAGCACATTTAAATTAAAGGAACAGATGTAGGAGCATTACATATATTCTGTACCGTTTGCAGTTAATAATGTACAGTTTACTGCATAAAAGCAACTACTTGTTCCTTGTTTTGGGGAATCAGATCCAGTGACGCAGTTCATTGAAGGAGAAATGATGCTTGAGTCTCACCACTGTGGAATCAACATCCTTTAAACAGGACTAACTATTGATTTAGGGCTTTCCTTCCTCAGGAGAAACCCAACAGTTGTCCCCTGTGTGTGATCTTTAACATGGACATTCTGGACCCAAACCTAAAGACTAGCCGAAGATAAATGAAAAAAGGATCCGGCAGTGTATTGGCAAAAACAAACATGACTTATTTTACTCTACTCAGCACCACGCTGGGAAATGGTGTTCTGTGCCAATCGCACAATTCTTTCCAATCTTTTATCGAATTTAACTTGAGGGAATTCTCTGGCCTCCTCCTCCTGTTGTTGTAAAGAAAGGCCCCGGCAGGTGCAGCCACAGAGGTGACGCATGTTGTATTTGTTTACTGCAAATAAAGTGAGTGCATCGGATTGTTTTCAGATTGTGGTTTGGCTTCGCTCATGGAGGAGACCACTGGAGCAGAGGAGAGGCCTTTCTGTGAGAGCTGTAACTTGTTCTCAGAGCAGTCACTGCTGACTTGACAACACCTGCAACACTGGAGATTAATCAACGCACATGTGGTATCACTATCCCCTTTTAACAAGGGGTTTGTGGTTTGGTCTCTCCGCAGGGCTTTTTACCGTTTAGTTGATCCAGATGAACACTTCCTCAGTCACCAGGTTAGCCAGCTCACCAGCCAGCTGCTCGTGGTTCAGTTTGTTCCCTTTAAACACGAGAGCTAGGCTAAAAACAACATACTTTTAACACCTTTTTTTAATCCGATTTTTTGTCCTTTGATGGTCCTTTTCATTATTTCAATGAACATTTCAGCAGTTTCTTTATCAGATAGTCTCATATCTTTCCAAAAGCTTCCTTACAATGTGACTAAATGCTTAAAAAAAAGCTAAAATCTAAAAGAGAGATGTGTCCTTATGGGTCAGTGTAGCAATTCTGCATTGATTTTGAGTCATAAAGTCACATAATATGGAAGCTTTTGAAAAGAAATGCAAGAGCTTTTAATCACAAATCTTTTACATAAAAATATTTGTGTAAAAATGATCTAAAATCAAATAAAACGAGGTGTGTCCTGATAATCCAGTGTAATAATAATAATATTGGGTACAGAAGTCTCTGATTAACCCTCGACCTCTCACCTCACTCACTAATGTTAAACAACCTGCTCAAAGTTATTCATTTGGTTCAATAAACGTTTCAAATATTTAAATAAAGTGCTTTGTTCCCTGAATTAATATCAGTTCAACAAGCAAGACAGGAGGTAGGCTACTCAGAGCTCTCTAAAGGCTTGTTATTACACGCTGGCCGCTCTTCATAAATACCTTCCTGTGATCTAGAAGGTTGTTGCACATCTCCGAGCTCAACGTGGCAACGCATAGTCTGTCCTCTCTTTGCAGTTTCACTTCTCAATGTCTCTCTTACTTCCAAGGCTGCAGATGGTTGGCAAACACAGACGTTACTCGATCCTGCCCGCCTCTTCTCCCACTCCTCACAATATCACTGTCTCTGGCTGCAGACCGGCCGCCTCAAGGCACATCAGCCATAATGCATCAGAGTGTATAAAATACGTGGGATCGGATGCCAAATGAGTGTGTACGGTCTTTTCAAAGCTTAGGTTACTTTTCACTGTAGGAATGCTGCCAATAAGATCCATAAGCAGATGGTAAAGATTTCAACCCATTGTCTGTCCCTTGGCAGTACGTGTGTTAGACATACATAAACTGTAAACACGTGTGTGTAGCGGCGTCTGAGACTGCTGCCTGAGGCTCTTTATCAGATGGGCAGAAATGTGTTGAGTCCTTTTCTTTTTTTAAATAAGAACTTGTTCTCCTGACAGGCATGTTTAAAGGTCACTAGATTTAGAGCCAAATACTTTTTTGTTCCAATGAACATCATTTTCCCAACTTAGGACTTTTTTCTCCTGTAGCCTTGGCACGGTCTTCAGTGAGCCCCTCGCCGGGACTCTGGACTCCCGCCAGAATTGAGGCGTATGTGAAACTTGTTTGTGAGCCTGCTAGATACAATTTAAGGCGGTCACAACATGGTGATCGTTTAGGGTTCCCTCAGAGGGAGCAAAGACACCAGTCAGTGTCAGTGTCAGTCTCTTCCATCCCCACTTACTAAAACTTTGTCAACCTGACGAGTGAGCCTGAGTCACAGGAAGGGACTGCATTTGTGCTTTTTCCACACGCCATTTTCACTCTGTGCGCTCATGGTTGTTATGTGCACTGGTTTTAAGATGTACTAAATGCCACAAGTAAGTAGAGTGGTACAGCGCAGGATGCATGTAAAGTTATATAAAGTTTGGAAGAGTCCATTCATCCCTTTCTGTCTTCTAAAAGTAGAGCAGTTTATAGCTGATTGATTTCAAAAGCATAATCCCAACCCCAAAACCCTTTTCTCTTCTCTGTCCTGTGGGCGCTCAGCAGGCTCATAGCTGAAGTGAAATGAACTGCCCGGGCTGAAGGTGTCTCGCAGCCATGCGTCCTTCCATCACTCTTACATAACACACATGATGGATTACAGGCCGGGGAGAACAGGAGGAGAAGCCAATTTAACACACATGCCTTCTCACACAATAAAGAGTGCGGTGTTCATGTTAAAGGTGCTGTCAGTGAGATAACAGATGGCTGCCACATCACATTAATGCTTTTAAAAAGACACCACTGTTGCTAGATAAATATTTAGTTGTCAAGTGTCTCCCAGAAACAATGCAAGGTTTTCTGACTCCTGGTTCATCTGCAGAGTCGGTGGGACTTCCATTGTGTGTGTCCCGTATGCACTGCTCTAATGTTTTGAATTACTGGACACAAAAAAAGGGAGTGATTTCTGAGTGCATTGAGGTTTTCTGACGGTATATCATTTCATAGGACTCTTTTCAGCCCTGCTTTGTTCAGACTCTCAGTAATTGTAAAGTGTCATGTCGGCCCTCCCACAGAGTGGAAAATCAGCACCAGTTTAACCAGGGCTTAAAAAACCAGTGAACCCTGGTGCGGCCGTCTTTCATTATGCCGTCCCCCTTTGTGCTTTTCATATGTCGTCAGCCCAGTTTATATGCCAGGCAGGAGATTTGGGAGAAAAATTCAGACCTTGTTAAGGGAGACCAGTCGTTTGCCAAGTCTTCGCCTGCCTGCTGAACATTCAGGCATTCGATGGAAAACTTGATGAGCAAATTTTAAAATAACTAGGAAAAAATAGTTTCCATGTTTTTGAAACATAAAAAAAGACGTGCAACGGCGTCACTTTAAAGGAAGACCAACTACTCCTCATCCTCTGCAAATGTTGCCGTTGAATGTTGCCTTTGTGTGTTTACATCTGCTCCGGCATGCAGCTGTAGCGCAGATACTTCTTACTGTAACGCCCCAACCATCGGCATCTGCGGGTCCTGCGCTTTTAGCAACAAATAGCTGTATCAAAGTGTTTGCAGCTGCAGCAGTTGTTTGTTATTCGGTCCTGATCAACAGGTGTTTCCCTGGAAAAAAACAGATACCGCTTTTATACTTACTTTTCATGCATCTTGGACGGCTTTCAAATAAAAACCTCTTTGGCTATGCAAAGAACAAGATCCAATTAATAACAGACAATCGTTCAGAAGGATCTGTAGTGGTTACTTACCTGACTCTGTTACTGCCAACTTTTAAATGTTGTATCCAAACTTCGTCCAGTTTGCAGAATGTTTTCGTTTTTTTAGAGACACTTCAGTGGTTTGTTATTCTGGTTATCATCAATACAGGCTTGTAGATAAACACCTGAATTATGTTTTCCTGGTATAGGTCTTGCACTCAGGTGAAACCCAGCAGATGATTTGAATGACGGATACATGTTTGCAGAAGTGAAAGCTGTGGCTGAAAACAAACACAGATCCTTTAAAGTGTGTGTGGAACAGTCATCATGGCTGGTATTGTGAATCCTGCTTGTGTTTTTCTATCTGTATACTGATGACTTGTGTCCCTGTCTCTTCAGGTCAGATGTACCAGCAGTACCAGGCTCCAGGTGGATACCCCCCCCAGCAGCCCGCTGCCCCGCCCCAGCAGCCGCAGCAGCAGTACGGTATGCAGTACTCTGGTAAGAGCTCAAATGGTCAGAAAGAAAGTAGCTGCTGAGTCGTAGAGTCGTGGGGGATCTCTTTATTCTGGAGTGAATTAAAAAGACTCACCCTCCCTCCCTCTTTCTCTCTGCAGGATACAGCACTCAGCCAGGAGCCCCTCAGCCGGGCCCCCCACAGCCCCAGGCCCAGCCCCAGCCCCAGCAGCAGCAGTTTCAGAACTACCCAGCTCCCTCCTCCCAGGCTCCAGCCCCCGGTGCAGCTCCTGCTCCGGGCTTCCAGGGGGGCCAGCAGCAGCCCCATCCAACTCAGGGGGCCCAGCAATATCCCCCAGGAGCCTTCCCTCCCCAAAACTATACCTCCCAGGCCTCCCAGCCTGCCAACTACAACATGCCGCCCAGCTCCCAGCCCGCCGCAGGGTTCCAACCCCGCCCAGGATACACCCCGCCTCCAGGCAACACTGTCACCCCCCCCACCCGGTCCCGGTAACCCATACGCCCGCAACCGCCCCCCTTACGGCCAGGGCTACACCCAGCCCGGCCCTGGGTACCGGTAAAAGAGGATAGCGGATGATCCTCACACATGCCCCCCCAATCCCCTCCCTCTGTGTGGCTCCAACTGTTTCGAGTGGGTGCAGGAAAACGCTGCTCTGCATCCCCTTCCCTACAAAAATATCAAGTCCAAACCTAAAACAAGCAACCCCCCCCCCCACCCAGTCTGATGGTTAGTGTTCGTATGCTGTCTCTCCAACACAACACTCTGCCCTGCTGTCTGTTCTCTGTGTTACTTCCCCCCTCCTGCCACCCCCGCCGGCCCTCTCGTATCTGTCAATATGTAAGTAGTCTGTATGCGCACACACCTGGGAGACCAAATCAGGCTGTTGCACACCGCTCTGTACATGGTAATGCTTCATTTTGCGAGTGAGATCAGCGTCCACGCGTGGTGCCGATGACAGATATCTCAACCCGGTCGAGTTTACTATGTATAGACGCATTTATATGACACTATCTAAATGAAAAGTTACCCTTTTGTGCTTTGTTTTTGCTCTGTTTGTTGTTTTTTCTCTGGATCTGATCAACTTCACCACCATGTCGGTATTAATGATGTGTTAATGAAACTGCCCCATGTCATGTCATGAAGAAGGCTTCTTTCGTTCAGCCAATTATATATCATCTCCAGTAAGGCTTGCTATTCCTCTTTTTTTCTCTTTATCTTATCACTGGTTTTTACTAATAAATCAAGTTCCACCCTCGAGTGAGATTAGTTGTTTATGTATAAAATGTAACATTTTTTCTTGAACCTAATAAATGATTTGAGACCCAGTTGGAGAACTTTTTATCTTTTCGTTTTGATCTTGTGTTGCTGTTGGACGGCACGTTGTCTTTCTGTCTTTCGCTTAACACTCTCTCACTTTGTGGTTTCTGAGTTCATGTCTCTGTTAAGTTTGGCTTCTGCTCTTCTTCTCCCCCACCCAGATTTTGGAAAACTGTAGTAATGCTGGTTTTCCTATTCACTTTTCCTGCCTGTGGGTTGTGGTTGGCCTGGGACTTATGGCATGGGAGTATGCGGTTGATACCTCCATGTCAAACTGTCTCTCTGAGTCGGAGGAATTGAGCACATAGGGTTTATTAAAGATAATTTACGAGAAGTGTGTTTAGCATTGCTCTTCACCTAGCCTGTGCCAAACCAAAATCACTCTGTTTAGATGAAAATAGCAATATTGGTGTAGTTAGCACGTTGTTATGGATTTATTACTCATGGTTGGATAATATCTACCTGTGGAGTTGAATCCATATGTGTTTGATCCAATTAAGATCAAAATTCAAGCACAAATGTGGTGCAAATGGATCACTCCATAAAAGGAGAGGTTTGATATTTCTTTGGAATAGCTTTGCTCGCTTCGGAGAAGACGGAGATCGCATATCGAAAACTTCATCTGACTCTTGGCATAGAAAGAGAACAACTGCGACACTTCCCAAAATGTCTTGCATAACCGTCACCAGTAAAGTCATTGAAGTCAAGCAGGAATGAATATCAGTAAATATAAAAACAAGATTTATTGCTGAAAACAAACAAACAAACATACATTGGGCAAAAACAAAGGCAGTCAGGACAGATGTGGAAACAAACTGGCACTTTCCCTCCAATGATTCATAGCTTTATGTACACTTTGTTGTAAGTTTGAACACAAAAACATAAATTATGAAATGTAATTTTGTTTCCACGTTGAAGATCAGTTTAGTTATTTATATATATATGTTATTTTATAAAATAAAGGACAAGACTCAGCATCAAAAATACATAAATCTTTCCAAGTGAGTCCATAGACACGCTGGGTTCGAGCTACATAGCTTTCTAAAAATACAATTTGGCTAAGAGCTGTCTTTTTACCTGAAATGTATCAAACTAAATGATCCCTGGTACTGTATTTCACTCCATATACATATATAACAAAAGGTTTAATACTGTGCAAACTGCAACTGCTAATAATCCCTTAGGGCCAGCAGAAGGTCCATTCTGCATGTCTGTGTGTACTTGTATTTTACAAAGTCCAAATGTACAATGAAAGCATAATTGGTACCGTGCTGTATACATATAACACAATGTGTGTGCTCACTGACATGCAAGTATTGGGAACAATTTTTACTTCGTCATTTCAAAAGCCCGAGCACACACAGAATATTCAATAACGATCCCCTTTTGATAAATAATATCATACAAGTTATAACACTTTGGGAGCCAGCTTCCAACCATTTTCTCTGTAATTATTGTATATTCAACATTTTTGGTTCACTCAAACACCTGCATTTGTTCGCTGAATGCATTTTTGATAAATAGAGAAATCAAAACAAATGTTACAAATGCACTCAGAAGAGTTTTGTGACACCGAATAGTCGTGTACAGGTTCAAACCCTGGAGAAAGGAGCTCAAACAGACAGACCCATCTACAGTGTCCATGGTAACATGACAGAAAGGCCCACCTCCCTTCAGGGTAAGGCAGGCGTCTTCTTCTTCTTCCTCCTTTCCAATAAAGGAATCTTTCCTGGAAACCGCTGTGTGTTTTACCACTTCCCAGGGATGGGCGTGCCACACTCGTACCAGCCTACGTAAGTAACGTGTGACTTCCCCCCGATTTCTCCAAAGTGGACGGGCTCCTGTCTCATCGCTCTGTAAAACCCTGGGACAAAGACAGAGAGAGGGTATAAGAGGCTACGTATTATAAGACTTATTATTGGTTAATGGTTATAGGTAACTAACATACCTGGCCTGGTTGGTAGCTGGTCAGCAAACATCTGGGTGCCGGTCCGTCCATCCAGGAAGGAGTCCACAAATTGACAATGGTCCTCTCCGTGTCCCGTCTGATCTCCAATGTTGTAGAACTTCCCTAAAGAGAGAAGAGAGGAAGAACGTTTCTAAATAGATCCTACCACATTATCAATTTGGAATCTGGGAGTTGATATTATCATGAACTTGAGCTTGTAAGAAAATAATCCAGCCGTGGTAAAAAGTCTAATCTGATCCCTAAATCACTTTTCTTTCCTCATGAAACTAAATGGACATTTTTTAACCTTTTCGTGCTATCTCATCAACCTAATCCAATATTTATCTGGCCTACTATACTATGATTTCTAATGACATACTATATTATTATTTATTCCTCCCACTTTTTTAGTCATACTATATCATGTATTATGTAAGTATCATTAGTATTTTAAACATTTTACATACTTCATGATGACCTTTTGTAAGGGATACCATCATTTTTTTGTTAACTTTTAATGACCTAAATGTGTTTTTATGACATGCTATACTGCTACTTTTATTAATGACTTATTATACTATTAAAAAAAGTATAGTTGATCATGAAAAAAGAAAACTAATAGTATAGCCTGTAGTAAAAATCAGGGTCTTCTTAGTTGATTGATGTTTCTGTGATTACCAGTGAGAGAGTCACTCAGGTAGATCTTGTATCTCAGTGAGTTGCACAGCTGGATTCCCACAAATTTCCGGTACCAGGTCCTCTTCACAAACTGCTTTCCATTGCATTCAGAGTAGTCATCAGATTTGAAAGGGAACTGAGTCCAGATTGCATCTTTGCCTGTGAAGAAATCACAATAAGTGAAGTCTGAATATAGCCTACTGTTTGTTATCTGTATAAACAGGATTCAAAACTAGTGAAAGTTAAGCATTTTAACTTAATTTAGCTGGAACACGCTGATAAAAAGAGAAAAACCATATTCACCTGAAACATGTTCGCTCACTCGTGGATCCGCTGCAAACGGGAGATTAAGTTGCAATGAAAAACGTCATCAAAACAACACGCACATTCATAAGACACCTTCAATCATCGAGCAAGACAAACACAGACTTGTATCAGGGCCAATTTGGCTCCATAATTGAAACATCCACTCCCAACTGGCTGGGCTCTGATTGCACGAGGGCAGGAGGCCAATTAGGCAAAGCTTTCACCTCTCAGTGCTGTCATTTGGATTTTAAAGGGGCCCGTTATGCTTTTGGGGTTTTCATGTAGTGTGTTGTATAGGTTTGTATGCATGTAAATGATTTCTCTACCCCATACTCCCCCCCGCCTAATACGCCTCCATTGGACTCCTTTGTTTACTTCCGTGACATCATTATGTTTCGCTTCTATTGTCAAAGCGCTACGACGAATTGTACATGATACGCTAAGGTGCAGGACATCGACCCAATCACAGCAGAGCTGAGTGATCAGAGCGCACTGGGCTCTGGTTTCAGACAGAGGGTGAAAAGAGGTGCAGCAAAGGGTCAGCAGGAGAAAAATAAAGAGCTTTTTAAACAAAAAGCATGGAGACATGTCACAGTAGAGGTAGAAAATACTAATATGAACAAGAGGGCCCCTGTAAAAACGCAACATTTGATTAACTCAGGGCTCATATTCAGCCTGTTTATCTAAGGGTATGATATGCCTCTGTTAGAAATGAGACTCAGAAGACATCTGGTGAGCTGACGAACCCCTTGAGTCCTAATCAGTCAGACCCCGGTGCCATGCTGAAATCATTACACTAACAACTGCTTAATAGCCCACCTTCTGAGAATTAAAGCAATGCTAACAACAGCCTGATAATGAGAAGTGTATACAGTGGGATTAACAAGCAACTAATTAGTGTCATCTGTCAGAGCAAACACGTTCAGGTTTATCAGGAATTTCCTGTGTTAAGACTTCAGTTTATAGAAATGACATGGTTTGTGAAACTTGCCTGATTCTGTGCTAAACGAAACAGGATCACTGGAGGGTCCCGCTCCCAACTCATTCTTCGGTGTGACTGTGAATTCATAACTGAAATAAAGTAGGAAAACAAAAGTGAATAAAAAAGTGTAATTACAAATTTGAGGAGTTATTAATCGTAAATTCCTCCCAACGTCCAGAACTGCAGCGCTTAATATTTTCATGCCTTTGAAAGCTAAGAATGGGTCACTCACACGCTCACACACACACACGCTCACACACACAGATCTGATGGCTATTCCATCTGCTGCATTCAGATGTCCTGGCAATAGTCGGTCCAGCAAACCCAGCCCAGGGCAGGGTTCTGGTGAGTTTTGAGACTCCAGATGGGGAGATCTAATTAAAAACTCACTGAACCTTTCCTCCCAGATTTTGTGTCGCTGCGAGACGTACAAGTAAATCAGAACATAGCTTTTAAAGTAGCACACCGATATCCCTTCACTGCCATTTAATACTCCTCTCTTGATGAGATCTACAGTGAACCTTACTAATGTAATCACCCAGCAAGCCGTTCAAGCATTCAGTCTTTGTAAAGGTGTTATTTAAAAAAAGAAAACAAGGTAATGTAGACACTAAGTGTTCCTTTACTTACATAATGACTGCCTTACCTTCAATTACTCTTCATAAAACAATCGCAAAGTCCATTCTTATTTACATTTAGAAACATGCACATTCAAGAAGTCGCCTGCCTTTGCACATACATGTTTTTTCTTGACATGTTACCATCAACTGGTGGAAAGTGGAAGCCTGGGACACTATAGACATGCATACATATCCGTACAAAGTCCCACTCAAACACAAGCTGCTCGATACTAGAGGTAAAAAAAAAAACTCCACAGGGAACCTTTAAGCAAGGTCTGTATGAACCACCCTCATTGTAATGTAAACATGGTTGGTTGTTCCCTAACTATAAATAGTAAAATACCTGAGCAATTAAAGGGAAAATATAGGTAGGGTGTTTTATTTATTAATGTCTGTCTGACATAATATGGTGTGAGTCCCATACCTGCTCTCTGGTTTGAGATTCTCCACGGCTGTGTGTGTCTGGTTGGTCGTCAGGACGGACACCTCCTCTCCATTTGGTCCTTTAGTTGTGGATACAACCTCGTACTCTGAGAGAGAAAGCAGGAATCTTTTAACAGCCACAAATTACACAAACTCACTGCAAGTTGACAGTCCAAAAGGTAAATGTAAGATACCAATGAGAATGGTGAAGAAGGTTATGGTATTTTGAGTTCATTTTGGGAAAAGGCCTCTGAAACAATCACAACATTAACTCGTAATAGTTTGTAGTGGGATGAACACCACCCAAAAGGAAACTCAAACACTGTCGGTATAAGTTTGTTATTAGTAACCCATAAGCATTATAAATCATCATTAACCTTAAACCTACATACAACCATTATTTACAACCCTTTATCAGCCAGTAACATCCATACAACGTGCAGTCATGATTGGCGACACAGCTTGATTGAGTTAAAATGGAGTTATTTTCCATTCGGTGCTCATTTCCAAATCAAAACTTCCAGGCAAGTAGAAGAGGGTCCAAGCACATTGGTGACATTCTGACCTGAACGCTCGCCGACTCAAGGTGTTAAGGAAGCCACTAGCTTTGCTGAATAAGGGCAGTTCCATCCCATTTCTTTGAAAATGTCAACCTTACGTTTGTTTTTACTGTACCTCTGGTTTCATTGTCAGATTTCTGCCAGTCAAGAATGACAAAAGACGGGCAGCCCTCCACAGTGACCACAGTGAGGTTGGAGGGAGGGATGCGGGGAGGACCAGTCACATTCTGATCCCCACCCTCCTCATCAGGGAAGAAACTGAGGGAGGAGGTGATGGAGCACGGCTCATCTGGCTTCTTATCCGTCTTGTAGATCACATGGGGAGCTATAGATGGGAATCATTCATGCATGTTACCTTTTCCACTCTTTAGGTTGTCATGCATTATTACTGAGTGAGAGGAAGATGATTTCAATGATGAAGCTTTTAAAACCACAGTGGGGATGTAAAACAACAAGATGTAGTCTCACCTATAAAGCGCGGCTTGCCCATGAAGTCTACGTCTGACGCAGGCAAGGGCCTGAATATGGAGGAGTTATCATTGATGTCAAAGCGGCTTGCTGAAAGGGAAACAGAAGACAGGGGTTGGGAATAGTTTGATGTGCCAGCAGTCCCTGGAAGCTCTCCTTGTCCTCATTTCTGCAGCTCTGGCCGAGGTCAACGCCCGGCCAGCCCAGCACCTGCTCTTTGTCTACCTCTCGATATTCAAAACGTTTTGATTTCTTACTTTTTTTACGTACTACTTTACACACCTGCAAGTTCCATCACCATGATTATTATCTCATGCATTCACTCAAAGTCATATCCGTTTTTCAATCGTATTTCGTTACACTCATGGAGGAAGTCAATTTTGCATGCAGCTATGAAAGCTTTTATGAAAATGAGACATTGATTATAAACAACATTCCTCCTAAGATCCATTAAATGTTTATTTACTCGTACTGTTTACTGTCGGGGCAGAGGTGGTCGTCTGCTGCTGTCTGCGCTCTTGCTTGGGCTTGGCTGTGACCGGATGAAATGGCTTCAATATGGACTCCTTGTCTCCTTGTTTCAGATCCATGGGTTTATCTGAGGATAGGGAGCAGCAGGAGAAGGAGAAGCGATCAGTTTTTCACACTCATCCTCTGACTCATAGTAACACACACAGTTGTGATCCATCTGCTCTGGCCATCTTCACGGAGCAACCCAGTGGCCTTTTCCTGGCGGCTGAAGGACCAGAGATTGCTTGTTGTGTAATCTCTCTTGTGCACTTTAAAGGGGAAAAAGGTCTGCCAGAATACATCTGCGAAAGACAAAGATGCCCAGATGCTCAGGACCATGCACACACACAGAGGCCTTGTGTATATCAGTGCACTTATGTGAGGACAGAGAGATATAAACAGAGGCAGAGATGAGATGAAATGTTACGAGGAATGCTGTTTTGTTCATTAGTAAACCCTGCAAGCCATTTTCTGAAGTTGTAAGCATTTTTATATTTGCAGAAGATAGCCTGAGCCAGTGGTTCTCAAACTATAACGAAGGGCGTGGAGGCATTGCAGCAAGACTGACTTGACCTAGGGGAAAAATGTGCAGTGGAACTAAAGTTGAATAAATTGGATTCATGTGGGACTAATAAACAAACAAGAGTGCTTTCACGCTAGTAAGGCTATAAAAAGTGTAGCAAGCATTGTTCAAACCACAGAAAATATACAATTTTGGTTGGACAGAATCTTTTAGAAAGGGAAAATAAGTGATGCTCATTGAGCAGTCATGTCAAAAGAAGTCAAATAGTCACAAAAAAAGGTATTGAGTTTCAGGCTCACTGTCAATGTATCAACCCTTTTGTCTTTTTTGTCTTCAGCCTCTGGCAGTTTGGATGAAGTTTAGAGGAATAGTTTGGAATTTAGGGAAACGTTTATTCTCTTTCTTGCAAATAAATAAATATATAGTCAGTTTAAACAGACAGCCTTAAGACTGGAAAAAGTCTGGCTCGGTCCAAAAGTAACAACATCCTTCTACCAGCACAATAAAGCCAACAGGTTATTATTCATTTAATCCATATAATAAGGTGTGAAAAACTACACATTTTCCGAAAGTCTGAGAGAAATTCAATCGCTTTTCAGAGGGCTTGGATCCATGATATAACTAAATGATGACATGAAGGAAACGTTTGACAACCACTGGCTTAAGAAGCAGTTTAAGTCCAGCCTTCCCCTCGCTTGCTGCAGTATATCAGACAAGGTGCAGCAGTGTGGAGTGCAGCATCACTGTCGCCCTCACCATTGGCCCTAGGTTTCCCCACCAGGTTGGGTCTCTTGTTGACAGGGATAGGATGCAGGACTGCAGGGACTTGTGGGAAAACAAAATTCCATTTCAGATTAAGAATCAAATAAAAACAGAACAGGTGCTGGGCCCTGAAGAAGAGATACAAAACTGAAAACAAGTTTGGTTATTTAATAGTGCAATAATAATGAAGGAATGTCAAGTTTATAGATTCAGAAAGAGAGAGAGAGACATTAAGTAGGTCAGAAGACTGCAGTAATACTGTGTGCTGAAAAATGAGTGTGCAAACATGTGACATAATATACAAGCAACAATAAAGCACATAAAAGCCAAGCAGATTGCATGTAAAACAATGAACAGTCATGTTGCAGCCACATTTGAACTAATGAAAAACATGTCCCTGTTTAACATCGAATGCATGAAAACCTGCGCTTTAATCACGGACCAAAATTCTTCAGAAGAATAACTGAAGAATTAAAAAAATCCTTAGTGAATCCTTAACAGGAAAGTGAGGTAGCAGGTTCAACAACTTTGGGTGATTTTGACTCCCTTGTGTGAAAAATTATACCAGATCAGATGCTGTTTGACCATCATATTTTCCACTAAATCCCTGCACCATGGAGAACACAATAAAATAAAGATCGCGCCAAGCTATGAGACGAAGACCAGATCAGTTGAACGGCTTTAATGAGGAATAAACTCTCTCTCCGCTGAACTGGATAAGTAATCACAAGGAGGCTTTGTAATGAAAACAACTTAGTTACGACGAACTGTAAATCTCAGATATCTTAACACTACGGTTGTGAAATGATTCAATGTTGTTAAACAAGGATAAGCCTCCCTGAACACTTGGTTTGATACCATTGAAGCGTTGGTTAAGCTCTGGGAGGTTTGACACAAGCTGATTTCATTACACGTTTCATATCTGAGTTGCTAAGAGATAATCCATTTTAACTGTTGGGATTTATTTCCAGAGCGTCAACTCCCTTCACCGTTTGCCATTCTCTTATCTCAGAGATTCATTTCTGGTCAACAACATTCTGTTATTGTCCTATTGTTAAAACCCAAAAGCTCCAAAACATTTATCTTGGCTTCGTTTCCATCCATTGACCTCCCCCTGAGTCGGCATAAATCGGTGATCTCTGGCATCTACTCCCAAGAGAAAAACAGTTGAGGCTATCAAGATGAACTGTAACAACATCTGCCCACAAGTCTCTCTGATTAACCAAAAATACGTTCATGGGGGCCTCTGACTCACACGTGGTATATCTGACAGCTAATGGCAAACATATGCTCATACAGAGAGTCACACTATATGGTATTGCAATCATTTAAATGCAAGTCTCAAGATAAACAAATCAAAAAGACGGGGGTATTCGAACAGTCATGGTCAAGAAATGAGAACAAGGCCAGCCTGATGTAATATAATAAGACGTGATGTCAACACTGCATGTCAACAATGTGTCTACATAAATATATAATGATCTGGACGGCGTTTCTAGAGCGAGTGTGTTTGGTTTGATGTCTCACAGTGAACCCCTAAAACAGCAGGCAGACTCTCTGAAGTGCCAAACGCCTCAGGCTTAGTTTTGTGATGTAAAACAGCAGCAGTGGTGTGAGCACTGGTTTCTCTCAGATAGCTTCATCTTCAGGGCAGGAATGTGAAAATAGATGCAATCATAACACAAGGATTTACGTTCAGTCCAGAAAAATATTCCCACTGAAACACATACCAGTGTCTCACATCCCTGTGGTTTGTTGCTTTTGCAACAAATGCTCAGATGGAGGGGATTCATAGATGGACACTGTCCATTACACACCTGGAGTCTACAGTAAGCAGAACTTTGAACGAAATTCAAATTGAAATGCCAATGTGAAACTGAGCACCATAAACCTGTCAAGGACAAGCTAATTTGCGCCAAAAGCAAACTCTGTACCATTTTCTTTGTAAATTACAAAGTTACAAAGTGCTGTGAAAAATACCAAGTGTTGCAAGTCATTTACTGCATTTTTTTTGAAAGGTAGAAACAGTCATTAGGAGCTTTATGTTTAAGTGCTTTTGCAGAATGGCAAGCAACATTATTTTCTGTAGAGCTGCTTCCAGAGAGCCATGTGACTCCTTGAAGACCTCTGAAACTGTCAACGTTTCCAGAAATAACACACACCAGCTGTGACATGGGACTGAAGCACAACCCCTTCTTCACAAATACAAATTTCAAGGAGTTAGTGAAGCATCACCATTAATACATGTGGTCCAGACATGGTTTGCATTTCTACTTGAAATGGATTCAATTACTCTAATTAACTGAGCCTGCCTGGCAGAAATGGAAACAATGTGATTGCCCAAAAAAAAAAAGGACAAACCACAATCACCTTTCACAACAAGCAGGCTAAAGCTATTCTCAAACAGATTCACCAGGTCCATATGGGCAGTAGACTAAACAATGTGGAAAGGTATATGCCAAAATTGGAATTTTTTAATGCTTCAGTCTCTGTCAAGTTAAAGCTACTGGGACTATCGGACAACACAGATCGCAACCAGACACAAAACGCCACACTGACAGACAGATGAGAATCAAAAAGCATGGATGGATTTAGACAAAAGCGCAGATCGGTGTGGCTGCTTGGGACGGGACATAGCGGTGCCTCTTAGGTTAGTGAGTGAGGAACGCTGAGAGGTGTCTCGGTTTGTCTTTACCAGTTTTCTCTCTGGACCACAAATTAGGAAGAGCATTTCCCCTATGATGCGCCCCACCGGTTGCTAGAGGGAGAAAAAGGTTGGTTATAATATGTTTTGTGTCACTGGGACAAATAAATACTAAATAGGAAGAAAATGCCTTTCTTATCATTCACTTTCTTACTTGTGTGAGTGAAATTGATATTAGATACATGTTCGTGTCTTCAACCTGGTTTTACAGATGTTCTGGATATACAAATAGAATTGCCATGACTAAAAATCATTAATTTCATCCGTTGACAGTTCTCACTTTATCCTTCTATTGCTCTTTGGGGAGATAGGGAATGTGTTTGAGAAAAGAAGAGATACAGAAAGAGAGAAATAAAATATAAGAGACTGGCTGTGGCAGCTGCGCTGTCTGCACAGTGCTTGGCTTGGCATGGTGGGTATAAAATGTGGTGTGTCCTGGCCAGTGCTGTGGCCAGATTTCCCAACGGGCCAGCAAGAGGGACTGTAAATCATGTTAACGATCCTGACCCTAGAGACACGCACAACGAACACATGTGGCAGAGCGTGGAGAACATATGGACCATGAGAGGAGGTAAGGTTAAAGATCATGCGGGATGCACAAGCATCCAAATGTCTATTGTATGCATCCAAACACACATTAAGTGCTTAATCACGAGTCATGAGTTTTATTCTTATTTTGTAAATCCAAAGTTGCAGAGGAGAGTGTAAGACAGTGATGACAGAAGAGGATAACCTGAGGTAGCTACTTGGGAAGAGGGAATAAAAGAAAAGGAAGTGAGTACTCCATTACCCCCAGGTGTGCTGGAGCTGTGAGAGTAGGTCAATATCTTGGATGGAGGAAATGGCCTGCCACTATTACGAGGGTTGTGAAGAGGAACCCGGGTGCGCCACAGCGTGGTGTTTCTTCCTGCTTGAGGAACAGATGAGCTAATGGGAGAACGAGGAACTGCAGCAACGAACGGCTTGAGGACGCCAGTACCTAGATGAGCAGAAAGGCAATTTGGGAGGTTAGGGAAGATCCACTTGCGACAGCTTGAGTGCTTTACCTGGATGGAATAAATGAAAGCACATCAAAGAAAGAGACTGTAGAAAAGTGGACAATGGATGAAATGAAAGAGAAGCATAGATGAGATCGAAAGCCAGGCGAACTGCTTTGGTTGTGAATGGGGCAGGAGTGAGGTGAGGGTGCTTGGCTGAAAATGGAAGTACACATAAAGGCTGGGGTAATGACGTGGTGGGGTGTGTAGGGTGGTAGGATGGAGATGAAGATGGGAATGCAGTTATAGCATCCAATGGTTTGAAGTATAACTGAAAGCATTGGGTTCCATGTGACTTGACGAAAGCAGAGATGGTGATGGGACAAACTTCACACGGTGTTTACCCTGATTGTAACTACCAGCCTTCTTTGTAGCCAGGGCAGGTCTTGGCAGAGGCTTGCCCTCTTCTGGTGGACTAGGAGCTGTATGGAAGAAAACTCACTATTTATCTAACAAAATACCAAATATATTTTAGTTTTTTTTAAAGGGGGCATAATGGAGGTAAGGGTTTAGGAGAATATAGTTGGTTTAAAATCGATACAGCAGGGTATTTGTTCTGATCATGATATCCATGAAGAGAAACGCCTTTGTTTAATTGACAAAGCTGACCTCTGACAGAAGGATTCATTAAAACGGCACGTTGATATGTACTCTCATTTTGGTTTACCGATTGAGAAAGTCATGGTATAGAGTAGTCCAAAATTTCTAGATTGTTTGGTGGAGGATATATTTTAAAAAGCTCGACAAGATCACTTACAATTCTAGTGAATGTACAATATCTATCCATTCAAATTAAAAACAACATTTGAATCATTATGCCCCCTTTAAAGATTTTAGAAAAAGGTCTTTATACTTGTTTGTGTGAATTAATGATAGCAAAAAAAAAAAGGGTCTTTACCCGTAGAGACTGCCTGACTTGGGGGGACCTTGGTGGGATCAGAGAAGGTCCTGGTCTGAAAATGAAGCCCAGGTTGAGGTTTTGGCAGGGGCGGAGAGGGTTTTCGTTGGGGAATAGGTTGAGAATTAGATTCAGGTTGGGCCTGGTTCTTTTTTGGAGGTTGTGTTTGGGGCCTTGGCTGAGTTTCACGGGGTGGTTCTTGTTGGTTTCCTGTTCGGGGCTTTTGTTCAGACTTGGGCTGTTTTTTTACTTTAGGTGGTGGTTGGGGCCTGGGTGGGCCATTTAGTTGAGGCTGTGTTTTGGGAATGGATTGGAAAAAAATGGTCTTTGGTTTAGTTGTTGGTTTGGCCTGCTGCTTTGTGTTTAGTTGAGGCTCAGGGTTAGTTTTGAGTATTGGTTGTGTTTGTGGTTGACGATGTGCCACAGGTGTGGGCGGGGGAAGTGTGAGAACTTGAGACTTGATTTGGCTCTTTTTATGGGGTTGTGTTTGAGGTTGGACCTGGTGTTTGGGCTGCAGTGTCGGTTTACGTTGTGGTTCAACCTGGAGATGTGGTGTGGTTTGAGGCTGTGATTGGGGGTGATGCTTTGGCCAAGATTTGGACTGAGGTTGGGTCTGGATTTCTGGTTGGTATGTTGGTTGGGGTAGTGGTTGTGGTTGTAGTTGGCTCTGGAGTATGGGCAGGGATGTTTGTTGGGGTTGTGGATGAGGCTGAGCCTTTATCACTGGCTTTAGTTGAGGGATTTGGGTTTGGGGATACGGTCGTGGTTGTGGCTGATACTGTGGCTGGAGCTGGGGTTTTGGTTTTGGTGGGGGTTTTGTATGAGGTTGGGATTGGGGCTTTGGCTGTTGGCTGTTGTGCTCTACATTTTTCTGGAGGGCTGTTACAGCTGCAATGGTGGCTGTAATATGTGGTGGAGGATGGGGCTTGGGGGGTAATTGGGCCTCCAAGAAAGGAGGCAAGACAGATCTGGAGAGCTCTCTTCCTCCTAGATTGTGTAAGAAAGAGAGAATATGGCCATGAAGCCAAAATACTGTGCTGTAAAATATAGTTTCAAAATATACTTTAATCTGACACAATGAAATAAAAAATAAATGAGATGTTATTGTCTATAAAATGATGAAAGAAAGACATAAAGACAGTTAGGGAACAGCTGAAATGTAGATCAGCAGAAGTACCAAAAGCTACTGGCCTGAGAACTCACAGAGCTAATCCTGGACTTAAGCACAGGTTACACAATAACTTTTACCTGGCACATGTCTTATGGAATTTCAAAGGCAAAGAGACCATATGAGGTATTTGCAATGTAACAACCGTGTTACTACCAACAGGCCTAGCTACCAGGGCCAGGACGCCTGTGAGCAATGGCCATCCAAATCCATTGGCTGTGGACTAAGACACATGAGGTTTTAATAGTTGCTAAGTGATTGCTTGCTGAGAGATTTGATGGACCAGTCTAAATTGATTGTTCAATCAGATCAGATGCTCACCTCAGGGATAGAGAACAACAGGGCAAAAGAGAAGAATTCAGAAAATATGAGAGAAACAGAGAATTGGAAAGCAAAGAAACCAATAGATAACATTAGGTTCTAGGTGTTTGGTGCCTCTGCTCAGTGGTATCACCATGTAATGCTTTTTGGAGTTGTTGGCAAATGCATTGGAATTAACCAACCAACCAAGAGCAGCAAAATGGTTCTTTCCTGTAATTGCCAAAAAGAAATGGAAACTATAACCGTGTCTAAATACTGACTGATTCCTCCAAATTAACCAATGAATACTTCATTGAAAAACTGACTGGTGCAAAATTAATTATGGAATGACGAGGGTTGCATCCTGTATCAAATTCAGGCTGCATGTAAAAGGAGGTTTTGTAAATAAACAGGTGTATTTGGTCGGATCAAGATGTATCCAGGCCCTGAATTGGGAAATTAGCTTTATTTAAGTCCTTTATTCAATAAGAATTAAGATTTCTTTCAAACATCAGGAAGGATAAGTAGAAAAGGACATAGTAGGACAGTGTGAAAGGAGATCAGAGAAAGGTCAAATTCTGCTCGAGTTCCTGTGGGAGAGAGAGTATGTCTGGTGCATGCAGTTACGTCATGCAGACTTCACATCACCTGCACTGCATTGAAAGCAAAAGCCTTAGTTTTTATAACTTCATATTCAATTCAATAATGGTAAAGATATAAGAAACAGAGAAAATGAGGAAGTGATCTGAAACGCACGGTTTGGGTTATGAGATGAAAATGTGGTTGTTTATATGGTTTAAATCAGTGACTGTAACTAAGCTTTGTTGTTTTGCTAAAATGCCATGCAGCCAAGGCCACCTACCTTACACTCTTAGGAACTCAACCAGCTGACACCATCGGTTTCCATGGGGAGGGGGGGGGGGGGTTTAGCTGTACTGTACTCACTCAGAGCATGCTACTCTTACTCATGCAGCTAAAACAAGAGGCACTGTTTAGCATTATCAGCCTCCCAAATTCAGTCCGCCAAGTCTATGACTGCATACAGCCTAAATGAGAGCTTGAAGCTTTGTTAAAATGAACCATGATTCACTGTTACCGATTGGCTTTTTGGTGACAACAGGCTGTGTGGGTCCAGGGGTCGACAGAGATTCCTTTTTAGTAGTTGTGGTGGGAGCTGAGAAATATAGTTTACGTTAGTGGACCTGTGAGAAAAGTTCATGTCCTGCAAAATATCAATAAAACTGGTGCATGTTCATTAAACAATAAGCAGGATAGTGAGGGAGAAGTAAGGTTGAATGGTCAGACATAAGGTCAAGAGTATTTCTGACCTTTGAACTCAGATTTAGGTCAGAAAAGTCATTACCAAGAGTTGTCCTTGGGATTATTTTCCGGTTGAGGGGCGGTCTGCCCTGGGTCCTGTTAAACGGAACTGACAAGGACAAGGGGGGAGAGATTTAAGTAAAGAAGTCACACATTAGATGTCCTCACAATCCTGAAAAAAATATGTAAAGGAATTATCAATCTGAACTTGACATCTTAAGATTTGTTGGCCACACGGGGGCATCAAAAACAAGCTGTGAACCCGACATTAACGTATTACCACATTTAAAGTTGATATGATGGAGAGTCATGTCTCTGGCAAAGTGGGAAATGCAAGTCACATATTATTCCTTCTCGTTGTCGTTCTGATTTTTAAGCTATAAAAAAAACTTTGAATATTTTGCAATCTTCACAAGCTAATAGCTAACTTTATCTGTCTGCTGTTTGGTGCAGAGCAAGTAGTGTACGCAATGGGTTATCATCAAAAACTCAAAGTGTGGACAGAAATACTACTGATGAAATAGTTCAAATGAATTACACTGAGGTTAAAGATGCTGTAAAGGTGTAGGTCAAATACATACTAAAAATGACCTTTCTTAGTTATTCAAACTTTTGAATCCCATCATCTGGGTCACACAATTGGAAAATGGGGCATCTGCAACAAACCAGTTTTATAATAATAACTGTGAATTAACAAAAGTTACACTGGATATGCCGAGGTCTTGTCTGCAAAGATGATAAATCAAAAGTTGTAGTTAAAATTCTTCCACTGCTGAGATTGAAAGCATGGGTCACTGAGAATGACTGAAACAAATAACACTGAGCAGCCATAAATCCCAGCGTGTTATACAACACTGCTGCTGCATAAAAAAGGGTTCAGTGGGTTTGACCGAAGCAGCATCTCTCTGTTGGCTTACCATGGCGTGGAGAAAAGGGGAAGGAGTGTGGACCTGGCGGTAAATGTTTCTGAAGGGTGACAGAAAAAAAGACAAGGGGAATAATTGGTTATTAGTCTTTGTAATGACCACCACCAGTCAAAGTGTCAGAATACAAACTGGGTGCCTTCTCTTTCTCTGTGTTGCATTAGTTTTAGGCCCTCTACTCCATGTCGAATTGGTAAAGTCCCTGGTGAGAAGCTTGTTATTTGAAGTTTCGCTCTGGAAGGGCAAGTGTTGTGGCTGATTCTCAACAGCTGGGATGTTTTACGAGTGCAAAGCCAGGAGCATGTGACACATCAGACCTCCACTGTCAGTAAATCAGTGCCACCTTTCCCCTCTCAACTAATTTCCACATGGTGATCCTTCCTCCTATATCCGGCCTTCTCATCTAATTTTTTATCCTTCTCAAAAGTTAGCTAGCTACAGACTGCTTCCTGGCTCGGCCGGTTCCTGGCTGCAGTAGGCTGTTTCCATTCAGCAGCTGGATGGAAAACTAATGAGACAAACAACCCTGAGAATAGCATAAGCTGACTAAAGTGTACAACATGGACTCTAGCGAGCTTTGCCTGTTCCAAATAAACACTCTGTTCCCAAAAGTATATGAACTGTACCTGAGAAGTCTCAGTGCTCTCACATCACATATCCATACAACTCTACAAAAAAACAGCTCCATATCATTTGTCGTTATTAGATAAGAGTGCCCAATACATACCTCAGGGTTATTGGGATGTTTAATGATTTTCCTTGGCTTATCTAGAAACATGACACAAGATAAAATCAGTAAAAATAAAAAAAAGTCAGCTCAGTGGAACAAATAGAAACTGAAGTAACAGAGCAAAAACACATTGCAAAACCATATGCCTCGCTCGAGATTAATTCTGTCTCAGTCGTGGTTTAATACAAGTTAAACACAAAGCGGTTTTGATTCTGTAAGATTGGTTAGCATCTAGTGCATGTTGCCAAGAAAATAAATACCATGAAGCGATACTTCTGTTATCTGTCAAAAGTAGCACAGGTTTATCTTAATTAAACACGAAAGACAATCTAAAACATGTGAGCACAGACAAGCAGAAATGCTGTGCTATATATTATATATTCTGCTTTAAAATAGGACAGGGCCAGAGTAACAATAACGAGATGTGACAATGATTAAATACCGGATAAGGTTTCTGACAACTACTTACTGTAAAAAATAAGTTTTGATCTTCACTTACTTTGATGGCCTGGGACACATACATACTTTCTGTAGTTGAAATACATTTAAACGTGTAATGGTCACTGACATAAATACATTTGCACAGATCTTCATGATTCTGATCAACATTACTTTCAAAGAAACTTGGTTGATATAATGTTTCCACAGCCGAAGCAAGAATACTCATTGAGTTGGTGTGAGATGGACGATATTGTAACAAAACTGACTTAAAAACATACCGTCTGTTCCTCCTGAGCTGATGTTGTGAATGACCGGCTTGCTCCACACTCCGGTGCCATCCTTAGAGTTGGGCTGGACACCAAACTCATAGACCGTGTTTGGCTTCAGGTTGTCGATGACCGTGTCGCTAGTTGGGCAGGTCTGGTAGTTCCACTTCCTGTGCCTCTCACGATAACGCACCGTGTAGTGTCTGAGCCGAAGATAGAACAGACAGAGAACATGAAATTCAAACAGTAAAACGTCTAATAAAAAACTCAGACCGTGATAAACATATAAAGAAGTACTTTAATGTCACCGTAGAACTGCTGAGTATTTTCAGACACCCTAACATGCTGACAATGATCTGAAACTGCAGGGGTTTGATCTTAGTTTATGCTCAATTTAGCTCTGAACCCCTTTCGAAATTGTCCATCTCAAGTTTTTCTAGTGTAGTTTAAAGTTGCACATTCCTGCATAAACTGCAATGTCTGGATACAATGCTTTGATTATGTGGAGAGCATTACTACTCTTTCCACAAAAGGTGAAACGCATGCATCTACTTGCTTTATTCAGAAAACACATATGAAACTAATAGTTAAATTCAAAACAAGAATCTGTTCCAAAACTTAGAGTTTGATTTCTTCTATCAAATGCTGGAAGAAAAACTGCGTTCAGATGTTGTGTGGGTAGTGTGACTCCTCTCCTAAACACCTGTGTGCTCAGCTTGTTCTGGATCCACTGCTGCTCAGTAACCTGAGAGACTTCAGGGAATAATTTATTGTTCATGCATTGATTCCAGACTCTCTGCAACAACTGCTTGTGTGGGAAGAAGAGAGTGAGTTATCTGTTTCTATGCTTATTAAGATTACAATACAGCCAGTGTGCATGACAAGAATAAGCTGAAAATCCCCATGATTTAGAGTGATTCTCTTTCAGCACACCTTTACACTGTAGCATCGGTCTCTTGTGTCTTTGCTCTGTGGCAGAGGTGTTTAGTACATGTCCAAGAATAGTAAAATAAGTGTTAAGTAAACATTGTCTTAATTAATCCAGGGATACTTGTCTGTTCATACATGGAAACATTGTTAATAGCTAGTTTGGCATACTTTTTAATAATGGCAAGTTTCCAAAATGTGGAAAATACAGGGGCTCAAATCCACTTTTGCAGTTTTCCCTTTCCTAAAGTGTGTTACATAATTGTGCATGTAAATGGTCTGCAAAGGCTCAAATCACAAAGGTCCCTCCAGAGGGAGTTTCTGGAGTTTTCAGGCAGTATGAGAAAAAATAAAGAGCTTTTTGAACATTAAAGCATGGAGACATTTCACAGTAGAGACACAAAATACAAATATATAAAAATGCGTTATAGGAGAGCCCGTTAGCGCCTAAGCTTACCCCTCCTCAAGACAGTCATTCATGACATTGCCTTCATAGGGAGTTTTCAGCAGGGTCCCCCAAGACAGGATAACTGAAGTGGGCGTTACCGATCCAATGACCAGGTGAAGCGGCTTCTGCAGTTCCACTTTACCTAAAAAACAAATTAAGATTTTACCAAAACTCCATGTCCACCGTCAAGTGTCACTTTAAGGATAATGGTTTTTTTAATTACATTTTCGTTTTATTTATTTACCTGTGCAATGCTTTTTCACATCATTGGTTGGGATAGGCTGGACGGCGATAAGGTATTTGGGTTCAGCATCTAAACACAGATGAGGAACAGAACAAATCAAATGTTGTAGACACTCATCTATCTCTTTCAGCCATGACTAAGAGTATTGCATGCATGAAAGCACCTTCTCATTTCCAGGTCGTACTTTAAAAAGGTATATATCAACGGCTTCTCTTACCAAACTCAGTCTCGTACGGCTGTCCGTTCTCTGGCAGCTGAATAAACTGTTTGGAGAACATGCTGCTGCCATAGCCCAGGATGTAACCCTCTAGCTTGGTGTCAGCGTTGGGACGCAAAAACTTCATCACGATGGTGTCTCCTGTGGCGTTGATCCGGACTTTCATATTCTGACGTCTCACTGTGGAGGCAGGGGAGGAATCCATTAATTGTTGATTTTAGAGAACATCCCCACATGCAGGACATAGACATTTGCAAGAAGGCCTAAAGGTTTCTGCACAAGTCAGTCCATTGCACATACTGTATGATCAAACCAGGCTTTATGTCATTATGGAGCTTCATCACAGCAAATGTTAGACAAAAGGAGAGTCAGAGATTCTTATGACATCAAATAGAGCATTTTTCATGCAAGTTTACATGGGAAATGTAGTTTAAGATTATAGATCTGAAGCTCAAAATATTAGTCACAAAAAAGGAGTGTGAATCTATACAAGCAGCATCCATAGAATCAAAAAACTAATAAAAAAGGATAACAAGAAAGGAAATACTGCACAATAATGTGGAAACTGCAGTTCAATCGACCCTAAAACCATCTTTTTTATGCGTCTTTCTTCTATTTCAGTCGTGTTTCTTGAAAAAAGAAAGGCAGCATGTGAGGAAGACTTCAAGGAGTTACACAACTGCTTCTGTTTTCCAAAACTTCTGTCTTACATTACATGTGATGTCCACTCAGGGAGTCCATGCTATCAAAGCAGAGGCGTAAGTCTAAAACGTATGAGAATAACACTTTTTGCTGTGGATTTACTGCTGGATGAGAACACTGCTTATACACGTTTGTAATTTTATGCACAGTACACACATTTAGCATATGCCACTACAAGCATAGTTAACTGTACACACGGGAGCTTTTACTGTAGATGTTAAGTACGTGGGGACACGATACAGCTGTGCTTATAAAATGCATCTAATGTTATTTTTATTGAAGAGGCATTGTTAAAATGTGAGGTCGACTAGATCTTTTTGATTTGACAAGAAAACGGTATGATGTAATACTTTGTCTGTCTGTCTCTTCCACAGAAACACACTGAAGTCACTTTTTAAGAAACCACAAATCGCCTGCATAAATGGACTTGAACAGAATAAAGTCCTAATCAGCAGAGTCTGGGGACAGATATTGGATGAAGAAAATAATCACAGGATGAATCATATTGAAGCAAAACCAGCTCCACTTGTTCTGAGAATTCTGATCAGACCGAGTGGTAAGCCACTTGGCAAAATAGTACATTTTTGTTTTGAATAATGGATGATCGTTTTTTCTTTCTAGTATTTTTTGTTCGGCTTCTATGGTTGAGCAAGAGGCTGTTCCTCACTATAGTTACAGAGTTAGAGTAATTTGATTGCTTCTTGGATGTTTTAAACTTGGTGAAGTAGCCGAAAGTCCAATGAGCTTGCATGGTGACGTAGAGGCAGCTTTTAGAGACATGTGCCTTGGTGTGATTGATGTATTAGCTTTCAATTAAGGTTGAAAGAAATGAGGGGTACGTTGGATGTAATTGTTATTCTAAATGTAGTTGACGAACATAAACATAGGCCCTTATCCGTGCTGGTTTATGTTAACTCTTAACTTGTGCTGCAAGTATAGAGACTAGAAAAACAGCTCTAGGACTCTGCAAGAAACAAAGAATGGATGAGTTAGCGTATTTTTCCTCTCATCAGTTGCTTCTATTATGTGGCTTTCAAAGTGAGCCAAGAACAAGCCATGCTAACAATTACCTAGTTTGTTACAGGCATGCTAATAGAGATCAGAAAACTCAAAAGTGGGACTTAATTGCAAAACAAACACGAAATAACCACCTCTGTGCAGACTTGGCAGATGTTTGCTTAGCAGTAAAAGAAAGATATAAAAAGCTTTTCAAATCAAGCCTGTTTTGCATTTAGGGTTGTTTTAATGAAATGATTGCGGCCCTTCATAAATCCAGATTGTTATAAGAGAAGATCCATAAATTGTAATTATGTTTCCATCATATCATTTTTCTAAGCAGTGGAACTCACCAATGAGTCTACGGGGGCCTAACATTACACCCTTCTGAGTCTATGAAGCTAAAAAATATAGACTTTCTGCCTGGATTATGGCTCCTACTATACTCTCCACAGCAAGTCCCTGGCTCATATTTCAGCATTAAATGAAATAGTGGAACTTTTCATGAGGGATACTGCCAGCAGCTGCCAGACGCCAAAGCAGACACTGACAGCGAGAGAGGGGGAAGCCCTGGATTTGAAAAATACCCTCATGCTTTCCCAGTGATATGTTTCCTATCAAAACTGCATTTGTTTTGAATCTTCCATCAATATTTCCGATATGACACGACTGACTTTGGCTGCGTTTGAAACATTAGGAAACTTTTGGCAACGCGAGTCAAACTCCAGTACAAGCAAACACTGGCTGAGTCCCACGACAGCCTCTCTAGAGCCCGGCCATTTGGCCCACACACTGCTTAGGGACTGTAAAGACTAATCAGTATTTCCAGAGAAAAATTAATAAAACTTTAGGAACAAATCCAGTCACAGTCCTGATAATCAATCAGCTACAAAACAGAGGAAAACTATTGACAAAAATAAAGTTGCTAAGCTACAAAGTAAACTTGTGTATGTTTGTGTAGATGAATATCGAGCAAATCATTGAGTATTTGGATTAACATTTTCCTGAGGGGCTGCTCTGCTTGTCACATTTAAACACATGAGATCAGTAAAGATTTACAACCTCATCAAAAGACGTGTACCGTATGTTATTGAATCCATAATCTTACCATTACTGTAACAACTTAGATGGATTAGTGATTGAGCCTACACCGGGTGGAAAAAGAGGATTTGTGACTGTAAAGAAAATCAATGAAACAACCACAAAAAGATGCAAAATCACAACTACGAGACACAAAAGACCTTCAAACTGACATAAAATGATAAGCAAGAGGTGCAAAGCAGTCACACTTTAACTTAGCAAACGATCCAACAACAAATCCCTTCATCTCTATGCTATGGAGAGATGGTGACGGATTCTGCGGACAGCATCACAAATGCCATTCCACCTCACATACTTACACAGTATGTTAATGTTATGTACTGTAAATCTCATAATGAAGACAAATCGCTTCAATTAAAAAATCATGACATTTTCGGTCTGCAGAGAATATAACCAATTCATCCACGATTACTGTACCAAATCCATCAAATCGCCCGGAAGTCAGCCAATAAACATGTCAGATTAGGCAGTAAACAATGCCACATCATTCAATAAACATTTCAACATTGCATTTTTCCTCTTTCGGGCCCTAATAGCTAGAGGATGTAATCCCGCTGGCTTGAATAGCAGAAACACCCACAAACTGGAAACCGAATCTTGGCTCAGAGGAGCGGAGCGGCTATCTTGGATCATCAGCAGTGATGGATGATCCCCCAGAAAAAGGGAGTAGGTTAACTGGGTTGTCAGCAGAACACTTCACTCACTTTGATCTGCTGTGAAACAGGATATTTATATGTCCTATTTGGTGTTGGAAAATCAATGTGAAAACGGGCCTCATGCATGCGCAAACAACAATAACTTCTGATTTATTGTCTGACATTATCAACCCGCAGAGTTCCTCTATTGGCAGCTATTGAATTCCCCTCTGTCTCTCTTGGTTCACATGTGGAGGAGTGCATCAAAGTAAACACTCTGAAAATAAATACACTAAGACCATGTCAAGATTTTTCCACTCGAGCTGATGTGTGAACTAATGCGCTATAAATATCTAAAGCAAAGCCTCAAAGAAGAAAGAAAAAAAGCGCTCGGAACAAGTCTACAAGGCCTGTTTTGTTTTCGATATGTGCAATGGAAAAGAGGTTTTCCGTTACTTGTTGAAATGAGTGTGGTTATTTTAGTGGTGACACAGAATCATGAAGTCATGTCAGTTTTTTCGAGCAGCTGAACATCACAGCTGAGATCTGCAAGCCTGTAAATCCCCCTGACTAAATGAGGGTATTAAACTCTTAATATTGGTGCAATATATCCACCCTACAACCATCACACACTTTCAATTAAATGGACTTTAGATGACACCCTTCCTGAGTGATTTAACGCAGCTCTGGGGTGCAGTATTTCAACCTCTTGGGTTTCCGTCCTGGAAGACGAGAGGTGAAAGAGGAGACTTGGCTTCCAGCTCCTCGGAGGCTGACACGGATGTTTTATGGCCTCTTGGTGAAACACTCACCTTCATTTAAGGCAATGAAGTGTGAAAATCTCTCTGAGCTGCATGCCAGCCGGAGCACAGAGGGTTGAAATCATTTAGCTGGTGAGCGAACGACAGCTGAAATGACCTATATAATCTCCGATGGGAATATCCCTTACTAAGTCCTCTGAATGCACGTCATTCAGCGGGGGCCTCTTTGATCCCCTCCTCTGGTATTAAGCATGTCATTGGTTCGCAGGAGGCCTCACCTTGCAGCCCAGTGGGAAACAGTCGTCCCTGGGATCGTTCTCCAATATTTTCCCTCCACCTTGGCAGCTTCCACGCAGGTTCCCCCGCTCTCACACAATAAATCCCCCCTGTCAAACTCAACAGAGCCACAGCTGTTTTCCCCCTCCCTCGTGGCAATGCTCCATCCCATCCCTTTCCTCCTTCACTCAATCTTTGCTGTCCTTTATGTGTCAGCGACCATCTTTCCATCCTTGTTCGACTTCCTAAAGTGCTTTGAATTTATCTCTCTTGTCCTCTTATCTCCTCTCCCTCCTTCTCAATACTGTTTCTGTACATGACATGTGGCCATATTTTATTTGGCTCAGCAGTAGTTTCCAGGCCATATATTGTTCTGAAGGGGTAGTGGTAAATCAGGTTTAGTATTGGATTGAAATAAGGAAATTAAAAGCCTTGGGAGGTACAGATCATCTAGTACATAGACTTGTCAAATCGGATACCTTCTGGTGTATAATCCTACAGTATCTATGAGATAAGAAATCATACACTCATTGCATAACATGTTTTTTTTACCCCAAAACCAAGACCTTGATCCAAGAAGAACAGAGATACAGACGTCTAACACTCCTTCCAAAGCAAAAACACACACTTTCCTTTCATCTGGCTCCCAAAGCTGCACACTGAGATGTGTCTGCACGCCAAGTTCGGCCGGCCAGTTACACACTGGAAGCTGCCTCTTTCTCCACCTCTTTATATGAACTCCAGTCTGCTCACCTCAAATCTCTTTTACCATCATCAAAAGTCTTAAAAGGGGCGCCAAGTTTAACCCGCAAAACAGATCATGGCTGCGAAGCATACAGTAGATGGAAAGCCAGGGTTCTCTTGTGTGTGTGTGTGTGTGTGTGTGTGTGTGTGTGTGTGTGTGTGTGTGTGTGTGTGTGTGTGTGTGTGTGTGTGTGTGTGTGTGTGTGTGTGTGTGTGTGTGTGTGTGTGTGTGTGTGTGTGTGTGTGTGTGTGTGTGTGTGTGTGTGTGTGTTGATAGAGCAGTGAAATAATGAGACAATATGAAAAAAGTTAGTGGAAAATGCTCTGTTTTCCAGGGATGTCGTGAGAATCATAATCAGATAAAGGCTCGATGCGTTATAATCTCCTTATTAAAGGGAGTCTGCCTTTCCTTTATGGCATGTGGTGTGGGGGGCAGGGAGGGCAGAAAACTTTATGTTTACTGCTTTGTTTGTGTTTCTCTGCAGGTTGTTTTATTAGAAGAGGGTTACAACATATAGAAAACAAAAAGAGGCAGTTAAAAAGTATTTTTCCCGAGGCGATGCATGAAAATAATTACTGACAAACTCCTCAGATCCCCTGTTGGTGGGCAGAGTTCCAGGAATGCCATTCCACCATGTTGTCTACAAGTCTAACCCTTGACCCACAACCTGGAAACACTTCATTACACCCTGCGAGAAGCGGTAACTGACCTGTTTCACTGTGTCTGCTCAGCTCGTTTCAGGGAAATATGGATAAACCACGGGGATCGTAAAAAATCGCGCTCTCTAATAGAGGCAGGGCTCAAGAGCGGAAAGCTCATTTTCCGTTATGGTTTTAAGTTCAACAGCAGAAGTCAGTATCAAATCCACTTATATTGAACATGACTTATTTCATTGAATCCCCCACTGGGTCTGTTTAGTGTGCAGGGGGACACAAAATGCTGAGAATTGATTGCACTTGGTGCAGAAACAAAAAAGCTTCAACAACTTTAAGTCACACCATACATGGGAAACTGAACACTCTTCTATAACTCATTGAAACAGTTAAACACTGAAGTGGTGTTAATATCTTTATGTTTGCTAAGGACATAATTTGGTACGCCACTCTTAAAACAAAACCTTAGCATGACAAATCAAATCAGACTCCCTTAACTCCCTTCTTCATTATTTTTAAAGCCAAGTGTGGTAATCCAAAAGATGTGTGAGGATAAGAGCTCAGCTTAACTGTTGTGTGTGTGTATTTTAGGGGACTTTTGCACACCAGAAGCTGCCAACTTTTTATGATGTTACAAACGACATGTGTCAAACTGTATCCATCACTTTGCAGAAACTGGTTACTTATGGTTAGAAAAAAACCCTTTCTCTTGTCATGCATCCTTGAAACAAATTTAAATTGCATTGCATGCATTTGGCACACGGCAGAGCAAGGCATGGAAAAACCATCAGTGCATCAAAGGGCTAAAACAATTACACTGATGTTCAATTTCACGTGCAAGGACCCACACGCAGAGAAGACTAACAACACACCCCTTCACATGCATTCGCTAGTTATGTGGATTCCTCACTGGAAGACATCAACTTTAATGCAGGCGTGACCTACCTCTGCTCCTGCGGGGCGTTGAGGGGCCAGAAAGAACTATCCCAGCGATGAAGACCACAAGGAGAAGCACCAGAAAGCTGTGAGATTGTTGCTGCATCCTCATCCTCGCTGTGGTTGTCTCTGCGCCTCAGGTGTAAAGCTGTCAGTGATCTGAATGAGCTCAGATCAGACACAGGAATAAAAGAAGCCGTCACTCCTCGCTGATTGAATGAATCGAACAGGTTGAGTTAATGTGAGTCGGGCTGGGTGTCTCTGGAGTGGCTGGACTACTTCTCTGAGCTGGTGGCTCTCAGGACTAGTGCAGCTCTCTGGACTGGACTCCTGGCTGCCCCTGCACCATCTATACCTCTCTATAATGGAGGGAGGGGACAGACAGAGTCAGACACACACCCACTCCCATTACCCTCCTCCATTTTCTTTCACTCTCCATCCCAAGCTCTTTTTCTCTGGAAAAGGGGTGAGTTTTCTCCAAGCTTCCCTCCCTCTTCTGTCTTTTTTTCTGTTCTCTTTTTTTTTTTTCAAGTCTGGTGTGTCCTCAGCAATCCTACTTTCCATCTGCAGAGGCCTTCTGACACTTTTCATTGTTTCTTTCTCTCTTGCTGGTCTCACACCAAGCACTCTCTGTTTTGCTATTCTGGAAAACAGATTTGAATGGAAGAAATCTGGTTTTACAATTTTTTGACGTACTCACTTTCTACAATATCTGCACATAGCAAAAATCACTTAGCTTGGGTCAGTTTTGATATGCCATTACAAGGTTACGTTAGGAAACAGGCCTGGGAAACAGCTAATGGAAAATTGAGCATTTATAAAATAGACTTTGGTGTTCTGCATGAAACTCAGATCGGCTACACACCCATTCACCGCCATGACATCCGCAACCTACTTCCTGCTGCATGAGGGGTGCAATACTTTCTGTACGTTGCATTGGACGTACATCATGAAGTGCAGAGTTGATCAATAATGTAGTTTGTCCTTCAAGCCGACCTTTCATTTCAATATACTGTACAACATTGGTTTGCTAACTGTCAACTACTTACCTAAAGGATGCATCTGCACAGACGAGGTGTTCAGATAAACGTTACCCTGGTTTATATTCTTCTCTAGCTAGTACTACAGGAATATAGGATAACTCATTTGCAAAAGCACACAATACACAGGACACATTTTTCACAGAGGGAAACAAGAGATCATAACAGAGAATGGGGCAATAAACTGAAGACAATACAGTCATGCGATACAGTAAGTGCTAAAGATGAGCTGAAGTGATGTCAAATAAAGTCTTCTCCAGGTTTCTGAAACCATGATTTATTGTTTACACAAACAAACCCTGGGATACTCAAAACAAATGCCTGTAAACACATGCACCCTATTACTGTGTGCATGTATAGGGGGGTTTATAACGTGGAATATGTGCCCATTTAGCTTCTTTTAACAAGCAAACACACACACACACACACACACACACACACACATACACAGCAGTGCATATCTTTCCTTTCCTAACCCTCCAACCAAAAAACTATTCAAGCCTGATTCTAGACTCAACCCACAGCCAGGCCTAATATAAGCTGTTAAAGTTGGGAGGACCCAAGTTTGGGTCCCTAGAAGAAGGCAAGTCCATGCAGCATGCAGGACTCCAGATTTATGTCCCCACAATGCCATATAAAAACGAACACATGCTTTAGTCAAGAGCACATGAAGACTAATTGGAACCGTCACAAGGGCTGTGTGTATCCAAAAAGTTAGGAGTGTACAGAGAATGTCTGCCATTATATTCCATGGAAACAATGTCTCTCATTATCTCATCTATAAATATATTCACTGCCAATGACAAAAGACACATTAACATCACATGCAGCGCAGACCAGCGCAGAAAAACATGGCATTTCCAGCCATGTGTCGCACACTTCAACATGACTCTCTGGTGCATCACAAACACATGCTGGCTGTGTTGCATCATGGGCCTTCTTTGAAGTCAAACTAATGATTTATGAGTTTACAGCCAATGAGTTCAGTGAGTGTTTGCGTCTCCTCAAGTAGTTTAATGGCTGCGAAGCATACAGTAGATGGAAAGCCAGGGTTCTCCAGGGTGTGTGTGTGTGTGTGTGTGTGTGTGTGTGTGTGTGTGTGTGTGTGTGTGTGTGTGTGTGTGTGTGTGTGTGTGTGTGTGTGTGTGTGTGTGTGTGTGTGTGTGTGTGTGTGTGTGTGTGTGTGTGTGTGTGTGTGTGTGCGTGTATGTGTGTGTGTATACTCCAACATCACCGCCCTCAAACGCAGTTGATCGTACTCCACATGTCCTCACACGAGACAGGAAATGATGTTGCGCGCCAAAGGAGGTGTGTCTCCCGAGGAAGTCCCTGAACAGATTGTTGCAGTGGAACCCCGGCCTCCATCACGCCAAAACCCATTAAACACAGATGAATCAGTGCACTCTGTAAAAACGATAACGAAAGGAAAACATTCGGGGTGTAACCAGCGCCAAACCTGCTTAGTGATGAGATTTGTTTGTGTACGAAGTCAGACTGACCGCGGTAACCATGTGAATGATTCACCATTGTTTTGTTTTTCTTCTGGGACATTTTCATGCTCTTGTCTTCCCAGTACCGATATTTTCCATTTTGTGCATCTTTTGCACTTCTTAAAGCTCTCCATCAACTTTTGACCCTTTCAGAATTAGATTATACAATATAATAAGCTATAATAAAATACGATGTATTGTTAAATATTAAACCGGGGATTCCCAAGTTTTTAAGTGTGTGACCTCTCCCTCCAGATGTCTCCACTGAAGAGACTCCCCCTCTAAACTTTTCAGATGGTTTCATTTTAGAAACTGTTTGACTTCCAAAGTAGTAAAATTGTCCCAACTTTAAAAAAAAAAAAAGGGTTAAAATAGGAAAACTGAAATGCAGATTTTTGTAGAAGAACTTTGTTTCTTCTTCTTTTCTCTTCCATTTATCATCTCAGCACGCTTCAGATTGTTGTGGCCCTTCGGAAGAACGCAACTGTACATTGGCAACCCTAACTAAACTACTGATCTGTGTACATTTTCACATTGGGCTATTGGTAGTTTAGTACATTGCTTGAACATCATTACTTTACAGATTCAAGTTTTCCAAAACAAAATAGAGGCCAAGTTTATAAACGTTGTTGATACAGATTACATCAGTGGTTCATTTCTTGTTACCCTTTAGAACCCTGCGGTTTTTAAAGGAAACATTTGCATGTCCAAGAAACGTCACTCCTGTTGCAGAAAGCAGAGCATGCTAAGAGCCCCTTCGCCTATTAGACAGGGGACAGGACGTTTTGTAAAATTTCAAATGGACGACTCTTTCTTGAGGTTTCCAGGCAGACTTTCAGCTGTCTTTTTCAAGTCTTTAGGTTTACCTTTGATCAGTATCATTCACTTCCTTCTGCTCTGGTATCTTTTATTCCCCTCATGCAATCCTCTTCCAGCTTTTCCTTCCTCCCTAGGGGTCTGTGAAAGGTGCATAGGTTTGAGGCAGAAAGATCAGACACGCTGTTTTCACACTGCATTTCCAATTCCAGGTTTTTTTGTCGTTTTTTTAATAGCTTTTCAACGCATCCGCAGCTACCCCTGCCATCAAGCGCTGCACAGCCTGTGTCAGGGTTGGGTAAAAACAATGAAGGAAACAATAGGAGGTTCTTATCCAAAAGAATAAAGCCACTCCGCTCCCTGATGAGACATCACCTTTACTCAGGTGGAAAAGCACTCACCAAAATCTGAATCTGACATGTTAAAAGATCATGACTTTTGCATCCTCCTGGATTCCTTCTTCCAATAGGTGCAGGCGATTGGAAAATGTTTGCTTGCGGGCCAAGAGCAGAAGGTCTTTCACGGCTCTGTCAAGTGTGTGCAAGTCTCCTCACCAGGACTGGTTGTGATTTTGAGTATGGAAAAAGACAATAATTTAGATATTTTTTCCACTCACTTTTTCCAATCTTCTGATGCCATGAATGGAGTGGCTTATTAAGTTACCGACTTCCATACCAGGTCAGAGCAGTTTGAGGACGAAAATGTTGCAGACATACTTATACTCATGCCTCACTATAGAAATCACGCGCCTCGGTGCATCAGACCGTTTCTACATTATAAACCATATACTGATACATATACTGAAAGTATGCCTCTGACTTCTGACCCGACTCCATATTTGGAAATGTATTATGTGCCTGTCAGGTTGTGTGGTAGTGCAGCAAGTCTGGTTTTCCTGCCAGATAAATGGGCCCAACTCGGCATTCTGAAGAAAAGTGGAAAATATGATGTATGGAAATATTCTTCCAAATATTCACACAGTTTCTAAGAGGTCACAGGCTCAATTGTGTTTCACTTGTGCGTCCATTATGTGCTCTTCTTTTTTTGTGTAGATAGCAGATTGCTCTGTCAAGTTGCTGATAATAATATTAAATCATACATTTAAAAATCACAGCATTCCTTCGATCCGCCCTGAGGATTACTTCATTGCTGATTACTGTAACAGTTGCGGTTGCTGCTAAATAACTACACAAAGTTAAAACTTCACAAACTCCCACACAATGAAGGTGAGTAACATCTGTGCATCTTTCTGCATCTGCAGAATATTTTTTTAAATGTCCAAAAATGACATACCAGTCAATTCTTTACACCAGCCAGGACCAATAATTCCTTTGTGAAAATGAGAACTACAACTGCAATATGATGACGTTTGATAGACAGGCCAGTGTTATTGCCAACTGCCATGTGGCAATCAGCAAATCTTTCTTTCTGGAAAGCCTACGGGGACAGCCGTATTGTGGATGATGAAGCAGAAGGATTTAGGGGGACTAGAGGACAGAGAAAAGAGACAAATATAATTCATCAATTCTAAATTTGTCTCAGAGAGCACAAGAGAGCGACCAAAAAGCTCAATGTGGTTCTCATTTTGTGTGCCTTTCTTTGTATATTTTTGATGTGCACGCTCACTGTGCCTGTGCAAGCGTGCATACTTTATGTATGCAAGGGTGCTTAACGGGATGGATTCTCCATCTGAAAGATAAATAACCACATTACAAGGGAGGATCAGGCGTAAAGCTTAGAGCTGACAGCAGATAGGATACTAGACAAATCCAAGGGCATTAAGCAAGAATTTGGCTCTGATTTGCCGATACAAAACACACAGATGTCTGCATCATAACTTTTTACACACTTTCCACACTGCTACTGCACCGTTATTATACTCTCAATAGTTTTACAACCTGCAATGAAAATGTGCAGACTGGCCTCTGTTGCACATATGCTCTTCTTCAATTAAAAGACAAAGAAATATTCATCATGCTGCTGTTTGTCTGTGTGTCTGCTGAAGGCAAGGCACATTTATTTATACATATACATTACGTAAAAGATCTAAAGTATCAACACAAACTGTAAAAACACCACAAAATGACACTCAAATACAATTCAAAATAGTCAAAAGAATAGGTTCAACATGTGACTGCATGCTAGCAAGTTCAACATAAAAGGACCATGGCCTGAAGACAGTTAGCTTAGCATAGAAAAAGCATTTAACATTTTGACCTACATTTTTGAAAACTTACAAACGAAATGTAGTTTTTATGTGCAAATTAAAATGGGCTTCAAAGCAGATGGATGGAAATACACCTAGTTAGAGCTTACTATCAACATTTCAGGAAGAAAGTGAATACATGATGTCTTTAACAACAGCCAAAACGTAAGCTACTCCAGCTAAAGCAAACACATTTGTGAATATTATAACAGTATACATAATGGGGTCAGCTGTGGCTCAGGAGAGAAGACCACCAGATTGATTCCCAGCTATACCAGTTCAAAAGTCTCCATGATACTTAAGCCCATTTTACTCCTGAAGGCATAGGTATCGTTGTGTGAATGAAGTCCACGTACTCTCCATTTACCAGCGCCATAATGAAAAAACAAACACAACTTCAGGCTCAATGAGGTGTGTTTTAACAATTAACCATCATGTATAAACACACATGCAGCATTCTCCACCACTCCATCAAGCATCCAAATGCAAAACACAGGCCGCTCAAACAGGGAAAAAGGGGCATCCTTGACAATAGTTAAAACAGTTCTACTTACGTAACACATTTATGACTAAAATCACAAAGCAGATGCACATCATGCTAAAGTCATTTCTTAAAGCCCTGACACATTGAAAACCGCTCACCTCTGCTTCATTTCAAGTAAAAAATCCAGCGTCATATTCGGCTTTTGAGGTTAAGACACATTTCAGGAATAATGTTTAATGGTGGAACATTGGCGGGCTGTGAGAGGGCAGCCGTGTACTGTACGCCACACGAGAGCTGAAGAATGGGTCAGTGTGCACACGGCGGAGAAAACGCAGGAGATGTTCAGAAGCCAACAGATAAACTGTTTGGATGTGTTTGTACACATTTCTTCATTCCTGACCTGCACTTCATCGTTTGTGTTATTGTGAAAGTTGACACGGCACTTTTGTCTCCAGGAATAAAGCAAACACTTTGAGATGACGTTACAGCTACAGGGTCTGCTGTCCCTCGATGAACAAGTGTTGGCAACCTATAAGTTTAATGCATTTTTAATGTTTTCTTATCCGCAGGCCTGTCACTTGACGACGGGAAAATTAATTATAAGAAATCGATTCAGTGAAAGACATAAAGAAAACAGCGACTTCTGATTGAAGTGTGTTTCTTTTCCTGGCTTGGTAATATGATTGTTCTAAAGCCTTCCTTGGTCTCGGCCCCGTCTTTGTTCCTCTGGGTGATTAAGACAAATAAACCGCAGGATCAAAATAAGACAGGCTCTGGAACACAGGAGGGAGGAGAGATTTGGGCATATTTAGCACAGCTCAGCTCAGTAGATGAAAGCAAACGGGATGCCAGTGCACTGGACTGTGGAAAATAATCACCCACTCCACACCACATCATTTCACACTTACCGAACAGAGTACACAGTTTACAGTAAATGATGTAGCAGCCTGAAAATCTGCACTTTCTGCAAGAAACGAATGGCTCCTTCTTTCCATTTTTCTAACCCTATTTCATATATCTGTTAAACCATCTGGACTGTGAGGTAGAAAAAAAAGGGCTTTTCCAATGAAGAAATGCACTTGGATTGGAACCAGAGTGAATCAACATGTGACAGATGAAGTAAGAGGCACTATATGGATACACAGCAGTCCTTGTTCGACCTCACAGGAGATACATATAACTCTCAACAGGTGTCTCTGTAGGGTTTCATCAATTCATCTTAATGTCAAACAGTGGAAGTTTGGAGAGCTGGTTACTGCATTGTGTGCTGGCGTTCATGAAATGATAGATTGAGGGAATGAAAGAAGAAGAGACAGAGACATTGTTAGAGCCATAGAAAACAATATTTAGACATGCTGTGCCCTGTGTGAAACCGAAGTATGAAAAGAAGCACATTTGATTCAAGACGGCCCCAAAAACGTAGGAAAAAGAAGAATCATACATGAAAAATCCTTATTCTTTGCACAGAATATTAGGATGCCCTTCTCCTAATGAGTTTATTTTAAAATATGGAAACACCACAAACAGTAAGACAGTGCTGTGTGAAGTTAAACTACCGATAGGTAGAAATAGAAAAAGTACTATTTTAAATCATTTTTGTTTCAATAACGGTATCAAATGACCCATTTCAGATTAAAATACACTGTATCATTGCGTAATAATATTCATGTGCACATCACTAGTGTTGCAGCAGGTAAATGCAGGGCCAATTTTAGAGTGAATTTCCATCTAGAGTTCAATAGTCCTTTTGATAATAATGACATCCTGATTTATTTGTCGATTTATTCATTTAAATGTTGAACTTAAATAAAGTAAAAGGTTATCAGAATTGTATTTAATTACACTACTTGAGTAAATATACTTTCGATCATTGCCCTCTGACTCTCAGCACACAGTGGTTACATACTGAAGTCTGGAAGTGATGAGCTCATCAGGGACACTGCAACGTTTTGAAGTGAAAACACTCCTCATAAGCAGCATGTGAAGTGAATCAAGAGGACAGCTGATGACGATCCCCTGAAGCACAATCGTTGCTTGAAGCAGCATTCCTGTGGCAGAGGGAAATCCTCAAACTGACAGAGAGGCTCATGAGCCAGTGGTCTGCGGTTGTTTATTATGTTTTCAATCTCCCCTAATGACGAAAACACTCCATTCTCATCCACATGGACTCACATGGAGAGTGGATTTTCGTCTCTGTAGGGGAGGATTACAAATGATACAAGCTGGGGAAGAATTGGCTCCCTCGCCAAGGCACAGAGGACTGGATGCATTCGGAAAATGTTCAACTGATGGAACGCTGCACCACCCTGCAGCTTCAAGAGCAGCAACAAATCATTTCACAGAATGCAAATGGATGTGAGGGATTACGCACTGGTTTACAGTGACAGCAAATATTCTGGGTTTTTAAAACCTTTTCCAACTCCCAAGTGATGACTTTTACCATCCTGCAAAGAACTTTACAGGGGAAAAACTCAAGAGCATTGCTATCCTACCTCATGTAGTATAAACTCAAATTTGAGAGCAATGACTCCTAAATTATTATTAATTATTTGGTCCATAAAAATAAATGACATGTCGGTGGTTCTGCATGTTTTACTCCATTAACTGCTGTTTTACTTTCCTTTTTCCAAAACACACCACAAGTTTGTTTTAATTGATTTTCCTCCTTTTCCAGGCAGACAGGGGTTTCAGTTTGCTGAAAAAAAACAAAACTTGGAGAAACTTTTAATTTGCTCGAGTTGTAATTCATCATGAAGAACATTTAGCTACCTCTATTGTATTTTTTTGCAAGTTCCCAGTAAGTTATGTTGACATAAGGTTTTGTAAGCAGAAGTTTTTTGAAAATGTTTCATCAAAGTTAAATTCTGCTTAAAGATATGCAATACTCAACTCACTCCATCCACATGTTTTATACTGTAAGTACATTAAAGAAGGAGCACGTCTTGGGTCTGACAGTGATGTAACTCCAAAGTGCTCCTCAGGCACAGTTAGGAAGCCTCTGTCACCAAAGAAGGAATGAATCCCCCAAAAGTCCAGGCACATTGCTTCATACAAGTTTAAAACCATTATTATGTCCACATATCCACCACACATTTGGTCTTCCTCAGGGTAAAATAATCAGACACAGAGAAAAGGGATTAGTGTCAACAACAACAATACCATTAACTTCATCCATCGTCCAGATGGAGGAAACACAAGTGAAAACCATCAGAGATTCCTGGAACAAATCTAAACCTCACCTAAACATTCATAAGCTCCTCCAGCATCGAGCAGAGGAGTGAATGCATACACACCTGATAGGCTGCCCCAGTTAATGGTCCTAGAAAGGGCTGCAGTGAACTGCAGATAACCTGACTTTATGTGCAGCATGTGGGAGATATTCTCCATGGCAGCAGTCAAGGCCAGCTCTGTAATGACCATGCTAATGCCTGATTGCATTTAATTGGATACAAATGAGTACATTATCCAGCAATTTAGCAGGAGCCATTATTACATAATACATCACTTCATTAAGAGACGCGGTCTTGGGACTGGGATGTCGCATTCAAACACAAGTGTCCTCTCTTTCTCTGTTTCTCTCAGGGAATTGGATACTCTGCGCTCTGGAGAGGAGATGTGCTGCTAGCGTAATAAACTTTGATTCCACGCTATACTGCTGAAAGATTCCCGACAGAAACAGGCCAACATCTAATTGGGTCTGGAGAAGAGCAAAATTCTAACTCTCGACTCTTTTTTTTATTATCCATCCCTGTGTTTCTCATTAAAATAGTTTCCAACCACTGAAAAGAGGATTTGAAACAGCCAGCCTCAGGTAGTACCTGCTGAAACATTTGCCAGACAGTCAGGCTGAACTCTGGACCCTGGGTCTGGTGTTGGAATCTTTCCAAAAACCCTTCAAACGTTCAGCTATTAGTCTGAGTCTCAACCATTTAGTTGCTCCTCTTTTTAATCCAAAAATTACCAATCATTCTGCATGAAAAAGAACCCTTTGTTTCAGAAAATGTGTGGTAATTATGATCAAAATCAAATAGTAAACATTGTTGATTGCATTCATTTATTACATCGACTTTGAGAGGCTGAAGGAATGGTAAATGGATTGAATTTATACTGTAGAGCATTCTTTTAGACTTTACGACCATTAAAGCCGTAAGAATGATGACCACAGGAAGCATGGGATCTAATAAAAAAGCAAATCAATCAAACCTGCAAAAACCGATGTGACCATACTCTCCCGCTTAGTTTCTCATAATTATTATGTACAGACTACAATATGGCATTAACTAAAGCTGAGCAGTCGTCGGTGGCTTAATTTGGGGACTCCAAACAATAAGTCTTAATATTTATGCACATCCTGCCTCAACAGTCAAATTAAAGGTTATCTAACTAGTCAAAAATCTAGGATTAAACTGATCTCAAACTACATGTAGAGCATTCAACTACCCACACGACCCATCAAAGCCTTCATGAAGCTCCACGAAGGTTTTAGGAGAAAGATGAAGGATCACAAACAGAATATGTATCTTAAGGGGATAGTCCAAGATAGTTTTATGTGTTTTTTAAATAAAGTGCTGCATGTTGGATTGAAAAACCATAAAGCTAAATTCTTTGACGTAGAAGTGTGTTTCTGAGATGCAGTTTATTGCTCTGATTCCAGTCCTTGACACACGTCTGGACAATGATTGCAGAGGCCGTAGAAGGAGAGAAAAGAAAAGACATCCAGGTCTAATTGTGAGCAGGTGACTGCCGGTGAACAGTCGACAATTCGGAAAAACTGCCCCCTCTTCCAAATGCCACAGCCACACCGACTGGCCTGTCTCCCTCACAGGCCTTTTTAATTTTCCATAACATTCCTTAATCCACCTGGCCGACTCTGCACACACCATACCAGACGCATGCAAACATACACACACACAGATGCACATACTTTCACATTTTGTAGATGGATATGTCTGGGCAGCTTTCATTGGTGCATGATGCACGCAAACATAGCGTAACAAACAACAGAGAAAAGATCCGCAACAATCAGAGAGTCAAGGACACACAGAGGGCTAAATTACATACTGTAGCTGCATTGTGTTACATTATGCATGGTTCAACATACAAGACTGGGTTGTTTATCTTCGGTTGACAGGTTGGTGTGTAAGCCACAATCTCTTGATTACACACATTGGTTAGAACCTTGAAAGACTTGTTTTGGTAACGGACCATCTGGTTTCCATATGTCTGTCAGAAGCAACTCTTACTTTTGGCGGGAAACCAAAAAATATCAGCATTGCTAAGCTCAGCACTTGACTGAGGGGCTCGTCGCTTCCTGAAGAGAACAGAGACCCCTCTGATCTATTTAAAACCTATATACAGTCCATGTTAAAAACCCAACACGAAGATGGATGCTTCATGAAAGCGCTGTAGCCGCCAAGAATTGATTTTAAATAAGTGTAGCTGAGCTTTAAAAAAGAACAAGTCATGTTTTGCACCACCTAACTCCAAGTGCACATGATCTAACTCTGCACCTTCCCCCATCAATGACAAAAGTGATTAATAGCATGTCTTTTTCTATTATTGAGTGAAAAGAGAACTTAAATACAACTCTCATGTCTGTACGTTAGCTATAAAGCCACAGCCATCAACCGGTTAGCATAGCTTAGCACAAAAACTGGATGCAAAGTGAAACTGCTTGTTCTCGGGTAGGTATTAAAATGTACCCCACAGTTGCATGTTTAATAAGAATGAAGTGTACTAGAACACATGTGGGGTTTTAGGGGATTATGTAAGGCTATGTGTTGTGTTTTGGTTTCCTACAAAAACCAGGAAGTCTCAAAATTCTCGGAAACTGTCTTTGCTTTCGAAGGTGGATTTTGTTACCTCATTTAAAAGCAGTCCGTAGACCATTTACCAAGAACTGTCCATGAATGTTGGAAGTTTAAGTAGAGTAAAGAAAGATGTGCCTTTCTGTTGACATATGTACTGAACTTTTCAAGGAAACTAAATTGTTTCAAGACAAATGAACACAGATACAACTTTTATTTTATTCCTTATTTCCACAAATCCCTGAAACAACACAAAGATTATTCAAACTCAATAATTCGTATGAGGTTAAGATTAGTTCAGACACATGCTTTGAATAATAAGAGAGTACCCTCTGATCTCTTAAAGCCAAGCCAGATCTGTCCTCAAAGTAATCTGATTGGAGATGTCGTGTCACTAGGCCAGTTGGACCCGAACACAGCTGCGAATGTGCCTGGCTACAATATCATTTAAGATTTTCAAAGCCAGTGGAGAAAATGCAGTAGATAGGGAAGTTAACACGAGAATAGGAGGTAAAATAAGAGGGGAATCGGTTCAGACAGAGTTGAAATAAAACATTGACCTCTTTGAGAAAAAAGCCAAGTGGATCAAGAGATTCTCTAAAAGGAGTATTGTAATCGCAGAAGATTTAAAACATCCCCCACTTGTGGCGCTGAAGTTTGTTTCTGCTTTAGATTTGTTAGTAAGCCATGATTACCTCCTCACAGGGCCATGTGTCTAAAACATTATCGCTGAGCACCACAGATATGATGAGAAAGACCTCAAAAGAATGGCCAAGCAAAACAAACCGAGCGAATGAAACTGAAAATCACTTTGTCATCCTGGAGTCTAAATGCCTTCCCTTTTTAAGTATGTTAAAAGACATTGTTTGACAGTTTGAGTAGCGCACATTGTCAAGAATTTGATAAGGAGGTCTAAACCGTTCTCCTGTCTAATGTAAAGCTACAGACAGTTTACATAGCTTAGCATTAATACTGACTGGAAACAGGGAAATAGCTAGTAGCTCTGTCTCCCCAGTAATTGACATTTCACTTTCTTTTACTTAACTTTTTATGAGAAAAGGGCGCAAAAGAACCTTTGATTTGCTTGTAGTCCATCGAGTTACTAAATACAGGACTATTTCTTGGCATGGTGCAGTGATTTCCTGTCTTACCATTCTCTTAAAGGTCAAATTTCCCTTGGTGGTCCAGGAAAAACCCTTATAAACTATATATAATAGATGAATATATTATATTAGTAGAGTCTTAACTGCTTAAGGAGACAAAGATTAGTGATGATACCGAGTTCTTGATAATTCAGTTTGTTTTATTTTGCATACCTTTCTGTGTAAAGGCCTCATATCTACAGTACATACTGATGTGAATGAATTTGGCGGGAAATCAGTCCCTTCTGTATGGGATTTACCACAAATTTGACATGACTCACTGTTATGTAAAGTATCAGATGGAGAAAACTTGGGTGTGTGTCAGTTTCACTCACCTTAAAAAAATCAGTTCATGAGCATGAATAAATCTCATGCAACATTTAGTGTGGTGTTCGCCAACAAAGATCCTAAACTGAAGCATTAAGTAAAAACAGTCAGTGACCTAGCATCGCTGCAGTAACCTGTCTGTCATTTACATGTGATCTTTGACAGAGTTTTACAGACGGCCCCACAGGTTTAATAACTGTTCTCAGGCCCAGGAAAGCAGCTTGCCCCAGGAGAAATATAGAGAAACGCAATGTCACGTTCAACTGAGTTTTCTGCTCTATGCTATTGCACAATGCAGTCTTTCAACCTATCACATGAGGATAGTCCATTTTTGTGTCCCTTGGGTGAAAGATTAATCTGAGGCATGTACGTTTTACCAATCTAGTAAATCGCATGCCATTTGTTTAGGTGGACATTAGTTGGGTGGAAAAACAGCTGAACAAAACTGGATGAGCAACTTAACACCCTGGAGGATGACTGGACAAACATTCATGATGCAATAGTGCTTTTGACGCAAGCAAACCCTATGCTTATTCTGAGACTACTTGAAATAAGGCATTTGTCTGTCCTTAGGCATGTGTTACTACTGTTTCACTGAGCAACCAGTGTACTAGTTTTTCATTTCCATTTAGGATGGCTCAGTTGAAATTGTTTGGAGTCCTGCGTTGTACGAGAACATACTGGTGGTTTCACTGACTATAAACAGTGGTTATCTTACTGTCTGAGCATGCAGGATTTTAGATTGGTTTCAATTTCAGGCTCTATTGTGCATTCATTTCAACAGTCATTTCAACTTCAAAAACTTTAGCTCGGCCAGCAAATCGATTACAGGAAACATTTATCTGGCTTCATTTCCTCCCCAAGCAACATTGATGATCAATGACACAGTTTGAGCTAGGAATGTTTTGGAAAATCTCTTGAAAATGCTTTCGAGGACAACCTTTTTAATGCAAAAAAAGCAACAAGCTCACATTACCATTTCCTTGACATCCATGGTTGGTTATTGTTCGTCACGACTACTCACTGATTAAACTTAAGGTAATGGCAATGGACAATAATCTGTGGCCTTGTCTGTATAGTCTTGTAATTAACTACTGCTATAAAACACTTATTCAAACTTGTTAGTGTAATCAAATGGAGGAAGGCAAGGCTAGAACATTTAAGGACAAAAAAGCCAGAAACCCCCTCAAAAACAACTCCCACCACTATTTCTCAACAAAAAGAGCCCAACAATGAGGAAGTATTTTTTGAGATAACACTAACCGATTTCTACTGATTGCTTAAATGTCAAACGCCAAGTAGGATTATTCAAAATTACAGAGAAACAAAACATAGGATCCTTAGAGGTAAAAGGTTTATAGAATTAAAAAGGGTGTAAACATTTAGAGGAAGTTGAGTAAAAACATATCGAGTCTCTGCCTGTTGGTGTTATATCCAATGGCGTTTGTGTTTGGTTCAACTTGTTGCTGATGATGAACAGTCTGATGGTCCTGCTACTGTCTGCCGTTTACAGACTTACAGTAAATTAGACTTTCCAGCTGCTCCCTCCACATGAGCAGAAGGTCTCAGAGGGGCTTTTGGTCCTCTCTGGTTTCTACACCTGCAAGCTGTCTCAGACTGTTTTCCTTTTCCACACAGTGTCTTTCTCTTCCAAATGAGGCCTTGAAACGTCTGCCAGCAGGTCAATCATCACACACACAAGACACACATCTGGTGAAAAATCTAAATGGTAGGGGCGCCCAGTAACTGAGGCTGAGATCTTAGAGGCCCGGTTTCGAAATCGATCTGCGGACCTTTGCTTCATGTCTTCCCCTCTCTTTCCCCCTTTCCTGTCTATCAATTGCTGTGCTATTGAATTAAAGCAAATCAAAGCCAATGAAAAACACTAACTTTACTTTATTTTGTGCAGAAGTTTGTACTTTCTGTGTTCTGTTCCACAAGTAAGAAACCTCATTCAATATCCCATTATTCTCTCAATATTTACAGATAAAGGTAATATTTTAAAACACTTTTTATGATTGTTTATTTAATTAGTCATATTTTAAGTGACACGAAAAACACCATTTGCTATGATCCCTAGACCTCTGAATTTCCAACATTGGGGTAAAATGGAAAAGATTAAAAGCTTGAAAAGTTTGTTGACTTCTACAAATATAGAAGAAATCAATACACCGATGGAAGTTCTCATGATTTCTTCAGCTCGCAAAGTATTCATTTAAGTTTCATCTCCATATCCAGCTGTAGTTGGTGCGGATTTGCCTCAGTGTGTGGAAAACAAACCCCAGAAGAAACACACTTGGTTTCTGCAGGATAGGATAATTAAACGCTGAATAAGAGATTGCATTAAGTTACAGAAGCTAACGCAACAGACGTTACACATCGTGACGTTATGACTTTGGCTCTTTATGGTTTAGCAGGGGATGCCAGTGTCAACAGCTCAACATTTGGGTCAATGTGGTGAACAGCAGCTCGAGTTTGACTTTGATCATTTCACATTTTAGACACTTTGATGTCAGAGTACATTTGGAAATGATTGAGGGTTGTTATTCCGCGAAGAAAGACTACCAAAGAAAATAAAGACAGACATTTATGACTTTGATCTAAACGTGTCCACAATCCTTTCTTGTCTTCCCTTATAACAGTCAGAACGAAGCAGCCAGTTACGCAACAAAAACAACAAAAGCTTCTGGATGATCTCACAAAACCAATACCATAAAATCCTCAACACATAACAAGAGAGCATTTATTTACCATAAGGGAGTTATTTTGTTCCTATAAATTCAACACTGTGGCCACTAAAAGCTAAAGTGAAGGAGTTTGGGAGCTGGTTGGATATGTGAGCAGATTCTTCCCGGTCCAGAAAGGACATACCTGTCCGTCGCTATACGCCAGAGTGTTGACGGGTGAGAAGAGGTTTCCCTGCTTCATTCATTCCCATGTGAAGAACCGTTTGTTCCCACACGCTCCTGCTGAGGTCTCTGCTGACAGAGGGTTTGGAACAAGACAGCTGAGATCATGTTTTTCACACATTGATTTAGCAGTTCCAGCACAGTTATAAATAATGTCACGGACCGAGCGCTCCATTACGCCCATACAGAGCGACAGAGCATAATTGGAAAAATAAAGAAAACTAGTGTTAATTTGGCTTTTTATTTACGTCAATGGGGACAAATGCCTCATCGCATCAAAGGTTTTTTCACACCGCCTGTCCAAGCCTATTATACTGTAGGTTGAGTGTTTGAACAACACAACAACAGTCACCAAAACAGAGAGATAACCAGCGCCAACAATTCAACTGATACGAGCGGATAAATGGCCAACTGGTTAGAGCTGCTGCCAAAGAAGCTTTAGTGAATCTACTTCTGATTAAAGAAGCATGACTTTATGGGTTGTTTTTGACTTTTAGATTTATTCTGCTTTATGGAAGCTCAGGTTTGAACTGAAGATGAGTTATTCTGCATGGAAATATATTACGTCAATATTAATTTTGATAAGGAGAAATAAATCAAAGCTAGGTAATAACTATCTGAAATGATGCACCCAAAGATTGGGACAGCAATGCATGCACAGCACAGTGAACACAAAAACATTTACTACAAATGTACTAAACTATTACGCAAGCAAGCAAAGAAAGCTAGTAAAGGAATTACAGTTTTTTAAAACTGTGCTAAAATCTGATAAAACACAGATTTAAAAAATGGGTAAAATAGCCCTAACCCTAACCCTTAAAATAGTTTTAAAAGTAATACATAACTTAAATAAATTGCTCATAATAATTAAAGGTAAAATGTCACAAAGCAAGGAATAAAAGTTGAGAAAAAAGATATAAAAAATCTTAAGTAATAACAAAGATCTTTCAGTGTAAACTCAATTTAAACTAAAGGCCATCTTGCTATGTGAGACTCAATGGCAAGTTAAGCAAGGGGTCTTAAGTGGGGGGGATCGATGTCCCCCTTGCCACCAGCTCAGCCTTCATTCTGAAATAAAACTACACACCTGTAAAGTTTTGTGACTGCTTCGTGCAGGGTTGAGATGCTATCGCAGTCACATTGTCTGTCCACAGACATAAAAATAAACACCTGGCAGAGTACTTAAAACATCCTCTGTGGTAGTTCCCACTACAGGAGGTGTCTCAGAAACCATATTTCACCATAATGACACACACACACTCCCACACACACACTAAGTGAAAGTGATATTGGCGTCGCTGTCGTGGCTTGTAATGAACACTTTAGAAACACGGTGGTGTCTGTGAAGGTGGATGCCTTCTTGAGTTTATTTATAAGGGCTGTCAGAGAGAAAAGGTTGGGGACCTGTGATATAATATAACTGCTCCAACCTGCCTTTTCTCAACCAGATAGTCAGGAAGGTATTTTCCTAAATGGGGGGGGGGGGTGGGGGGGGGCGGGGGGTAGGGCTACACTGCCATAGGACATTAAGTGTTTCCCCTGCAGAATACCTTGGACAGCTCAGTATTGTTGCTAATGGCATCACACACACACAGACACACACATAGACACTACTTCCCAACAGGATAACTGCTCATCCCAGAACATCTGTGTGGTATAAATCACCCTCAGAGAGGTTACCTCACAAACCACAAGGCCTCAGAGTCACGGAGAGAGAAGCCCTTAGCAGCGACCGCCAAGCAAGAGAAAGGAATTTAACTATCCTTAACGGCAATACATCATTTTTTAATTGCCAAAACACTGAAATGATGCTTCGAGTGGGATTAGGGGATGAGAAGTAAAAGCATGCAGGCTGAAAGACGTGTGATGCAAAGGCAAGCTGAAATCAAAAAGCCATTACACTAAATGTGTCTCCAGAGGCCTGTATCGACCTGAAGATGTTAATCTGTCTGCACTTGATGCATAATAGGAAGTCCAAATACTCTGCTTTGCAGGGAATCGGCTTAAGTTCGTCTATGCTATATGATTTTGGGGCCAGTATTAATAAAACAAGAATTACACACTAAAAAACAAAGAGGGGCTAATAAAAGGTTTTCACTGAACACGATAGAATAAGACACATTGATCAAACAACTTCCTGTTTCCTTCCTTAAAATCATGCCAATAAATTCAACAGGAAGGGCATCTGGAGAGCTCAGACCTCAGTGAAGGCCATTTCCAGAAGTTAATTTTCTTGTGTGAATCGCCCTGTGATTCAGATCCTCTTAGTTAAACGTAAAAAGGTTCTTCTTTGGAAAATGCTTCCCCCCTCCAAGTGACATGACATTTTGTAGTAGTTTTTAAAAAAAAATTATATATAGTTCTGCTTCAAACCTAGCAGCAAACCAAATGGAAAACTAAACCACTTTAAGAAACCTGTTGACATTATTTTTGACTCCAAAAAGACTATATGTGATTTTAGTTATGGTTGTTTTTACATGAGTAATGACAAAAGGATCCTTGAATTTCACGACTGCACAAACACTTTTATCTTACCAAAGTGAAAGAGGACATATGATGCTAATTTCCAGTTTCATATTTGTGTTTTGTGACTCTACTGGGACATGATTATGTGCTTTAATGTTCAAAAAGCTCTTTATTCTTCTCAGACTGCCTGTGCTGCAGCACCTCTTTTTACCCTCTGTCTGAAACCAGAGCCCAGTCGGATTTCAACACTTGAGGGCAGCACATTTGCATATTTGTTTTAATGTATTGAAGATAAAGTGAATAAAGTAATGAACTGCTACATGTTCAGTAAAGTAACATGAGTATATATCTGGAGTTGTAATCACACAATCAAATATCCCTCTGTAAACACTCAAACTTCTGGTGATGAATGCCGAGTGTTGAACAACAGGCAGACTAGGGCCTGTGAAAAACAAATCAGGCCGGTGGGATTTGGTAAAAAGCAAACGATGACTTGCACTCCCATCGGCCAGTGAACTCCTGTTCACCTATTACATGCACTACACTGCTGGTTATGCACGTGCACCGAAAACTGAGCCGTAATCCAGCCACGTGCCTACTCTGATTCTTTCTCCCTGGACACGATTCGCTCTCGCCTTCCATGCTGCTCCGTCTTACACACACCCACAAAAAAAATACTGGAGACATTAATGGTGCCACTTCAAGCTAAGAAAGAAAACACATATTCCAAATAAGACTCAAAAAGGACATGACGTGAGGCGGGAGTATCGCAAAGAGAAGGAAAAGGAATGCAATAACAAAAAAATAGAAAGAGATGAAAGTGAATATTAAATGATCATGGCAGTCTTCGGAAATTCAGAGATGACCTGCCATGTGTAATAAACTGTTTCTGTAAAATATTTTTATCAGTCTAAGCTGTTTTAAGACAAAACCAAAATGTCCCCAAACAACTGCTGAGAGCAATTAAAGTCCAACAGGCTCAGTGGTAACGGCTTGCCGGTACAAAACTCTTCTTCATGCTACAGGTACACAGAGATAAACATGTTGTCTGCACCGTTTCACAGCCAGCTGGTGAGGGCCGCCCCGCTAACTCTGTCATTCGTCGGCTCATAAATCAGCAGACTTTTATAAGATGCTTAACAAGACTCTGCAGAGACATGTGGGAATGAGCTACAGACTTATTGAGATATCACATAACACATCCACAGGCCTATCAGCATAATTACATGCTGTTGTTGAAGGAAGAGGCAGGAAGACAGCAAAAGATGGAGTAGGGATTACTGAAAGTGTCCACACAGATCTCTACTCTTGAGAAATCGTTCACTCCCTCTCTCTGCTCTCTCACTTACACATAATCACATGTGTCATGAAAACACAAGAAAGGGTCAAATGGCTCTAAAACATATTTCAATACAAATATTAAAACTAGTAAAATATTTATAAAAATACCTATAGTGCCCTGATAAATGGTATATATATATATATTGTACACTAAATTACAAATCAAACTAAATAAATAATTGCATCCAGGTGATATTGATGCTTTCTTCTGTGTGCAGACAGATACATGGCCCTCTTGTGGAGGATCAGGTTTCAACACATCCAAAACACCACATACTTCTCTCTTCCTTCAAGCTGAGAACAGAGTCCACAACCAAAGTGCCTTTTAGTTTCTCTACAAATGGGACTCAATTTGTAACATGCAGCGGCAGAATCTGCTATTTACAAACACACGACAGCCACAAAAATCCATAAATTGTGGTGAATACTGATATTCAGATTTACTACTTATCTTAAATTGTTTACGGCTATTTTTTGTAGAACACAGTTAGTTAAAGTACTGATCTTTTCATTAAAAGCACAGGGATTGCTATTTTGAATAGGGAGAATGTCAAGACTGCACAAGGAGGTTGTTGCTTTAGACAAAATGGACATTGCAAAACCCCTAACCCTCACCCAGACCTGCCAAATGTTGGAAGAAAAGAGAAAAACATTTTGAAATAGGTTCATTTTGTTCTTCTTATTATTATTATTATTAATAAGGGGATAATGCAAGAGACAATTGAACACTTGAAGGGGTTTTCCACTGACTAGTTAAAATTACATGCTCAATAACTGTAACTGGAGCAAACACCTGGTCAGAAACATTGCCATAAATGGGACTTCGCATGAGTTACTCACTCCAGAACGAAAACACTACTCTCAGTCTGTCAACATGCAGTAATTATTTCCCCCCCAACACTCAATGTTTTCCATTTTTCACCCGCTGACTTCATGCAGGTGAAAGATCCAAACTGAGCCACTTAAAGCAAGCAAACCCTCCTGCTATGTAACCATGGTGTTTTAGACTTTTCTAAAATGTAATTGAACTAAATTAAATGACGCCATCACTTGTCAAAAGCACACCCGCTGATCTCACCAAACCACACCGAATACATATTCCAAACCTCAGGAGTTTTGCTCGTTCTAGAAAAATAACAAAAGCAACAGCAGCTGGATTTAATATAGTGCAGAACAATAACACAACGTTCACAAATGTAGTGTTTCACCGGAGAAATGTTTACACAATGTCTTTTACTTGTGCACAGCCACACCCAGGCAGGCTGATTACTAGTAGACTAGTATGAACTATTTTAGAAACTGTTATGGCCACAGATGGGCCTAATCCAAACCTGCTGTGACTAATCTGGATTATCTGGGAGCATATTAGCGACTCTAGAGACCAAGTCAACCAAGTCTGGTCCCACTCTTAGTGTTTTCTTTACAATGACAAAAAACATGTTCAGTTAGACATTTGGGGAAGTATACACATTTGTTTTTCATGCTGAGAGTTAGATGAGAGGATTCATATGTCTACGATTAGGCCTACAACCAGGAGACGGCTAGTTTAGTTTAGTTTGGTTTAGTTTGGTTTAGCATGAAGCGTGGAAACAGATGTTACGACCCTTTCCTTTAGGAGCGAAGGGTCGACAGATTTTGGTATCTACGGACAGAGGCTAGCTGTTTTCATTTTTTTCCAGGCTTCATGCTAAAATAAGATAAGCTAACTGGCTACTGATGTGATATCATGTGTGTGACTTTCATTTTCTTCCTGAAAATGTAACTATTTGTTCATTTAAAGAAAATAAATATTATTTGCAAAATACTCAAAAAACTATTATAGCTTTTTTTTCAAGATTCAATTTGTTGTTGTTGGCCGAGGTGGCTGCTGGGCAGTTTGAATTTAATAACGAAACATCTAATTTTACAAGCTGTTTGTGTGTTTTGTTAAAAATGTATCTCAAAAGTAACTACAGCTCAGTAGAAGTACACATTTTCTAAATAGTCATGTACAGTGCTGAAGGAATTGTACTAGGTTACTTTTTACCACCGACCCCGGTCTGCATTTTATATCAAATGTTTATTCTTTTAGCTGGACGGTTTGATAACACTGTTAAAGTGGTGAAACAGTTATCAGTATAAAAATATGTTTATTTATTGAAACATTTGAGACACACATGATTTGCATCCTAGGACTATCAAATATCAAATATCTAATATGACATATTTACATGACAAAACACTGTATGGGATGATTGTCCGTTTGTACAGGTGGCAGATGGTGGATGTTTTTTGAACCTTCTACAAAAAAGCATGCACATAAAAAAGTAAAACTGACTGCAGATTGAAAAAGGCATGACATCAACACAAGAGTCTGCTTCACCGGTAATTGTTGCTCGTGTAGACCTTTAAAATAAGGGCAAAGGACGAAAAGTATGTAATGTAAACAAGAAGCTAAGACATAATCTATGTGTCTGATTCTGGCCCGTACACTTTCTGACAAAAAAACCCTGCATCCTCTTATGGACTGCATGCTGCAAATAGTCTGTCCCAAGGATTCAGAACGAACAGCAGGATCATGGCCAAACACGTAGTCACAGGAGAGCTGTTTTCCTTTCTTTTTTTTTTAAGGAATTGCTCGTAACCTTGAGGTTTTTACAGCGGGAGACTTCAGCTTGAGGTTGTCATTCCAAAGAGAGCATGTTGTTTATCAGCCTGCTTTTCAGTTGCATTACATATGACATCTGAAAGCAAACCATTTGATCAACTCCCAGGGCCGCTTGCCCCGGAGCATTTTTCCACTGAAACGTGTTTTCACTTATTTCTGGATCCCAGAGCTATAGAGGGTTCATGCTCCCATCACCACTGTTTTCAATTTCTTATGTCTACCACGCCGTACTTTTACAAACATACACCAAAGCTTCTAATAAAAGGAGACGTAAAAACGGCAGACAAATCCCCTGCCAAGAGAAAAAATATTGCTGGAATACGGTCACATTGTGAAAGTGTGCTTTTACATTGATGACCAGCAATAATACATACACTGTATACTTAATGTTCCCCACTTTAAGTAATACTTTGACATTTGGGAAAATACCCTTATTTGCTGCATTGCACAGATTTAAATGGGAAAATTGATTCCACTATTATCTGTACATTGGCTCAAGCAAGCAGCCTAGTCTAGCATAAAGACGGGGAAATTAGAAACAGAAGGAAATAGCTAGCTTAGTTCTGTCTGAACATAACAAAATCCATCTACCACCACTTATAAACATTATTGACACCTTGTATATTCTTTGTAAAATATAAACGTACTTAAGTATAGGCAGATTTTGTTACATTTGGGCAGTCAGGCAAGCTGTTGACCCCTGTTTTCAGTCCTTATGCTAAGCTAACAACTGCTGTGAGACAGGTTTGAGATTTCAATCAATGCTTTTACGCAAGTCAAAACCAGAAACAAAATATGTATATTTCCTAAAAACGTAATATGCAGTAGTGTATACCTACTGTACAGTGTTGATCCATTGGTGTTGCTTTTAAAAATGAGTCATCACCACCACATTATGTATCAAATAGCACCATTGTCCTTAAAAGAGCTGCTCTCTGATTTAAAGAGATATTAACAATAACAAAAAAAGTAGAGAATAACATCTTAACTAGCAAACAACCTCACAGACACACTACTTTGAGTTGACAAGACAAATTGTTCCACTAAACAAAAGTATTACTGTGGACAGCATTGAGATTTCAAGTAGTAGGATACAGTCCAGTTTTCCCCAGAGGGACATTGGATGAATCAGTAACACTTGATGTCACACACAGCTCGACCAGTCATGAGAAGGCACAAAGGAAGGAGGAAGAACAGTCATCAGTTCGGGGAAATACGTAGAACAGAAAGGGGTCGTTGGTCGAGGAAACAAAGAGCAGCGTGCTGAATGAGTCCATCTTAACCAGTCCAGATTGTGAGTGCCATGATGAAGAAAGTGGAGGGTCCTCACAGGGAGCTTCACTTTTCATACATAGAGGCATGTTTCTGTGCAGTAGGAAAAAGGTGTGTGAGTATGCAGTGTCCAAGTATTAGATATACACACTAATCTTCTACAATCATATCTTCTTTTCCTGCCAATGCAATGTCTCACTTGAATTTCTCCTGAAGCCTCTGGAAACACCTTTTGTATCTTGCCTAATGAGGCTTCAATATTCCGCGAGCTCACGGATGATCTAACTTTTAGTTGGAACTGTTTGGAAATACGTTTTGTTATTTTTAAAGGTGAGGAGATGCATACCACTCTCCAGTCTGTAAATATTAAGCTACTGCCAGCAGCTAAGGTTGGCATGTGGGAACACATAGAAACAGCTAGCCTAGCTCTGTGCTGGAAAATGTCTTGATATGGAGCAATTATTTCAACTGATCCTCGCCAAGGAATAGTTTGAAACCGTCCGTTTGTTTACGCACATTTATAGTTAGGGGTTCAAACCTGCAAGAGCTAAACATCCTTTGCTATTCGTTCTATATGCATTAGATAACAATTGATCCTCTTTCCTTCTACTGTTTATGTAGTTATTGGTAATCTACTGTACTATATAATGTATCGGACACAGTCTGTCCATATAAACTTTACCAGTCTTGCTAAATCTTTGAGTACACGTACTACACACCAAAATGATGTATTTCACTTTTTATATGAACAAAGTGTAGCTGGTATTTTTGACAATTATGTCAGGAGTCATTGAAATGAATAAGCTGCAACACATTCTTCAAATTAAGAAATATTACCTTATTCACAGGAGAGTTTCATGTGTGTGCAGAGGAGCTCTCTCTGCGGGTGTCCACAACCCTACAGAACATACAAACACACACACATTAGAGTTCAACTTTATAGGTAACTTTATTTGATGAATGTACCCACATATTAACTCATGTGGCAAGAAGCATCTCTCTGGCACACAGAGTGGGGATATACAGCCAAATAAGACTTAAAACAACCTCACTTTTACACTCAGACGCACTGCTACTGCTAAACTGTAGGAATGTCTGTGTCCACTAATGCTTTCTGTCTTATTGAATCAGCTCAGGGCCTGATTGGTGAAGATTCAAGAATGATAAATCTGTTTCCCCACTGGTTTAGTGTGGCTTGAACTTTTCGTCTTCCCCCAGCTCTGAACAAACAATTTAATCCATGTTTTTCAGCACAATCTTGACCAGACTCCTGTATCTCAAACTCACTTCCCGTTTTCCTCATATATGGTTGGTTTGGTCCATGTGTTTATCTCATTGCGGTACGATAGGAAAAACAAGAGAGGCACTTACGCTTGATGATGCCTTACAAAGTCTGCAAACTGTCGGTCCTTTGCGTAGAGCTCAATGATGCGTATCCTGTCTTGGATTTCCTGCAGAAACACATGGTATCAGTCGGGAGGGAACATTACATCACAGGCAAATAAACAGTAAACCGGCTGTGGCTCAAACAAAACGTGACATTTAACACTCAGAAAGAAAAACAAATTACATTCCTAATTAATGGTAAAAGAGCCAGTTGGTAATAGAACACGGTTACAACCTGATATTTCCCAATTCAGATCTTCGTCGGGTCAAATATATATGTGGGACAGGATGTGGCCCATCCTGTGTCATAACCATCCAGATGGTCATGGCACATCTCCGGCCTGCACTTTGGTATAACTGTACTCAGTAGTAATTCGAAAAAGCTCTCCCGTATGTCCAGACTAAACATCAGTTGTAATACCCCAAAAACTACGCTTTTACTTTTGGTATTAGTTTATTTTGATGCTATTACTGTACGTTTACTTAAGGAAAGTTTTGGGGTAGAGCTCAGTTCGTAGAGCTGGAAGCTAATGTTGCCCCAAAACAAATCTAAAAAGACAAGTTTTGAGTGTAGGACTGGAACTTGTAAAAGAATATTGCTGTTTTAACAGAAGTTAAAGTACCTTTTTCATCACTGGTCACCTCTAAATTTCTCTGTGCTTGCCAATATACCTGATCACCCGGTACAGTTGAAATCCAACACCTGTATTTTTGCCGCTGCAGCCAAGTATGACATCTGGTAAAACTATTTACTTCACATTAAAAGTAGGAAGAACAATTAGGTCTGTCAATGCTGCTTGGACATATTTTAAGTAAACCCTTGGGTAGCAGCCCACACACACACACCTCCTTGGTCAGTTCACTGTTCTCGTAGATGTGTCGTATCTCCTCGCTGCTGAAGTCAGTGGAGGCCTCAGCGCTGGCACTGCTGTACACAGCAGCTTCAGGATAGCGCCGGTAGTAGTGGTTGTAGCCTGTGGTGGCCTCGCTCTCGTACATGGGGTTGTACTTGGTTGCCCTTTCCAGAGACGGGACACTCTCTGCTCGCCTGCGGAGCCACACAAAAATAATTAGACACAATGTCAAGGAAGCCAGAAAAAAATGTGACTGAGCGGCATTGAATGTGACTTCAGCAGAGATTAACCCTCATTAACCTCGGATAAGTCCTTTTTGTTTGTGTCCAGACCTTCAGGAAGCTATTGTGTGACTGTAGGTGTTTAAGGCTTTTTGAAAATAGATCAGCAGCATTTCTGATTACATAACTGCCTTAGGTTATAGCACAGAGATTCTTCACAGACTGCTTTGGAAACCATGCCAGGCACACACACGCACACGCACACAGAGACTAAAAGAGATAGATGGGGAACAGATACTCTGTGTATCTTTGTGTCTGGATCAAAGCAGCACAGGAGGAAAAAGATATCCAGGAAAAGGGAGCCCTCCTGCCTGAAGTCTAGAGGAGTAATGGGATGGTGCCATGGATCATTTTGGCCGTCTAACTGGAGATACTTTCATGGGGTGTTTCAACTTATTCTGTCCCCTGAAGAAAGTAACCAGGCTCCTTTAATCCTAAAAGCATTACGTGGAGGAGAGAAAAACTTCAAACACACTAAATGTGAGGCTTTCTGTTCACCATCAAACACAAAGTAAAGTTTGTTTATTTTTGGAGTATACACTTCACTGCTTTTGTTGGCTATGGAAAAACAATCTGACTGGGTAATTTAGCATTTAACACGCCTTTTCAGGGTCACACATTTATATTGTTTCAGCTGGTGCCACAATTTAATTGCACATTTTGGATGTGAACTTCATATGGATGCATTTTGAAATATTATGGGTCTCTTGTGAATTATATTTTCCTGACATATGTGTAATCTTTTGGAAATATCTGCCCAAAAACTTAAAATACAGTGAATCTGTAGGTTTGAACAAAGCTTAGCCACACACATACTCAACGTTGAGCTGGTTCTTTAGAGTTTAGGGAGTTTAAAAAGGTGTTTTCTCCTGTCAGAACAATTACTGTTTAGGACACAATCAGGCTCCTTTCTATTTCTCATCGTGTCCCTCACTTGTAAGTAAACATGCAAAATCCGTATTTATTGGATTAGTGACTAGATCTAAATCATTGAGGGCTGCTGAGAAGTTTAGCCATATGGTATGTGGATTTCCTCACCGTATGGGGTCCTCTGACTCATCCTTATCGTACTGATCCCGTAACGTCCTTGCGAGGAAGAAGATGACTCCGGACGCAACCAATAGGAATCCAGCAACGGAGGCGATCGCTATGCCGACCACTAGCGGCTCAGACACGTACTCCTCACAGTGCTCTCCTCTGTACCACCAGTTCTCCCCGACACGACACCTGAGGATTTGTCAGCTGCAATTATTAATTCACTCAATGCTTCAAGAAACTTATAGACCTGATTGAGATGACAGTATTATAGAATCTCGGTAATTATAGGTATTGTTTACCCTGTCCTCCCCTTTTATTTTCGTTGTTTTGGATTAGTGTGGTTTTTGTCTGAAACTAAAACAGGGTATTGAACACGGACTAATTCCTGTTTAAAGTGGTAAAAGCAATAAGGGAACAGCAGAAAAACAACATCATAGTTCTTTGTTTTTCATGTATAATGATGTGTTTGATGAATAAAAAAAGGATTGACTGAATCCTAAATCATGTTTGTCTTGAGATTGTCAGCAACAACTATTATAATGTTCTGTAAGTGTCGTTAAATCCTTGATTCCTTGTTTTGAAATAAAACAACTCATCAAGTGTGTTTCCTGTCTCCATGCAGCAATACTTTGTGTCGGGAGGCGTGAAGTAAACAACAATCAAAAGGCATCTGGAGCTGCCTGCAAGTTTTATGGTGTTGTGCTGAGTGTAAATCAAAGGTTCACATTCATCTTGGCACATAGCCGCCTCTCTGTCTGTTTATAATTATTCAGTTTAAAGTGCACCGCATACATCAGTTTCGACTCAACCAGAGAACATGTTCGTCACTGATTGCGATTTCTGGCACGCCATGCTAAACATTGGCGCGTGCATATGATTGTTTGGACAACATGCACCAACGTGTTAAAGACACAAACAAGAACACACACAGAGGACACATACAATTTCACAACCTGAAATAATTGAGTTAAGATAATATGTAGGAGAGTGTTGAAACGCCACATCATCTCATTGACACGAAAAGTGACATTTCGCTTCCAGGAACTTAAAATGGATCACAACAATAATCAAATCTTGGTAATTATGCCTCATCTGAGGTGGCTCATTGTTGTTCAGTACATTCAGTACCAGAGAGCATAATGAAATAGTAAAACAGAACAGGAAAAAGATTTGAGGCAAAATGATGACATGATTTTCTTTAAAACAATCTTGATCTGAGCCAAAAAAATGTTATTCTAGGCAGTAGTATTATTATAATTCTTTAGACTTTTGCACATTTTACATCCCTAGGAGCCAAATCAAAAAAATTGCTTCTGAAAAATGTGCATTGGACACCTTCCATCTCATCAACATAGAGCCAAGCAACGTCAGAACTAGACGCTAAGAATCTGACCTTCAGCCAAAACTGTTGAAAATCTGTTACTGTGATTAAGATCAGACCCTTTATTTCCCCGCACACACACACTTACTCAGATCATTTCCCACTAATCCACACCCACCTGCAGATTGCTCCCTGGCCGGGGATGATGTCACACTTGCCGTCATTGAGGCAGAAGTCGGTCTGCAGCTCACAGATGCTCTGACAGGGCAGGCTGTCCACGCTGAAGTAGCCCGCATTACAGACGCACTCCGCCTCCCCCGACCACTTGTTCACCTTACACCCGGCGTACTCGTTACACGCCTGGAACTTACAGGGGTCGGCTTTATCACCTAGAAAGGAAAAAGAAGAACAGCAAGATAAGCTGTGACAGGTTGATTAGATTATATTCTCATGGAGTGAGTAAATGATACCCTAACCCTTTCTCAAACACTTTAAGAAAATGTGCTTTCGAGCCGAGAGTTACTTTAGAAGGTGATATTGAGACTGAAATGTGAACTTTTTATCCAACTCTATCCAACAAAACATGCGAGTTTATTCCCCAAAAGGTTAAATAACTTGTTTAAATGACAACAAAAAAAACAGCATTTTCAACCCTTGGTCTTCTGCTGTGCACCTTTAGATTTAAAGGTAGTTATGCACCTAACTAATTACACCCTAACTCATTTGAACAAGATAATAGCCTATTGACGCACATATGATTCTTAGTATTTCAGAATTCATTGTTTCAATTACATTTTCTGGGAATTTCTTTTCAAAGGATAGGCATTCTTGCATGCTGGGATCCGGCAATAAGCGCTGGCAGTAAACTGACAGATTATCACAGATCAGTAATGACTGTAAACACAACACAAGCATGAATCACTGTTATCATAAATGGCCAATTACAAGCTGGCTGATGCTGTCACACACAGAAGCCTGGAGGCCAATGAGGAAACACATACCGTTTTGTTTTTAAGAGCACAGTTAATTTCATGCTTGCTCCCTACTTGAGCTACATAAAAAAAAAGCAATGTACTTCACACATGTGAAACCAGAGCTGCACTCAGTAATCAGTCGGTCAAAGTGCAGTAATGATACATGTAAACTTGCCTGCTTTCCAGGGAAGCCTTGATCATCTCAACCCAGCTGTCGATACAAGTGTCAGGACAGGGGATCTAACACCTGCTTTCCCAGGCCTGTTCACACACTAGCATGTCATTAAACACTGACTTAGTGAGATTATTTTATAAAACAATGCTCTCCGATTGCACCCGTTAAGGGAATAGTTAATCATGTGGGGAACTGCGGCTTCTTGCTGAGAGTTAGATGAGAAGATTGGCGCCACATAATCTGCGTACCAGCCCCTCCAAAGCTCCCTGGCTAACAAACATCCATTGGCGTTTTTACCGAGTATTTCTTGACCCTGTGTAGAGATTTTACAGCTTTACGGATGCAGTGTGGCAGATATTGTCACCTTTTGACAGAGCCATGCCAGCTGTTTCCATTCGGTTCTAGTCTTAATGCTAAGTTAAAATATCCATCTACTCATTCTTGCTTCATTTTTAGTTTACGCAAAGACATGGGAGAGGTATTGGTCCTCTAATTTAACCCTCTGCATAAAGCAAAACTATATATTTCCTTTAAGGGACATCTAAAACAAGCTTTAAACAATTAATGCTATCACAGTTGTGTAGACCAAAACACTACAGTGTTTATCAGGAGAACCAACCTGACTCGACGTCCAGCGAGTACTTATCGATGGCCAGGTTCATGGTCTGGTACGCTGTGTTACAGAAGTCCTCCAGGATCAGATAGACGGTGGTGGTGACGGTTTGTGGAACAGGTTTGCCAAATTTCATCCGGCTGTTGACCACAATGCTCCCGTTCCTGAAGTTCAGGATCTCCAGGTTCTCAAAGTTACTCAGGTTGGACTGCAGGTAGGGCACGAGCTGGGAACAGATACAGGGGGAAAAAAGAGTTTGTTGTTATAACACAACAGGGGGAATGCCGATACACGAGTAAAGCAAATGAGAGGAACTTACCAGCTCTATGAAGCGTTGCTCCAAAGCTTTGTATTCTGGGGATTTCTTATTAAAGAGATCCTCAGAGAAGATCATGTTGGTCACCCTCAGGCTGAAGAACACCATCAGTGCTCGTCCAGGGTTCGCAGGCATGGCGATACTGACTTGGTCTGTGCCGTGTGCACCAAACGGAAAGCCAGTGCTGCCCTCCTCTGTGTGGTCAATCAACTCATAACCATAATGGATCACATCATAGTTGTTGTCTCGAATGGTGGCACCATCCAAGCCTCCGTCAGTGGTCTGGATCTGGGGCAGTAAAAAGGGGGAGACTTGCCAAGTTATTAACAAGAACCAGACGTTCTTAAATCCCTTCTTTGGCTTCCTCTTGAATTCAGATGAAGCTATAAGATCCTGTTGATTACACTTAAGGCACTGATTGACGTAGACCTGAGTTATATTCCTGATCTCATTGTTCCTTATTTTACTTCTTCACAAATACTCAAATCTCAGCCTGTAATCCCTCCTCTTCTGCTAAACCAAACCTTTTGCACCTTTTGTATCCAACCCTTTCCCAATCTATCGTATTTGCCAAGTATTTGGACTTTTCAAAGCCGTTTCTTAACACCTGTTATTTTAGGCAAGCCTTGTTGTAGATCATATCTTTTGTTTGTTATTGTTTGGTCTCTCCTCAAGAAGAATTACAACATTTCATTTCTCATTGTTTGGCATTATGTTGTACTCTGTTTTCACTTTCTTTATTGTGTCTATGTTGAACACTTTTAAGTGCTCTTTAAATAAAACTTTACTTATTTACATTATACTTTTAACTGAGGATGTACAGCAGATTATAGCTGGGACATTTTCCACAATTTTTTAAATTTCTTTTAAAGTTTTAGCCATTTAAAAATGTCAAAAAATATTTCTGGCTTTATTTATTTTTTAAATATACATTATCATTATTAGTAGTAGTAGTAGTGGTAACGTCAACAAAGTATATCTTATTATTATTATTTTATTATTACATAAAATTGGTGATACTCTGCCACTTTTTTCTATTAAATTCTTCTTGCTTTACCTCCACCAGTGAAGGGATGATGATGTCAGGTTGTCCCTCGAGGGCGGTGTCAATATCAGAGATGCGGGTGAAGGGCGACTCCTTCTCTGGAGACAGGGCAGTGGGTTGGACAGGGATCAGAAAGTCTGTGACTAATGGTTCTGGTTCATCAATGTTGACCAGTAAGATCTCATCATCTGTCAGATCCTCTGTAGAGATCTCTGGAGCTGCCTGGCCCTCTTCCTCTACAGGTGGAGCTTCAGGTGCAGCCTCTTCTAAGTTGTTCTCAGTTGCTTCCTGAACAACAACTTCTTCAGCTACAGGCTCCTCAGGAATGCTCAGCAGCACATTATTGTCTGCCTGTTCTGCAGGTTCTTCTTCTAGTTCCTCCACCGATTCTTCCCCTGTTTCTGCTGCCTCCGGCTCTGGTGCTTCACTGGTCTCCTCTCCATTCTCAGGGGGGGAGACCAGGACAGGAAGGTCTTCTTCTTCTTTGTCTTCTTCTTCTGTGGTCTCAGTTGCGATTGAAGAGATCTCATTATCCTCTGGGATTTCTGAATTTATGGGGACATCTTCCGTTATCAGCCCATCTTCTGAGTCAGTCTCCTCAAGAGGCTCTGCTTCTTCTTCTGTGGTTGTATATGGCTCGAGCAAGTTATTCATGTCGTTTGTGCCCAATCCCGAGGCCTCGACGTCCACTGGGGTTTCATGAAGTCTAACCTCTGAGAGCTCAGCTGGGAGCTCCTCTGCGGCTGGGAACTCCTCTGCAGCTGGGAGCTCCTCTGCGGCTGGGAGCTCCACTGCGGCTGGGAGCTCCTCTGCGGCTGGGAGCTCCTCTGCGGCTGGGAGCTCCACTGCGGCTGGAAGCTCCTCTGCGGCTGGGAGCTCCTCTGCAGCTGGGAGCTCCTCTGCGGCTGGGAGCTCATCTGCGGCTGGGAGCTCCTCTGCGGCTGGGAGCTCCTCTGAGGCTGGGAGCTCCTCTGCGGCTGGGAGCTCCTCTGCGGCTGGGAGCTCCTCTGCGGCTGGGAGCTCCTCTGCGGCTGGGAGCTCCACTGCGGCTGGAAGCTCCTCTGCGGCTGGGAGCTCCTCTGCGGCTGGGAGCTCCACTGCGGCTGGAAGCTCCTCTGCGGCTGGGAGCTCTTCTGCGGCAGGGGTTTCTACTGCAGGAGTCTGCACAATGTCCCCAGGTAACAGACCCTCCTCTGCAATGCCTGGGAAAAAATACAGAAGAAACTTGTCTCAATCTCTCTTTTTATAGAAACTGGCTACCTAAGTAAAGATCCACATACAGTGGGGCAAAAAAGTATTTAGTCAGCCACCTATTGTGCAAGTTCTCCCATTTAAAAAGATGAGAGAGGCCTGTAATTTTTATCATAGGTATACCTCAACTATGAGAGACAGAATGAGAAAAAAAATCCAGGAAATCACATTGTAGGATTTTTAAAGAATTTATTTTCAAATGATTGTGGAAAATAAGTATTTGGTCAATAACAAAAGTTCATCTCAATACTTTGTTATATACCCTTTGTTGGCAATGACAGAGGTCAAACGTTTTCTGTAAGTCTTCACAAGGTTTCCACACACTGTTGCTGGTATTTTGGCCCATTCCTCCATGCAGATCTCCTCTAAAGCAGTGATGTTTTGGGGCTGTCGCTGGGCAACACGGACTTTCAACTCCCTCCCAAGATTTTCTATGGGGTTGAGATCTGGAGACTGGCTAGGCCACTCCAGGACCTTGAAATGCTTCTTACGAAGCCACTCTTTCGTTGCCCTGGCGGTGTGTTTGGGATCATTGTCATGCTGAAAGACCCAGCCACGCTTCATCTTCAGTGCCCTTGCTGATGGAAGGAGGTTTTCACTCAAAATCTCACGACACATGGCCCCATTCATTCTTTCCTTTACACGGATCAGTCGTCCTGGTCCCTTTGCAGAAAAACAGCCCCAAAGCATGATGTTTCCACCCCCATGCTTCACAGTAGGTATGGTGTTCTTTGGATGCAACTCTGCATTCTTTCTCCTCCAAACACGACGAGCTGAGTTTTTACCAAAAAGTTCTATTTTGGTTTCATCTGACCATATGACATTCTCCCAATCCTCTTCTGGATCATCCAAATGCCCTCTAGCAAACTTCAGACGGGCCTGGACATGTACTGGCTTAAGCAGGGGGACACGTCTGGAACTGCAGGATTTAAGTCCCTGGCGGCGTAGTGTGTTACTGATGGTAGCCTCTGTTACTTTGGTCCCAGCTCTCTGCAGGTCATTCACTAGGTCCCCCCGTGTGGTTCTGGGATTTTTGCTCACCGTTGTTGTGATCATTTTGACCCCACGGGGTGAGATCTTGCGTGGAGCCCCAGATCGAGGGAGATTAGCAGTGGTCTTGTTTGTCTTCCATTTTCTAATAATTGCTCCCACAGTTGATTTCTTCACACCAAGCTGCTTACCTATTGCAGATTCAGTTTTCCCAGCCTGGTGCAGGTCTACAATTTTGTCTCTGGTCTCCTTTGACAGCTCTTTGGTCTTGGCCATAGTGGAGTTTGGAGTATGACTGTTTGAGGTTGTGGACAGGTGTCTTTTATACTGATAACGAGTTCAAAAAGGTGCCATTAATACAGGTAACGAGTGGAGGACAGAGGAGCCTCTTAAAGAAGAAGTTACAGGTCTGTGAGAGCCAGAAATCTTGCTTGTTTGTAGGTGACCAAATACTTATTTTACCGAGGAATTTACCAATAAATTCATTAAAAATCCTACAATGTGATTTCCTGGATTTTTTTTTCTCATTCTGTCTCTCATAGTTGAAGTGTACCTATGACAAAAATTACAGGCCTTTCTCATCTTTTTAAATGGGAGAACTTGCACAATTGGTGGCTGACTAAATACTTTTTTGCCCCACTGTATCTATCCGGTTAACATCAACAAAATGAGAAGCGAGAAGTGCACAAAATGATCAGTTTCATACGAAGTGCAAACATAAAGAGGGGGAAGTGTAGTCAAAGTCAAAACAACAGAAGTATATGATGTAGGGAAAAAGCACCACAGGGGGATGGACTGCAAACGTTTATGTTAAGATTAAACACTTACTGTCAGCTTCAAGTTCATTATCTGTATTCACAGAAACAGGAGACACAACTGCACTCTCCTCCAGAATAATGATGTCATTTTCGTTGTTCGCCACTGTGTTGGTTTCGGAGGGTTCAGGCAGGACGTCAACCTTGTCGACATCCTCTACGTCCTCTTCTAGGATCGTGCCCTCTGGTAGCTCATCGGCAGCGGTATTCTGCATCACAAACAAGCTTCATTGTCTAACGTTTTTGTCATTGTTTCACAGTGAGTGTGTCATGCAACAGCGGCTACTGCTGCTGCGCTGTGGGTTTTTAAGTAAGTTTAGACATAAAATGAATGAACTTTAAGATAGACACAAAAGGAAATTGAATAATAAGAAATACTTAAATAATCCCAGGGGAAAATTGGTTAATATAACTGTGAAAGCTGTTGTTTTTACTGGCTGTGCTATACAAGTCTACAATGCGGTTGCTGTGTTACAGTGGAAATTCAGCCTGAAAAATAAAATAATCTTATTCTACAAGAAAGTTTAGATAGAGCACAGCTTAATAAGTCACTAACAGAAGTTACTAGTAGAAAAATAACAAGGTATTTAAACAAAGTTAAAAGTTGAAAATAGAACAGATCTCGCAGGAGAAACTGTAACTCTGCAGATATAAAAATGAGAAATTTGTAATGGATCATTTCATTATTGAAAGAAGCAGTCTTGGAGAGTCGAAGGAACTGGAAAAAGTCTGTAATTATTTTTGGGGTCATGCTTTAGAACCCTATATACCTCAACTCAAAAAACAGCAGCTGAATTTAAAATATAGCAAATCGAACAGCTGAAAGTGCTTCAGTGGCACAGTAGCTCTGAGCTCTCGCCTGCGAATCAATTATTGGTGAGAAGTTTTCCAAACTCTCCCAACTCATATAATGAGTCAAATTAATCACTTAGGGAGCAGAGCTATAAAGTGAACCAGCAGACGCATTAAGTGCAACCCAAACTCTGATTACTATCAAGCGCACAGTCAACCACAAGACAGCACAGACTAAAGATGTTATTACTTGTCTGAATAAACTCATATGTGCTGTCTCGCCTCTTTATTCTCAGTAGTGCGGCGCTCTGGAGATTTTCCCCTCGGAATAGCAGTAGATTATTGTAGCGAAAGTCAAAGTAATCCTCAAAGCCTCACTTCACCCTCATTGGTGGGCTCATCCCCTAGGTGCACTGGTGCTGATAACATCTCAAGCCAGTTAAAGGGTTTCACAACATCAGTACTACAACCGTCAAGCTTCCTTAAACAAAAGGGATTTATACAAATACATCAAAGCAGCTGGATAGGCCCCAAAGAAAGGTATCTTGTTAACTCACCGTGTCTCCATATGCAGCGCCAGGGACCTCAGACACTGTGGAACCAGGTGGGCGAAACAAATATTAATACACACTGACACACAACATGCACATGTGCCATATAGATAAAATAATCAAGGCTGCAGAATCCTTTTAACCCGATACCATTTCAGCACTGACAGCCTTCGTTTTGACATTACCTTGAGGGGGAAAATATCTACAAATCAGTGCAAAAATCTGGACTGAATATCAGCCGCTGTGAGGCCAAGGCTATTACTGCATCTCCCCTAAAGCAGGAAAACAAAGCCAAGCTGTGCCTTTAGGTTCCCCAGACCCACATGTCAGCCATATGAGAGTGTTTAGCCATTATTTCACATTCAAAGCTTCTAATTAAAGTAAGCCATAGATGCATCTCCAGGGAAGCTCGCTAACACAGTAAACTAATGACACGCATTCTCTCCAAAACATGAGCAGGAAGGAATCACACAGGAGGAAGAAAGATGCTATAGACATTATCACATCATTCAATTTCTTCACATTTCTGGAGAAGGATCCGGGCCAGAAGTAGGAGGTAGCTAACCTACTTACTGAGTAACTCTAACAGATGTCGAGGATTAGATCTCCCTGTGTGAGCATTTCGTCTTTGTGTCTTCTGGTGATACAATTTTAACCTTTTTCATAATAAATTGTACATTATAAGTCCGGTAAACCCCTGAAACAGAAGGGTACGCTTGGTTTAAGCCAAAATTAAGGATTAAAGTAAAGAAAGAAGCTCAGATTTCAAAAATATTTTAGCTCAGCTCCCCTTTATGTAATGAAAGGATTTGAGTGTCACACAGAATAAATACATGGGTCCTGTAACTGATGAGTCTGTTTTTTGTTCATTAACTTTCGAGTTTAAACTCCTTTTAAATACGTCTCTTCTGTCCTCAGACAAATAAGAAACAGATGAGACTATTAAAACCCTGGAATGTTTTCTCAAGTGGTGTAGCGTATGTTGTAATGTCAATGTTGGGTCTACGGTGTCTGTATTTGATATGACATTTGGCTGTTCGCCCTGCGCTGCATGCACTAACTCTGCCAATGTGTTCCCAGCTGCCATGCCAATTAAATAAATAGCTGTAATGGGGGCATTTGTGTGTTCGGTTACAGTGAGGGGGAATATCTGCAGACCAGCTCTGGCCTCCGCTGGTCTTACCACTGTCCAGCTCCTCGTTATGCAGGGCGTCAGTGATGATGTCTTTGACCTCGCTGATGGCGTACACCACAGTGGGAAGCTCCATGACTTCACGGTACGAGTTTTCCACACGGTTGGATTGCAGAGTCAGGAAGTCCAGTTGTTCCAAGCTCACTCCTGATCCATCCACCACCACTGTAACAGCGTAGTCCACCACCACGCCATCCCTGAACAGGAATAGGCTATAATTCAACATCATTGTACATCACAAGTCCATTAGATCTTCACGTCTGTAGGTGTTATGTTAATTCACATCTGTGGGACTTTATCTCTGTATGTTCCATATTCTTTTGAAACTTTATCCTGTGAGGCTTTGCACATTCCTTTCAACACAATAATAGTTGTTAACTGAAAGGAGAGGGTTTAATTTTTCCACCCAAGCTTTGTGAGGATATTGCCCAATGTATACGCTAGTAGCTAAGTGCAATGCAAAGCTATTTTCGCATTTGCAATGAGTATGAAAGAAATGTCAAAGAAGACGAAAATCCTTGAAGCATTGATGTGATTTAACGTCCATCCTGTTAAAAGAGTTGTTTCGGGATCACAGATGAGTAATGACTCGGGTAATTTTCTCCTCGGAATGCAGTGGCTCTACTCTATAGGCCCCAAAAAAAGCTGAGTCAGCAGCATGATCAATATCATCATAATAAATAAGGAAACCTCATAATAGTTTCCAGGCCCTGAAAAAATCCAATCTTTCATACTTCATCTGACTACTGGGAGCCCTCCAATCTGACCTAGTTTGTCGGGTTTCTGGCGGACAGCTGAGCACGTGCCGGGCCGCTCACGGCCCCAAGTGGAATTTTCCCACTTTAGCTTCATACAGACTTTTACATCTTTACTCTTCCTGTGCTGTGAGGTCTGCAGTCAGCAGCGCATTGAAGATTAATCAAAGCATCACTGTGAGTAGGCATAAGTATATACGTACACAAAACTGGCCAAAGTATGGTTAACAGCAAAGAATAAGGAGTATATTTTTAGCTATTTACATATAATTCTAGCAAGTCGGGTGGATTGTAGGTCAGTACAACTAGCCTACTTGTTGTACTACATCTAAGTACTGTGCTTGATTAGAAAACATGACAAATTGTAAAGATAAGCTTAGAAAGTTACCTTTTCTTTTGCCTTCTGCTTTATAAAAACACCCTAGATTTTACTTTCATTATACAGAATGTTTGTTAACAGGATATTGTGGTTTGCGTGATGTTGCCGTACTTTTCTACACTACAAACAATATTATCATTATAACTGCATAGTTTCAAACCTTAAAAAAATGGCATATAGTTGGTCAAATTGGCTCCACATTGATAGGTGAACACATTGAAATGCTATAGAGGAGCTAGTAGGGGGACTTTTAACCAGGCTAGTGTATTTCAGCAGTTTCCTGTCTTTATGCTAAGCTAAGCTAACTGACTGCAGCTAAACTAACACCCAACAGATGTGTGGATGTTAACTTTCAGTAAAAATACACTTTTCCTTGTATTTTCGGCTTCCCTAAAGGATCTTCCACCACCAAAAACACACAATAAGTTTTTTCCCTCCATTTATTTATATGTCTTTGAATTCCTGTCTTATGCTCATCTTCACCTTTGCTCCCCTGACACATCTCTTTTATAGTATTTAACCCTTCTCCTCTCCATCACTCCCGTAGAGGCTGATTGGCGCGGTCGTAAAACCCGGATTATGTTCTCTATAGAAGAGCACATGATCACTCGGGTGAACGCATCCTGATCCCACTTAACATGCGAGTGACCACACTAAGATCATTAACACAGGAAACTACTAAAACACCTTGACATGTGCCCACGCTCACATGTGACGCTACACACACTGACGCTACACACACTGACACAGATCTAGCTAACAAACAGTTGATAGGGATCCGTGGGTTTAAATACAGGAATATTCTAGGTTAAACTACTATGTCTTGTAATGATGACACACCCTTCGTCGTCGTTCTGAGGCCTACATAAAACAAGGAGAGTGAAATACTGTTAGTGCCATCAGTCGAGGTAGTTTTGGTCATTTCTTTTGTCAAGATCCAGCATGAACTGTAGCACAGGGACTGACCTGAAGTCCTTCACAGACACACTCTTAAACCCAGGAAGCTCCCTCAGAGCGTCCTCAATCTGCAAGGACAAAAACGGTCAAAAACAAGCCACAGGAGGAGTTTGTTTCTTTGTTTAACAAGGTTACAATGGACTTGCTTGGCAAAATAATTCAGATTTATGGTTCCACAAGGACTCATTTTGTTCAAAGAAGCTGAAAGTTGTGAGTCCTGTGTGCTGTGGTGCAGATTATTTTCCTCTGGAGGCAGACTGCTGCACTGTGGTCAACTCTTTTTATTGGTCTACAGGGCCCTGCTTCTAGGCACTAAGAAAACACAATCCATACACTGTTCTGTTTTGCAGACTCACTGACCCACTTTAATTTATACATCGGAGAGAGAACACAAAAAAGTCTCCAGGCCCTTTGTCTTCCCGTTGTCCTCCAATTTCCCGTCTCTACATTTTTTCTAACTACCATGTCCTCAGCTTCAATCACCCTTATAATCTCTACAAGGCATGTGAGTTTCTGTGTGGGTATAAATGTGGGGGTAAGCTGATTTTATATAGAAGATATCCACTGAGAATAAAAAAGTCAGAGATTAGGAGACATGGCTTCCCTTGTAGGCATTAAATCAAGATTTTGTTTAAGATGCCAGGGAAAAGCACTGTAACAAATTTACTGAATTTTCCGAGTACCTGTAAAACCACTGAAGTTGCTTCCAAACGTACCTGTGCAAAAGTTTATCTACTCCCATGACACGTCTTAACACGCGCTTTTGAACTGCTGCCCTAACAGTTTAACTACTGCTGCTGTTTAAATGTGTGTTATTAAAGCTAACAATGCATCCATCACAGACCATAAATAGTGAGTGCAGTCTGGAGCCAAGATACAGTAGCACTAGGGGGAGTCGTAAAGAGAGACAGAGAAGGATAAGGAGCCAGATAGGAACCATTTGAGCAAGCTGTCTGCTGAGTGTTTGGTGCTGGTGGCTGGTCGGATTCTCCAGGTCATGGCTGTAAGATTTTCCGGGCAGGAGGAGGCTCAGCTCCACCACCTGCTCCAGCGTCGTGGGGGTCAGAGGCTCCACGGCGATGTCGTTGTTCAACTGTGCCAAGAGACAGAGATGCAGTTATATAAAGTGGTGGCTTTTTTAACCTTGAGTATTTACATTTTTTGCTACTTTACACTCAATTTCAATATATTTAAACCTAAAAACACATGTGCTTATATGATATTATACGGTACTGTACAATAACCTAACCAGTATTCTAAACGTATCTCAAAGTGGTTCCACAATGACAAAATACAGCATTAAAATGCCCTAACATGTGTTTGTTGGTGATGAAAACAGGATAACATAATAATATTTTACTGTGAAAAAGGTATTCTGCAAACTGAGATTCATTTAGTTGATAATACTTCTGTACTTCTACTTAAGTAACAATTAGAATTCCAGACTTTTACTTTTCATGGAGTATTTTAACACAATTATGTTTTAATTTACCTAAGAAAAGAAGTTAATTATAAATTTAAAAAAGGTTGTACTCAAAGGGTTTTAGCTCATTTGAAACTAATGGAGCAGCACAACAATTCCTGCATGCTTTTTGTTGTTCTGAGTTTCTGTCTTCATTATTTATTGCACAACCTTTAGATAAAAGCATCAGCCAAATGTAATGTAATATAATGTACTTCTTTGACGTACGGCTTATATGGTAGTCACGTGAGCACTTTATTAAAACAATATGAATCTGTAAACGATGTGTGTGTGCACTCACTGGATACTCCTCCGCCTCCGCAGCAGCGGCGGTGGCTGCTTCCTCCACCTCTGGGACAGCGGCGGCTGCTTCCTCCACCTCCTCTTCTTTAGCTGTGTCTTCTGGGTGTAAAAAAGTAGGATTGAATAAAGGAGTGCTCGTCTATATCAATTGTATTTGAGCGTAAACCTTTGGCAGGTGCTGTGATTCCTGATGGCTGCATGGATTAAACTGCCCTGACCCGGACCTGAAGTCGCCTCCTGCCTGGCTCACTCTCCAAACACACAGAAAAGATAAACCTAAGTTCTGCATTAAAAGCTGGAATATTGTAGGAACATGGAAATACACAAAAGATATTGTTCTGACTCTGAAACAACAATGCTTTTTCACAGGTACAGATACGACAGGATGCTTATGTGATTAAATGACGTCCTGAAGCTGACAGTGTCACTGACCTAGCTCAGCAGCTTCCACGGCTTCCGGTGTTCGCTGTGTCGGAGTGCTGTGAAAATAGAAAATATGTAATTTTTCTTAAAAACATTATAAGAATAAAAGAACATTTGGGAGTTATATTAGCAGATTGGAACCACTCTTTGTATTTGTAGATGAATATGTTCTACAGCTCGCAACTCGTTAGCTTAGCTTGGCCTGAAGCCTGAAACAAGCAAGGTGGATGAGACTTCACAACTTTACCTGCACATATGTTGCCAGGGCATGGTTGGCTCGTCACTATCGATAATGGAAAGAAAAGAAGCATTTACAAAACACAGTCTTAATAATAAGATTATTGAAATTATGAATTAGTGGTTGCTTTTACCTTTTCAAATCTGGCTCTGACATTCTCTAGAAACAGAAGAAAAAAAGCAGAGATTTAGATTTTGTTCTATATTTATGAAACATACTTTTTTTTTAGAAAAGCATTTGTCAGGTGCTTACCTTTGTAACCAGAGCATGATGCTCCTCCGATTGACTAAAGTGGCTGCCAATAAACTGTGCCGTGATTGTGCCCTCCTGGCATTGGTTCATCCAGCTTTGGTACTCCTCTTGCTCGGGGAGGCGGTCCCAGAAGATCTTGAAAGCTTCCCATATCGTCTCCTGGCACACTGCACAGAACAGAGAGAGAAACCAAACAGTTGTAAACATAAGCTTATAGAAATTCCAGACATTTCAATGAAGTCATTTTGTCCAAGTCTCAGGTAATTCCTTGTTTTTGTTTTTTTTTTGGGCAAGTCAATGCAGATTTACATACATACAGTGTTTATGAAAAGACAATATATTGGTTAATTTCTAATGATGATACTATTGGCCAATTCATCCAAGCTATTCAAAAAGGATTGACAACCAATTGAATTTGTATATTAATTATTGATATTCAGTGAAATAAATGTTTAAACATAAAGATATCTAAACTGAAAACCTAAATGAACACAGAACATCATGTCTCAAGTCAAGTCAAGGGTCTTCAATTGCATGTTCCTATTGAGCCTTAAATAATTACAATTCTGTCAAGTGAAGTTACAAGTCATCAAAAAAACAAGTGTCCTGACTAGTTGACATACAGTAAGTACATGTAACAACAACTGTCCAAACAACTGTCCAAAAGTCCACATCTCTAAGAACTCGTCTCATATAAACCTCAATATTTTTGGCTGGATCTTCTGAGGCCTAAATAAAGGCCCATATTTCTAGTGGCATGTTTACCTAAAATGTCAATTGTCAGTTTATGGAAGTCGATTGTTTACTCCCCAGCCCATTCAATCAACATGTCAAAAGTGTCCCTTGGCAAGATACTCATCCGTTAATTGCTCCCTTTGAGATGGCGTGTGAAAGTTACCTAGTACGGTAGCCTCTGCCAACAGTGTATGAAGGTGAGTGTAAAGCTCTTTGAGTAGTTGCCATATAAATGTAGGCTGTAGACTACACGACATAACTCCCTTACATGAGTTACTGTCACTACTGGGCACTGTTCTAAGGTTGGCGATGAAACGCGTGCTCTAATCTTATTCTGTAATCACTGTTGTCTGTCGCCAGAGACACTAGTGGTCACCTCCAAATCCAAATCTGTCCTAGATAAGAACCTCCACTTTGCACAAGTCAGACTGTCACTAGTGTCTGTTGGCACCGACACCCCTGTCTACAAGTAGCTGTCTCTGTAACAGTCTGATCTCTGCCTACTCAAACGTACTTACATTACAAAGTGTTTCTTAATCAGTGACAGATCAAAATGTATGTTCTCTCTTGAATATTTTCCTTGACAATTGCTCAAACCTCTGGTGTACTGAAACTGTTTATGTCTCAATTCACAAAAATCACACAAACAAAAAACTTTTTTTCTCTGAAATGTCCAGAAGTAATAGTGCAAAGCAGTGTAAATTGAATATACCAAATTGCAAGCACTTCTCTACAGTAAATGTATCAGTAAAAGTACTTAATTACATACCCCACTTGTACCTAGCATTCAGACTGGTTTTATGTGTCGAGAGTTGGAGATCTTTCTGCTACTACACTATGAAATAACATTTTAAAAATCATGTTGTCTTCCATGAGATGTTCAAGTGTTAAGTCACGTGTATTTTTATGTTAACCATTTAATACGGCACTGATTAAATTACCTATACCGTAAACTTGATATTGGACTTCCTCGAATTTAACAGAAAGTCTGCAGTCTTCAATTAATTTGTAAAAAAACCAAAAGTTGTGTATAATCCCTTTGAGGTAGGGTGGCCATCCCTTTTTCCTACATCCCAGTTTTAGGTCGGACAGTCCGGTTTTTAATTCTTTGTCCGTCTGCCGGCGCAGCCTTGAGGCGGACGCTTATTTCCTTATGTCCAGCAGTGGCTCAGTCAGTCCAGCAGTGGCTCAGTCAGTAGGGGCTTGGACTGGGAATCGTAGGGTCGCCGGTTCAAGTCCCCGAACAGACTTGAAAAATGGAAAGTGGACTGCTACTTGGAGAGGTCCCAGTTCACCTCCTAGGCCCTGCTGTGGTGCCCTTGAGCAAGGCACCGGACACCTCCAATCCCCCCCCTCCCCATTGCTCCCCGGGCGCTGCACGATAGCTGCCCACTGCTCCTAGTACTAGGATGGGTTAAATGCAGAGGACTAATTTCACTGTGTGTGCTCTGCTGTGTGCATGTATGTGACTAATAAAGAGGGTTTCATCCTCCGATTCTATCTATTTGTCCTCCTTCGGAGATCATCCCTATTTAATACTTTAAGGGTATAACATAAAAAATAGACAATAATACAAAGAAATACAAAAAATAGGTTATGTGTAAGTATACATCCCCTTAAGATTTGTGGCTTTTTTTATTGGCTGAATGCGATGTCAAATAAATATCTTGTATTTCATTGGTTAATACACGTAGGCAATTAGCCATGTACTTCTTTAAGTCACGGCACGTGAGGCACTGTGGCTAGCGGACTAGCTCATGAGCCGCCATCTCCACCTAGTTAGCAGTAGGTTAAACCGCATAAATGCCGAAACGAAAGACTTAATTTAATCCTGAATGGTCGAAAGAGCATGGATTCCTCACAAAAAGCCGAAAGGACGACTTCCATGCTTTTTGCACGTTGTGTCGCTGCGATGTGGACGTAAGCAGCAAAGGAAAAGGTGCTGTCGACAGACATGCTAGCACAGACAAGCGCAAAAGCAAGGATCAAAGCGCAGGTGCCTCTTCACTTTGATTGTTTTTCCGAGAAGCTTCTTCTCCTCAAGATGACAAAATCTCCGCTGCAGAACTTTGTAAAGTTTATCATGCAGTCAAGCATCACCAGTCCTACAGGAGTATAGACTGTGGAACTAAAGTTGATCGCGCGATCTACAACGACTCATCAATAGCAAAAGGGATGACCTGTGGAACAACAAAAGCAAAATCTTTGTGCGAAAATGTCCTAGCACCCTAACTCCAGACGCATGTGGACTATATACAATAAAATTAACTGCATTATTCAGTGGCAACTGATGCATCAAACAAAAGGTACGATCAACTGTTTCCCCATTGTACTGAGATATCTTCACTGTAAGGAGGGCGTGCAACATGAACTGTTGGATTTTTTTACAGTGATAGCAACGAAACGACAAAAGCTATAACAAATCAGCTGCTAGCTAAACTAGAGATGTTTCGACTAGATGTGAGGAGATTGTTGTCTCTGCTGCCGTCTATTGACAGAACCTTGAAGTGTTGGAGACCCCTGACCAACTACTTTCAGAGTCTAGGTGAGGAGGAATGCTCAAAGATTTGTTCTTGCTCAGTCACATTCTGAAAGTGTTCTCAGACATCATCGAAGCGCTTGAGGCCAAATCATTCAGCATAGCCTCTGTTTTCAGGGTAATGACTGAACTGAAAGGGAAACTTGAGAGAAGGTTAAAGGACACATTTTTGGGCTTTGATGTGAACAACAAACTCAAGCAGCTAACCCCTGATCTGGCTAAGACATGTGAGGCTGATTTGATTGTTTTCTATGAAAGAGCCAACAAATACGTGAGTGAAAGGTATGACTTCTCTGATAACAGCTTTCATAGTAAAGTGTCAAAGCTTGGCCTCACAACTGCTGTGTCCTATGAAGAATGCAGTCCTGGCCTGCAGCCTGAAAGACATTGATATGGATGGACTCTATGAGGAATATGGCATGGTGGAAGCTGTTCTCAGCTCTTCAGAAATCGAAGGTTGCCACAGTGAGAAGCGGTATCTGAAACTGCTTTCCAAAGCAGAAGTCCCACTTGTGAATCTGAGGAAGGTCAGCACATCTTCTCCATCCCATGTAGCATTGCACATACAGAACGTGTGTTTTCAATGATGACCTCAGCATGGAGAAATGAGAGAAATAGTGTGGTGTCAAGGCAGAGCTGCAAATGTCTGTCAACTTCAATGTACCAGAGACTCCATACAAACAAAAAACTCTTGGAAGCAACCAGGAAAGGGCAAAAGTATCGAAAATAGACATTCAACTATGTGGTTATTACACTACAGTCTTAATGTGTTTTGAGTATGAAGGATTCAGTGAAGCCAGGATCAAAACTAAAAGATAATCCCAAAGTGTCCTCCTTTTTGGTGCTATGGAAATGGCCACCCGACTTTGAGGCTACAGATAGAGCTGTACGAAATCTAATAAAATTGGTTAATAAGGTGATGAAAATTGGTTATTTTCAACACCTTACTTTCTAATAGTTAGAAAGTAGGGTGATTGTTGTTGTTGCTAACCCAACAACAACAGTCCGTCCATAGTAAACAGAGATCCACTCACTTTCATGTTCAGTCTTACCTCTGAGATGAAAGTAGCTCAGGTGGTTTGCAACAACTTGCTCTGCGGTCTCTTGAGCGCAGAGTTTTACTCCATTTGGGAAAAGGATGTTCCTCTTCCGTCGAGAGACAACCTCCTGGCCTTCATCAGACACCTCCACATCGTATGCACCAACAACTTCTGAAAGCTCCTGACTGTAGGGCACACTCAGGTAGCCCATAGATGAACCCTCCATTGTTGCATCTGGGGTACCAACAAAAATAAAAAACACATTTAAGATTGAATGTTTGACCATTGTATGGGTAATTTAAAGTTACCTATTATACTTACCTGTCCTTATGTCCAGAAATAGGACCACAAAACTAAATACAAGAGAGGAGAACAGCAACCTCCTGAGTAGGTTGCTCATGTTTATTCCGTGATTGTGGTTAAATCCGTCTTGGAAAAGGATCAAGTAGATATGCAAGTCCTCTCATAAGCAGCCTCTTACAAGTTTGCATAGGTTCATTAGTCTCCAGACGCAGAAAAACAACAGAAGCTTGTGAAGAAATCATTGAGCGTATGACACAATGGTTTCCTGCTTTCTTCCTCAGCTAAAATGAGGTGTAGGTCACGGTGCTGAGAGGACAGCTCCCAGGTAGAAAGGCAGATGGCTCCTGGAGAGAGGAGGATTTTTTATGCTCTGTAATCCTTTAAGCCCTTTAGAAGAGCTCGCAGTGAAGTTACTGGAGCAACACTGAAGAGAGGTAGCTGTGTGGAAGAAACAACGACAGAGGAGACAAGGGCTCCACAATCAACAGCAACCAAAAAGATGCATCATACATACAGATATTATAATTATTTACTAACTCAAGATTTGTCGGGATTTAATGTTTTCTGCAACAACTGAGCAGCTGTCCAATTAAATACCCCCAAGTTGAAGGACAGGTCCTTAAACTGTTAGGGCACCCTTTTACCTAATCAGGCAAATGGCATTAAACACATCCAGGCTTTGTAGATCATAATGGCGTACGTGTGTCTGCAGCCTTTAAGTGGGGGAAAAAAAACCTCAATTCGAAAGCAATGAGATCAAATGACAAAAGAAAGTGCTTATCTGGCTGGTTAAAGAAAGGGCGTCACCTCAGACCTAATCTAGAAAGAAGTTACTAACAATACTTTATGCTTGTTTTGTAGAAATCCCCCACAAACACAACCTCACAGAAATGAGTGATTATATAGCTGGTTGGTAGCTGAGGTGAAGAGCTGAAGAGTGTCAATCACAATCCTCAGTTATGTATATCTTGACAGCAGTGAGAGTCATGAGCTTAGTCAACCTTTAACCCCACACTCTTCCTCATACTGGGTTTAACCTTTTTCTTTTTTAAAGGGAAATCTGAGCCCTCTGAGCTATAAGTAGGGCCATTACGTACATGAAAACTAAAAAGGAAGAAAGAAGTAAAGACGGCTAACAAACCCGGGTAAAGTAGTCTTGACAATGGCAAACAAAAACTCACAATCGCAATACTTACATGCTGGTGTTGAGCAGGTATTTGGTCATCAAGCAACCACATTTTTGACCTGGTGGTAGTGCTAGGTGATCAGTTGAAGCATTTAGGTATAGCCTTTTGCGACCATGCGTGTCTGTACAAAATGTAATGAAAGTCCACCCAATAGTGGTTGAGATATTTTAGGCTAAGTACGGACCAAAGTGGTGGACTGACAGACATTCTCATTCCAAGATGCATGCTTCTTACTAGGCTAAAAACTGTACCAGAGTTAGAGCTGACATTTTTAAACCAGAGATAGAAAATATTACCAACAATTATAGTCATTGTTCTGCAAGTATTTCTGTGTTAGGGTAATAATACATTCTGAAATGTGTGTCCTTATAAGCTACACAGCTCAGAACAACGCACGCTGGGATTTATTACAGGTCGGATTTATTGAACTGCATTGGTTTTAGCTAGGTGTACCTCATAAATTGAGATGGAGTTTATATGTGGTACACACCAATAAGCTGCGACACACTGCCGTACAGAATGGGAGGGGGATTACTCAGGGTCAGACTGGAAGAGGAGATCTTAGAGGCTGAGACAGTAAATACACCTAAGCCGACCATGTAACTCTCTGAACAGATTATATTGGCATTTTATTGTACAGAACAAAATCAAGCCTTTTGGCTTCTCTGGTCAAAAAGATAATTATTTACAATAATAGAAAAAAAGTGTTAACAGAACTCGAGCCAAAGAAAACGTGTAATACTTAGAAAATAACAAATCAGCTGATTTACAACACATTCAGTCTCTTGTTTAGTTACAAACCTCTAATCATCATCTTGTTACCAAGTAGGACAAGAGGTCAGGAGTCAGGACCCCCACACTTGTCCAGTTGACACTAGAATACATACTGGGCTTTAATGCAGCTATTCTGGTTCCAGAAGAAAATAAAAACAAGACCAAGGTTTACCAGAATAATGATTGGTATTTGGTTTACTAATTTTAATATAAGATCCTAAAATATATTTTGGAATGAGCTCCTGTACATTCATCCAACACAATGTCTAAAAAACTAAATAACAAGTGCAAACATTTGAGCAAAAGTTGTAAAAACACATCGAGATTGATCTCTGCTAAAAAGAAATTAGGCACAAACTCAACTTTCTCTTAATAAGGTTTACATTTTTGAGCATAACTTTTAGGCGAGTTGTTTTTTTAGTTTAAGAATGAATTACGGATTAAATTGTGTTATGACAGAAAACACACAGCTTATGATCTGGACTGCATGATGAGGAACAATTTGTCCCAAAGTTCGCAAGAACAGATAACTTCTGAATCTATATACTAAAAAGAGTGGTTTAGTATGTATCAACATGGCAAATCTGGAAAAAATTAATGGTATTTTCCAGCAAACTTTTAATGACTTGATAAATTAACATTGCCGCATGATAGAGTGAAATAAATAAAACTCAAATGTCAAAGAAATGTTAGCAACGGAAGGGAACTAAATAATGAAAGGGCGACAACCTGCTGTACAAACTAGGCCTTATAGTGGTTTCTTCTTTAACCAAATGTAAAATAAATAATAGAGTTCATCAAAATGAAATAAAAATCTTGCACCATTAAAAACAATCAATAGTTTCCCAGGGTTTACAAAACATGTTGATGTGAAGATAAAACAGTTTGCTAAACTGAAGTAATTGATGCCTTCATATTCAACCAGAAGTCCAACAGAGAGTCAGCGGTTTACTAATTTTCTTTCTGAGTGAAAGCGTCAAACAATAAATCCATAACAGCGTTTGATGCAAATGGGAATATTTTCAGTTCATGCGGAGATGTCCGTTGCTCAGTATGAGCAGTGTCGTGTAATGCCTACAGGAATGGATGCTCCGTCATGAGTCTATCTGTTACTATCCACGTTCTGTTCTCTGTAAAGTTTCAGTACCAGATCTCTGATTTCATCTCGTTTCCTCCGCACCTGCTGCCGTGGAAACCATCGTTGTAGTTGTAGAGGAAGATCAAAGTGCACCACAGGGTCCTAAGAACAACAGAAGAATGAATTACTGTGTACATGCACTAAAAACATTGAAATATCCCACTGAGTTCTAAACATGGAAAGTTAAGCCTCCTGTTACATTCAGGGTCAAATTGACCCGTTTTAAAGTTTGAAAATCTGTTCATGTCATGTATTTGCAACCCCCCCACATGTTTATATCACAGAGATTGTAATGAGTGGAGGCTAAAAGGGGGCAGAAGTGCAAATGTGAAACATATTATCTCACACACACACACACACACACACACACACACACACACACACACACACACACACACACACACACACACACACACACACACACGTGAAGTTTACACAGGACAACACTACAATTTCCACCCTTGTATTAGCCTCAGGTCCACTGGACCCGAACATCCTGTATGTAATGTAAATGTGTAGGGGGGGTGTACAACGTGTGGTCATTAAAATTGTGTAATGATATATATTCTTCATAGTAAATGAACCAAGGCCATTGAGTCTGAGTTTGAAAAAATAATTAATTGTATCCTTTTTTGCTTGAGAAAAAATTAAATGGGTCCCACAGACCCCAACACTATAATTTGACCCTGAACAGAAGAGGTGTCTCATCTCTATTTATCAACATCACCTGATGCAAAAACATTTGATGTTATGCAAAACTAATGTATTATATATCTAGTTTTTGCCAATGTGCAGAAAGATGTGTTTGAATGTATATTTTTTCTGAAAAACGAGTGAATTATCCTAATGGAACCATTATCTGTGAGAGGTGAATAACACAATTGCACTAAATATTGATTGAATTGATAGTAATAAGAGGTACAAACAAAAAGATCAGGATGTTGGAGTTTCTGACCATTTTTGAATAATTAAAAATTCCTGGGTCACATTGACCCAGGAATGTTTGTTACAGAAAAACGAATATAACAGAAGGGTTCAAGTTGTTTCTGATCAAATATCACGATAAAAAATCTCACTATTTGAGCCCCAGGAAAATAAATTCTAAAAATGTCTTTACCTTTAAAAAACTCTCGACGTATTGCAGCAGGTAGAGGCCGCAGTCGCTGCTGTTGTCCTGCAGGGGAACTTTACAGTGCGAGCTCTGCATCTGATCAGTACTAAAGTCCCTCGATGAACCACGACGTACTTCCCATTCAGACTGCAAGTACCTGAGGAAGAAATGCATATCAATTCGTATCCATCTATAAAACACACAAATGCAGCTATAAAGAGACAACTTAATAGTGTCATACTCACTCCCGTAAGAGTTTGTAGACTCGCTCATGAAGGGAAAGTTTGAGGGAATCCATGATTAGAATACATGGCCTACAGAGAGGAGAGGCACATCTGTCATTAAATCCACATAAGGTACGTATGTATAATGACAGACACGGCCACTCACCTCTTCATACCGGTTTCCTTCTGGAAGGTCTGTTCTGTGCAGTTCTACAAACAAATGAAAAGATTGACTTAAAGAACAAAAAAAGGCAACATTTTTACAAAACAATACATTTTCTGTGAATAAAAAGCAACGCTATTGATATTCCTGATGACTTCTTTCTTACCACTGGACCAGGGCGTGTGTCTTTAGTGGATTTTTCCTCAGCCTTTTCTAAAAACACAAAATAAATACCTTTAGTGTCAGCTCTGGAGTCAGTAGCATAGCAATGAAGAACCATGGGTCATTCAGTCTCATTTCCAACGTACCCGTCTTTGTGTCCACACTGTCAAGGTGATTTAATGTAGGTGTTGTCTCTGTGATATCATTCGGGCTTTTTGACCCTTGAGCTGCCTCTTCTTCCTGCTGCTGTCCTGTCCCCCCCTGGCTCTTTTTTGAGTCAGGACCACTCCAGGTCTCGGATTTTGGTTCCTCCAGCCCAGGAAAGCATATAATAACTAAATACCAATGAGCCCTAAACAGACAAAAAAAAGCAACGTGATACATAATGTGACGTACCAAAAGAAACGCTCAACAATACACCTCTTCAGAGTTAATGTAACTCACTCCTGATTGACAGGCACAAACAGGAAGTCCTTCTTGAAGATGTCCACATGTCGTGTCCATGTCTTCACCCGTTGGTGCCGTCTCTGCCTCTGACAGCTGGGTGCACACAAAGTTTTAACAATGTTTTTCAACCATACAAATAACTGTAGACACGTGGGTGCTAAGAGTGCTTGGAAATGTAAGACCTATGTCCCTCCTGTGCCAGTTTTTTATACAAGTTTCACAATTACTTTGAATGTTCATGTCTTGAGCGAAATACATTTAGGGAGCAGGGCGAGTGTTGAGTAGAGGTAAAACATGTTATTTGTTGATCACTTCCCAAAATATTAAGTTAAAGGTTGATAAGCTATACATCAAAGAGTGCCTTTCTTTATTTATTGAGATACTTGTCTTGATTCTACTCTTTTTCACTTTGTAAGGTTGGAAAGTGAGGTTTCCATTTGGAAGCCTAGACACTTACAGAGTTTTGGCAATACATAAAAACCCACGAAGAAGAAAGAAATTGCGATGATCCTGACGAAAGAGTTTTCTCTTAAAAGTTCAAAAAAAAGCAGGTATGCTCACGCGTCACTGGTAACTGTGGTTCCCTCGCTGGCGTTGTCCCTGCGTGTGAGTTGCCTGAAGAAGAAGCTGCTGAAGATGTGCGAGCGCTCGGCCACAGCAGCAGAGGCGTTCTCGAGGAGGTATCTGTTTCAAACAGCAACACGATCTGTTCAATACTGCATCTCTTCTCTACCAAACGTTTTAGAAACCAAATTACATTTAATGTGTTATTTACTTGAGGTAAAAGTCGATGATAACATCGTTAAGGAAGATCCCGGTGTCGAGGCACTGCAGGTCCTCCATTGTGACAGTTATCCCTCCTTTCAACGGTGGGGGAGGAAACTGTATCAACCTGAGAAGAGGTGGAGGAAAGAAAAGGTTAGTCATGTGTTAGAGATGTAGCCGTCGATGCAAAGAGCACATTTTAACTGATCATCATCCGCAGGGCTAGGCAGGGATGCTATGCGAGGAAAATGTCTGTTCTGTTGATATCACTAACAATTTACAAGAACAGATATTTGTTGTCCCTCAGACCACTCCCTTTGTTTGATCACATTACTCTGCTATTTTTTAAAATATATTTTAAACATTTTGTATCTTTGTTACCGTTTAAGATGTGTGAATGCAGTTAGGATTGCAGTTTTTGTTGTGCTTAGTTGGACAGCCTGTGCAGGGCGAGGCTCTATGAGAAGCAGCATATATCATAATGCGGGTCACTTGCCTTCGTGCCAGTCCACGATGTTTAAATTTAGCCCAGCTGGAGTCCGGTTTGCACAGGGACACCTGGTAGGAATCTTTTGTTCGACGATGGCACAGCGTGTATACACGAGCGGGCTCCTCCTCTTTCTTCTGTGGGAGGAAGGAATCATAGGAGCAGAATTATAATCATATACCATTGACCAATGGTTATCATCCAGAGGAACACACATCTGAGGGGTTGCAAGATGAATAACAGGAGATGAAAAGAAAAATCTGCTGCCAGTTGTGCTTATCTTTCTTAGAATACTCTCAAATGTTTGAGTATCTTCCGGTGAATAAGTACCATTTTATTATTGAGACTGTATTTAAGGAAAATCCCTCAGATTCCACCTGTCGCACAAAATAAACATTTTCCTAAAAAAGGAGGTATATTGCTTTGTTTTACCTCAGGCTGTTGTTCGAGCTCTTGTTCTTTGCGATCCTCCTCTGGTTTGAGTTCTGTCTCTGTGTCTTGATCTTTTTCTGTCTCCAGCTTCAGTTCTGTCTCTGTGTCTTGATCTTTTTCTGTCTCCAGCTTCAGTTCTGTCTCTGAGTCTTGATCCCTTTCTGTCTCCAGCTTCAGTTCTGTCTCTGACTCTTGATCCCTTTCTGTCTCCAGCTTCAGTTCTGTCTCTTTCTGTGAATCAACCACCAGCTCGAGGTTTGGTAGTGTGTTTATGTCTGTATCAGAGTGCGGATCATCCTCGTCTGTGTCTACTGGAGGGTAAGAGCTCTCCAGGCCCAGCAAAAACAGCAGGGGAGAGTCCAGTCCAGTTCTTCTGATCAGCTCAATGCTATCATCCAGAGAAAGAACAAGACTGTTGAAGTCGTCTAAACAACTACTTTTGGAGCCACAATCAAAAGTTTCTTTTGTCAGACTGTTGATACAGTCAATTTCCAGGAGGGAGCGCAGTAAAGCCCCCTCCATTCCCTCCAGCGGATGTGTCAGCGTCAGCAGGAGAAACGGGCTCGCCTTGTCTATTAACATAAGGGAAATCAAAAAAGGTAGAGTTAAGGTTATCGTGCACCATGCAGATTTACATTGAGAATTATGTGACATAACAAACATTACTCAAAATGACATAAGAAGTATGAACAGACAAACTGACATTTGTAAATTCCAACCATCAAAAATAAAAGGAAAGTCGCCAACAGTAGAGATCTGGAGTGTATCCTTTTAAGACCAACACAAAGCTCTCTATTGGTCTCACCAGTGCTCGTCGCTCTGTGTTGGTTAATACACAGCTTTTGGAGGTCTCGCTTTACAGCAGCTGCAGCCGTTTCTGACACGTATAACAGAAGGATGGCGGCAGGGAAAGGCTCCTCGCCGTCTTCAAAGTGAAAATCCCGTTCCACCAGTTCCGGCTCCTCCCACACGCTGTACCTCCTCATGTCTGTACGGTCCACAGTTACCCTCACCTCCACCTCTCCATCATCATCATCTGGGAAGAAAAAGAAGGCCAGGTCAACCTAGGAGCTCACATTGTTCATATTAATTATTAAATAATGTTTAATAACCAAAGTGAGACAACCGAGGTCCTGCACAGTGAAGGTTTTCTATGTAGATGTTCCAGTGCTACAACTTAATTGAAATCCATCAAATGGTTTTAAAGTTATTTCTGTTTGCAGTAAAGAGGTAGAAAGATTGTGTGACTAAATGACAGACCTCGCCATCTTAGAAAATAATATAAATATCCCTCATTTACAAGATTACTGATTTCAAAGAAACAACTTGAAGTGTTTTACATCAATCAATTTTCAATCTAATTTTCTAATTTCTAAAGGTATTTTTTGTTTTTATGTCAAGTAGTTTTTGCCTGACTGCATCCTGGAAATGCTCTTTGAAAAGCCCTGAAGGCTCGGGTCAAGGCTGATGAAATCAGCGACCTCTTTCGTGATTTGTTTTCCAGGCACAAACGTTTACCTGCTATGAAAACGTGTATCTACCCAAGAATATTTGTTTACAATGCAACCTATTTCTTTTTTTTTTAACCAGACATACTGTATTTCCTACACACAAACACGGTCTCAAAAGATGAGATTGCTCTAGTACCTTGAGAGTCTAATCCAGTAACACACACATACTTTACCATCTGAAATAGACCAGTAAGCTGGGAGTGGATGTGTGCAGACAGCATGACCAAAACAAGTTCAAACCAAAGGGCTCAGGTAGGCCAAGTCCTCTCAACAACTCTGTGAATGTTTTCCCTCGTCAATGACACTTCTTATCATTACCTTTCAGTGGAATGATGATTTTGTGGTCGGCTATCTGTGAAGGGAAGAGTAAACAATGTGTTACACTCCTTCTCCTGAAATGTGATTAAAAGAAACTACTGTGTTCAGCATCTGCAAATTCATTTATTTTTGGTTTATACCATGATGTCTCCATCCGCTCTCCCTCGAAAGCCTCCGCAGTGTAGCGTGGAGAAGGAGTAGTCTATACTGGGTGTTGGAATTGTCAGCGAACAGGGCTCCTCTACAAGTACATGCAGCATCTGCAACACAGAAACATACATACACGGTTTGGAAAAAATTGGTTCAAACAAATTGGTTGTACACATTAACAGTAAAAATATGTATAGGAATATAAACACACAATTTTTTCCAGTTACAATATTTCTAAATCTCTACATGTGGGATTTGAATCTCCTTTCTGTTGGCGCCATCTAGTGCTTGTAAGTAGAATGACACACTGACAGCTATGCATGCTGCTACTTTATTGTATGTTAATATCCAAACATTTCTCTCATAATACCCTGTAATGATGAGTTGCAATAGAGGGAAACATTTATGTAAACATGTTATTATTCACTCAAGCTTCTGTGATTTAACGCTGATATCCCCAGGCTCATAAATGATCATGCTTTTTCATATAGTGCTACATTTTTACTTTTTAAACCAGGGCTAAAACTTTAAAGGTGCCACATGATAAAAACAAATAATTAATGACTTTTCCTTTTACTATAATCCAAGACAGCAAGATTCTTGATCTTGTTATCAAAAATGTGTTCCTTTAAGAGGTATGGATCAGTCATATAACAGGGAGAAGTTCTGCTGACCTGCATGTCCTCTAGGTCATAAGCTTCTTGCTCTTTGTCCTCAGCTTCCTGTGGGGATTGTGACTGTATTACTGCGTCTTCCACAGAGTCCAGTGTTTGGATCGCTAGGCTGCAGCGAGCAGCGTCAGCGCCCTCCTCATCATCACTGGACAGAACGACTGAAATAGAAAATGAAATAGCTTCAAAGAGGAAACACAGAAATAACAAGGATTTTAATTTATAGATCAATTTAGCTTTTTTTTGTTAAGCACTTTGCAACTTTAGTTAAATGAATCAAATAAAAAACAGTCATGTAGTTTAAAAGAAAATAGGTTGTGTTTAGACATATAGTATACATGTATACTATATAGAAAACAAAGCCACTATAAATCTAAAATATCTTGTCCAAAATATCTTTATCTGAATTATTAACAAATTCTCTTAAATGGTGATAATGATATCGCCCACAGAAATCCAGTATTGGTGAGGCTCTACTGATACAACAGCTATTAGACTCACATTATTTGAGCTTGGTTTGGATCTGGGAATATTGTGCGTGAATCCTGCTGCATTAGCTGGAAGACCGTGTGATAATGTAGAAACCAGTTTCAATAACAGTCTACAGAAGCTAAGTGCTCAGCTTCAACATCAGATCATTTGTTTATAGATTGATATAACACAACATGGAATGGAGCTCTGAGTGACTGAGTCACAGTTTTCCTGAGTTTCCTCTTGGATAATTGCAAAGAAAAGTTTAGCAGTGGAATTAAAATACCAGTTTTTGGGGTGATCTTATCCTTTGTTGGTGTACTCACTGGGTTCGGAGAGGCTGGCTGTGGCCGTGTTATCCTGGCTCGAGGAAAGACTTCGTCTGAGGGTAGCAACAGAGTCTCCGGCCTCTAAATGAGGAATGGGGGTTGGGAGCAGAAGTTGCGTCTGATCATCGCCTCCCACCATGAACTGTAAAATGGTACGGTCCGGGCTGCCCAGATCTTCGTCTTCATCGGGTTCCTTTTCCCAAACACTCATTGGGGACAGTCCTCCATCTTTTCCTTCATCTCCGTTGAGGCGAAGCACACTGTCACGGTGGCATTTGGGGTTGCTTGTTCCATTGCAGGGAGACACTGGATCCTCTCTTTTCCTCTTCTGTTGAGGAGACAGTACAGAATGAAGAAACTCAAACAACTAGTGATGGCGAGATGACGCCTTATGAAGCTTTCCAGCCAATTGGTTCGCAAAAGGGTTCATCTCATGAGGCTTCATTTGCACACAAACCCCCCTGTTGGTCAAAGTTTATAAAACAGGCAGATATGACATCACCACAGTGTGATCTCTTTATTCAGCTCCGTAACTGCACACACACCCCTAGCTCGACACAGTACATCATTAAGTGAAACAAACAATCCTCAGAGAGGTTCAAATGTACATCTACTACACACGTGTACTTAATATTGTTTTAATTTTCTACGCCTATTATTCTTTTCATAATTTTTCTGCCACAGCAGCTAGAAATTCGCAATAATGTAAGCTCTCACCAGGCCCCTGAAGATTTATTTCTTGACCAACTCTCTGCCTCATTTAGGCCATTCGTCTTACTGTTTTATATTTCTAGTTCATGCTTAACTTAGTGTCTCTTAGAGGTCTACATGCTATTTGCAATATGGTGTCATATCGTATTTGCCTTTATTGTTATTTGGGGGCCCCTAATATTTGCTTGAAGCACTCAGTTTCGAGTTTAAATACAGTTATATCATGTCCCTATATAACCTAGGGAATATATGTTCACAACGGAGTTTACACAATTTATATACTAGAACACTGTCACAGTTCAGGTAGCTTGATTTCACTCGCTAGGGCAGCGCAGTTATGGAAAGAATCAAAGGGGGGGGGCTCCAGACAGGGCAGTCATTTTATTTCTCTTATGTTCTTATTTTTACTATTTGTTCCTTTTTACAAACAAGCTATTACGTCAACTCATGAAGGTTTTTCAAATCCATGTCTTCAGCTACTACACCTATTGTAACACTTGGTGTTGTGATCCACTGACCGTAATTATACCAATCACATGTGTGCAGCCATAACATATAAGCTCTTAAGTTGGAACGTTAATGGACTCAACAAGCCAACCAAGCGCCATAAAGTTCTGTCCTTCCTTAGAAGGCAATTGATGTGGCTTTTTTAAAAGAGTCTCACTTAAGAGATACAGAGCACTGCAAGCTGGGGAAACAATGGCAGGGTCAAATATTCTATTCCTCATTTACCTACCTTGCAAGGGGGGTGGTTATCTTGATAAGGAAAGGGATCTCCTTCCAAGTAAAACAAGTTGAGAAGGATAAGTGGGGCAGATACACCCTAGTAACAGGATATATTGGAGACCAATCGATTACTATGCTTAACATCTATGGACCAAACCTAGATGACCCCGACTTGTATGCTAACCTTTTTCTTAAGGTAACATGTGATCCATCTGAGCTTATAATAGGAGGGGATTTTAATCTGGTTCTGGATCCAGCTGTCGACAGATCCTCTGGCACCTCTAAACAATTAACATCAGCAGCCAAAACACTCAAAAAAGAACTTCTAGATCTAAATGTACGTGAATATAGTTTCTACTCACATATACACAAAAGCTACTCCCGGATTGACACATTTTTCATATCCAGAAACATCTCAATAGTATTATCATACCTCTTAAAAATACCCCCTTCCACACCAACCCTGCTCTGCCAGGTGCACATAGAGATGGAATATCCAAGATGTGGCACACTCAGGGAATCAAAACATTTGGGGATCTCTACCAGAATAACTTACTTATGGCATTTTGAACAGCTGCGTAGCTCCTTTAGACTCCCAACTACTAATTTCTTCAAATACTTGCAAGTCAGACAATCTTTAAGCACACTTCATGGTGAAAACTCTTCTCCCCTAAAGTCCTTCCCAATTGACAATGTTCTAAAAGCTGTTAAGCACCCCAGAGGTATCCTGTCCTTAACCAATAACTGCCTAATTCACATTTTTCTGGGAATGTAATCAATTAAAACATTACTGGGGGTCGATATGGGAGACTCTTCAAGAGATTTCTGGGTTTGTGATTCCTTGTACACCCAAACTGGCCCGTTTTTTTTGGGCAACCAGTGCCTTTAATACAGTGTAGTTCAGAAGCGGGGAGACTTAGGGGAAGAGGCGCGGCAAAAGAGACTCAGGCCGGATTAGAACCTGGGTCCACCGCATGGTGTTCAAACCCCTGTATATGGCCGCCTGCTCTACCCACTGAGCTATACACCGATTCGGCGAAGTGACCGGAAGTAGAGCGGCCGCCATTGATGCGGTGTGCGTGCAGTGTGTATTTCGCGGTATTTCCATAGACAGTAAAAGGGATATTTCGCTGGATTTGTGAACGAGATTTGTGAAAAGCAATAATTATGCCCAGACAGTCTGGAAGGGCGTGTGCCGTCATCGGCTGCTTCAATAACAGCCAAAAGCTTCAATTATGGAAGAAGTCTGTGTGCGAGACACACAATTTAAGCGTAAAAGAGGACTGTCCATGTAGTAGACCATTTGGTCTACACCGCTTCCCTGGTCGTGTGGAGGATGAAGGTGTTCGGAAGGTGTGGATAGTAAACATCAACAGAAAGAACTTCATCCCAAATAAAAACAGCACGGTAAGTAGGCCTATTCTCAGTATTTTCTTGGTGAAGGTAATTAGCCTAGTTAACCATTGTGAGCCTTTGTTTACAGTGTGAACACATTTTAGGCTATGCTAACGTATGCGAAGGTCCGTGCTAAGGTAATGTTTGGCTAACGTTACATGTCCGTGATGATGGTGATTATCTGAAAGTTGAAGTTGCACGTAACGTTTGTTTACCTTATGTATACTAACCTATGTCGACTACTGAAATTAGTATGTATGTTGGCAGAATTCAAGTACTCGTGCAACCGTGTTGTATGAGAAAGAGGCATCACGTCCTGATTCTTTGATCCATCCATAATTGACTACTTTGGCCCTTTGTTCTTTCTCTAATTTGTTCCCTCATATAGTTGTCAATTTTAACATATTTTTGGAACACTGAATGACAGAGGTCACATTTATGTTCAGCACAATTACTGTGCTCTTTGGGGACTTCATTCCCTGCATCCTTCTGTGGCTTGTCTGTCAGTACATGGTTTAAAATTGTCCCAGGGATTCTGGCCAAGCCAGCCATCTCAGGAGAGGTGAGATGCTGTACAACTGCTGTGTCATTTGCAAATGTTTTTGATGTGATTTTCAAACTCTGACCAGGCCCTTCACATGGACCCTGTAGGTTTTCTATTGAGTCAGGTAAGACATTTTGCAAGGTAGACTTATTCCATGCACAGATCTGGTCTGTACAAGACATTCCAGTCAAACCATGTTTGACTGCCTCCTTGACTTTATACAGTAGTGCTGCAGCGTGGCTGCAGCAGCTTCCTCTGCCAGCCATGCAGTCACACTTCACATTCTCAACATGCCCCCCATCTCTCACTGTAACTTCCACAGTGTGGTGGCTGTGGATGGCCTGGGAAAACCTCACCGATCCTTTCAGTATGACATGGTCGTCCAAAAAGCAATGTAGTATTTGCCCGACCCATCCAGAGCTCAGGTAGTTTTGACCTTCTATCAGTGACCTGTAGTTTTTGTTTTGTTGGTCATCACTGGCCAGCCGAAGAATAAAATACTCCTGAATATCTAAAACGAAGCAAAAAAGTGTTTTTGTTTTTGATCACGTCGCAGCCATATCATGTTAATGAAATGTCATGTAAGCTTGCGTTAGCATGTTAGCTACAACAAACTTCAACACATAGCGATGTGTGTTGACAGTCTATTTTCTTGCTGTATCCTATTTTAATATGTCATACTTATTGCTGAAACAAGTATTTAATTCCAACATTAATAATTACATTATTTTTTAATCACGTGGGCTGTCCTTAAAGATTAAATGCTAGTTAGCATGCTAAGGTCAGTAAGTCAATTCAACGGAAGCTAGCTGTGTTTACATCTCCTTCTACTTTCCGTTTACTAATATTTAATTATATTAATTCATGAATTAATATCAGTAATTTCAGATACCTTCATCAGTAACTGGAGGCCACTGTCTGACATCGTCCAACCAAGTAACTTTATTCATTTGGGGTTATGGTTATCTTGCTATTATTGATAGCATCAATGACTGTTGAATGGATAATGAGTGTAATGATTGAGCACGCACACCGCAGCAATGGCCCCGTCGCTAGATGGCGACATACACAAATCGCTCACCGAATCGGTGTATACGACGGCCCAAACTGGCCTTGTTCAGCGATATCTCTTGACATCGCTTCTAACAAAAGGAATAAGGCTCGCCTAATCAAACTGGCCATGATTGCTGGCATCAAATGTCTATAATGGAAGAGTGCAGAACCCCCTCCTGTGTCCATGTGGCCTAAAAAAATCTCCTCATACATGATGTCAGAAAAAATGATGTTTAACCTCAAAAGAAAACCACATCTCTTTAATAATTACTACATTGAACAAAATCCAACAACCTATTGTGGTCTGACAACATATTAAATACACATGCATTGCCTGGGCGAGTAGCTGAATCCTTCTTTCTCATTTTTGACGCTACTGCATAATGTGGCTCTGTCTGGAGGTAGGGGTGGGTGTGACTGGTCTTAGGGGTTTTCTGTCTTAATATGTCTTTTTGCAATTTATTTTACTTATTTATATATTAGTTATACAACGGTGGAAGCGTCACAGTAGCCCTTTTGACATGTTGTTGCGCTTTAGTGTTCTCTTTAAAGTAAAAGATATGTGACGCATTATTGCAGATGACAAAACATTATAGACACAGCCTCAAAGGTATAATTGATTTCATCAACAAAAAGCGGCACAAACGATTCTGATGTTAATTATGGCCTAAATGCTCCCAAGCCGCATTCAATGCTTTTTACTGGATATTCATAATTCCATTTAATTCAAATTTATGAAAATGTCTGAGGGTTTTTGTTGGAGTGTTATGGAAACCACAAGCAGGATGACTATAATTAACATAAAGGCTTATTCAAAACATGAGGCCGGTTAAAAACACAATCAAGCATGCCTGTCGCTCCGGTGAGACTCTCGGTGACCCTTTAAGGCACTCACCAAAAGGTTTTGTGCTTCTTTTTCTGGATCAGACAACCTGTCCTTGATGCTGGCTGGGGAGAACTCATCGGAACCTCCTGTATCATCTGCGGGGTCCCATCGCACTGAAAACCCACAATCTGTATCAGAGAGAAAAACCATGACCTTAATCAGGCTGGAAAAACACATACAGTTCTGACTAACTGAAAACTACTAACTACTACTACTACTACTACTACTACTACTACTACTACTACTACTACTACTACTACTACGAGTTATATTATTAGAAAATTGAAAAAAGGATATCCTTGTAAAAGGGAAATGCTGGTACATTCTGCTTTGTTTCACACAAACAATAGCATTAACCCTTAAAAGGACGTTTGAAAGAAGGTTGGGGGGAAAGCAGGAAAGTATAAATCTTTCTGAGTCTTAAAATAAGTGATAGTCAAAAGGACGCAAAAACAGCAGCACATTAGAAACCGTGAATCCGAATGCCTGTATGTTACACACCTACAACTCCAGCGTATTTGAAGTCGTCTCCGTTGCCCTTTCCTATTATCATCTGCTCGATATCTTTGTTTTCCTCTGTGTCCTTGTCGTCATCAAGGCTTTGTGACCTTCTCCAGTGTTTTGACCTGAAGACACAAAGTAATAAACACAACAGTCATTTTTTTAGCCACATGCTGCAGTGTTACACTTTATATACTAAGAATGAACCTCAACTCTAAGTCCCTGAGAAAAATGCTGTACAGTGAAGAAGCAAAAGGTTGAACTGGCAGCCATGTGCCGCCCTAGAAAGACTTAATGCCATATTTATTTATTACTCAAAAGAGGATTGTTAAATGTCCTAAGAACCACAAACTTTACACAAAGAAATGATAGCATGTTAATAAGTCAGCTTTAAAACGAGCTGGGAGACAATTGTTTTTACATATGGACAGAGCCACACTAGATTTCCCCATCTTTTTCTCGTCTTTATGCTAAGCTACGGTTACCAGATTATTGCTCTAGCTTTATATTTATGGTAAATAAATGACAGTGGAATCAATCGTCCAACCCTCAGCAAGAAAGCACATTCCCCAAATGTCTAGTTATCCATTAAACAGCTCATTCCTACCTTTGAGAAAGTGAGGACGTTGTCTTTTGCTTGCTTTTCGGGGTTTGACTTCCGTTTTTATTAGCCTCCTTCTGACTGGAACTCTTGTCTCTGCCGACCAGAGGCTTCTCTTTGATTCGCCCACTCTCCCCCACTGTACTCGACACTCCTCTGCGATTTCTGGAAGTTTGACTCAGTCTTATTCTTTCCATGTAGGCCTTGCCTTGTTCTGTTTCTAGGACATCGGTCAGAATCAGACAGGGCTGCCTCCTACAGGATGAAACAGAAGAAGAAGAAGATATATTTATTAATCCCTTACAGGGAAATTTCCCTTCCCACTCTGTAGTGTTTACACACATTACAAACAGGGAGGATGCATGTACAGATGATGTACATGCACAAACACAACCACACACATGCAGGAGAGGTGGCAGCGCAGGGAGGCTGCCAGGTACCCGGCGCCGGCGAGCAGTTTCACGGTTTGGTGCCTTGCTCAAGGGCACCTCGGCAGTGGCTCAGGAGAGAACTGGCACCTCTCCAGCTACCAACTCATTCCATTTTTTGGGGTCCAATCGGGACGTGAACCGGCAAACCCAGTCCAAGCCCTCACAGACTAAGCCACTGCCGCCCGAAGCAGTTATTCGCAACCTTCCTAGAACAACGTTCTCTCTGCGACATTGTCAACCTTTTAATGTATCCTGGCCTAAAGCTCATCTCCCACTGCAAGTCAGATGTTTTTTTTTATACCAGCTGATCAAGAGGGAGGGGTTAAGATCAGCAATGTGTGCCGTCATGATATGCTTGGCCTTGAGACATGGTGCTCAAAAGCAATGTTTTTTTTATTTTTAGAACAAACACACAACAATTAAAACAAAAGGCATCCAACTTAAAGGCAGCAGAAAACAACCCCCCTGGCACCCCAATACTCACATACACATGTCTACATATACATGCGCGCACACACACATATTCAGCAACGTATAGCATGTAAATACAAAATTACAACATAGCATACAGATGTACGTATGCAGATAAACTTCCTGTCCCCTATCACCCTGCATCCTCCCTAAAACGTTACACCTTTAATATAGGCCTAGAAGATGTGCCATAGTCCGTTAGTTTTGCTTTGTGCGTTCCTTACCCTGGCAATCATAATCTCAAAGGCAGTCTCTGTCATGAGTTTAAGACATTCTGTAAACTCTGGCATATGTGGACTCTTCCAGTTGCGCAGAATAAGCCTGGCAGCTACAATAAAAACCTGTTAAAGTCAGTCCAAGTTCTACTTTAGTAAGGCCTGGTGGCCACAAGAGATTTATCTCCTAACAAACAAAGCTGTGGTGACTCCAGTAGAAGCTTTTTGAGCCACCCTTCTAGGTTTTTCAGTACCACCTTCCAAAAAGGTAGTACCATTGGGCAATCCCATAGAGCATGAAGAAAGGTGCCCACTTCTTTGTTACATTCCCAACATTTATTGTCCTGAGTCAAGCCCATTCTAAACAATTTCAGGGGTGTAAAATAATATCTATGCACAATTCTATAATGGATAAACTTGCTTCTCACATCCCTGGTAACCCAACCTACATTTGAGACTATATCCTGCCATAGGTCTTCCCCTATCTCACTACCAAGATCTTTTTGCAATATCTTTCTCAGGCCCTCAAATAGTCTAGTTTGAATATTTGACATTTTCCTATTAAATAGTGAGGGACAGTGTAGAGTATTTGGAGAGTTTAGAAACTCTTGAATCTTATTCTCTTCTTCCTCTTCCCTTGTCAGTCCAAATACGGAGCCAAGGCTGCTCCTCAGCTGTAAATATTTCCAGAAATTCCTTTATCAGTCAAGTTAAACCGGTTCTTAAGGTCCTCAAACGACATAAACAAGCGGTCTCTGAAGAGATCATTGATAACATCTATCCCTTTTGCCACCCATGTATTCCATAAAAAAGTCTGTTTCCCTACACGGATTGAGGGGAGCAATGTTTATTTTGAAGTAGGAGCAAATAAGAGTAATGTGCAACCCTGCTACTGTACACACAAACAATAGACAGCTGGCTATCTTTAAAATGTAGCATTGTAAACAAAACTTGGGATGAGGATGAATTTTAACATACAGCCTCAGTAGTGTGATGATGATGGTAGATCACAAAATCACCAAGAACATAACTGCTTAAACACACACTTCCTATGAATCATTCAGAAATGAGGAGTCATGGTTTTGATTGTATGAATCTATTGATCCTCTGTAAACTGGACTTAACATTGTACATTTACACTATATTATTATTATTGCCTTTCTGTACATTTGTATATTTCATTTTCATTCATTTTTACTTTATTTTTTAGTTCTAATTATTTGTATTTGTTTTGCTTCTTTTTGTATTTCGCTGCTGCAACGCAAACATTTCCCAGTTTGGGATAAATAAAGTACTTCTGATTCTGAATAAATGGGAACAGTATCATTTGTCCAACCGGTTTGTATCTTAAAACGTAAGAAAACGTGTTTGTGTCCACAGACTTGCATAGTGACGGTGTCCGTAAAAGCCTGTTTAAATATTTACTGGAGAGGGGTTTCTTTTCTTTTAAATACAACAATAAAACTAAATATTGTGAAAAAAACAAATGTTCCTGGTAAATTACAAAACCAGTTCATCCACAAGCAGATTTATAGAAGGCAAATTGGTGTGTAATTCATAATGTAAGCATTTATGAACTCAACACGTACTGTTGGCACACCCGATTTAGACTGGACCCGATCAAGACAATGTATTTTAGACACAACAGAAAAGTGTAAGCCTGGTTGAAAAATGAAGACACACGAGGCTTAGAAACACAGTCACCTCTCCTCAATTAAAATAATGCCAACAAAAATAAACAAGCACGTGTACATTCAGCATATAGTTCATGCATGCACAGTCATCAATTTAAGAGGATCACAACAGAGTGTCTTTTATTTAAAGACAAAATGAGAAAGATATAAAATGAGTAATATGATGGTCTGCGCTATAGCCAGGCAGAAAGCAGGCTTGGAACAATAGCGTGGACAACACTACATATGTTTCTGGTTTTTTAGCTTCAAGGTTCTTTGTATTTTAAATTAAAATTTGGTGTTAATACTTGTCTTGTCTTTTTCAATAATAAAAATGGTTTGTTAGAAACACTTATTTTGGACCGTCGTATAGCTCAGTGGGTAGAGCAGGTGGCCATATAATGGGGTTTGTTCCCCATGCGGTGGACCCAGGTTCGAATCCGGCCTAAGCTCCTTTGCCGCACGTATCTCCATACATCCCCTCTGCACTGTATAAAAGGCAGTGCTTGCCTTGAATATATTTATATATTGTTGACCTACTTACCGCAACAACAGACAACAAATAAAAGTCCTTGTGTGTGTGTGTAAATGTACCTGGAAATAAAAGTCCTTGTGTGTGTGTAAATGTACCTGGAAATAAAAGTCCTTGTGTGTGTGTAAATGTACCTGGAAATAAACTTGATTCTGATTTATAGTTTGAACAATAATCAGGTTTTTCAGTCTGAAAACAACAGCAAAAACAATAAACGTATCTGTAAAAAGTTCTTCTCACCTTGCCATTTCCAGTGCGTCTGTGTCTGCGTGCTTGTGATCAAGCAGCCGTGGATCCATTTCTATGCTGTGAATCACGGTGTTTGCGTTTGCAACCCGCAAATGCAGTCCAGGAAACCTGTGAAAAGTGAAGGTAACAGTACGAGTCTTGTGAAAATAACCCGGAAAAAGCCTCACCAGCAACATAACATTTGTCTATGTGGTCACACAGAGAAGGATCGCTGTACCTGTCTGCCTAACTTCCCACACTTTGGTGAGAAACATGGCATGGAGATTTCGAGTGGGTTTTCCACCTAAAATTAATAGGGTGGTTAGTTACTGTGTTTGTATAAATTTCCAAAATAGAAGTGCAAATGAGCAAAGCTTATAAATTACTTTTGTATTATTTGTCTACGTCTTGAAGCGTGTCGACTGGAATAAAGCAGCAAACATAAATCAGGAAATTGAGAAGTTGATTGTCAGGGAATAATTTGATGATTGGTTTATTATTTTTAGTAGATTTCTAGGCATACCAGCATACCCTAGTACCGGCTTGTCCATTTTAATGATGTGCTGATTATCTCTGCCTTGTGTGTTGATAAATGTATGGTTTTTGGTTTTAGTGGCCAACAAGCCATTTGAAAACAGCAACTCTAACATAGAGCTTTAAAAAGACACTACTTTTACATATAACATTTTATAGGCAGCACGATTAACTTAAAAACACACAAGCAATGAAAACAGCAGATTGCATCTTCTCATGCTTCAGCAGTAACGTGTCCTCTGGCCCTTATGGAGATCCATTTCTTTTAACAACAGCTCACAGATCAACATCATTTCACAATATAACATTAGCAATCACAAAAGCAGGTCAGAGCCATAAAACAATAAATCACCATGAGATTATGCTTAACTTTTAGCAAAACTATTACGGCAGCCATAAAGCAAGCTTCACAATAGAATCATTCCAGGATAATTAAGCAATTTAACATGCATGACATGAAAACATGGGTCACACATACCAAGTTATTCTTGTCAACATTAAATGGAATAGTTAAGGCTCTTCTTCGATCCATCATGGTCCACAATTTTGAGACACAGCATGAACACTGAAAGAAAGAACAAATAAAAACAAATGAATTAAGTGTCACAATCGTCCATAATTGTAAAACAAAGAAGTTTCATTCACTTAGCAAAAACAAATGTCTGAGTGTTTTAAAGGTGAAAAGGTCCCCTATAACATAAGAGGTTCAACAAAGTCATTTCAACAAACATGGTTTCACATGTTGAGTCTGTTAAACTTTAACAACACGTTAACACGATGTTTACAACTTTACCAAAGAAAAATGAGTCAGGAGCTGGCTGTGATGTTTGATTCATTTTTTAGATTACCCAGTAGCAGACACACCATTTCACAAGACGTGTTGCTCAATGAGACCCTGTGGGACACTTTGTTGAGCAATGAAAACAGATGAAAGAATAAAAGTATGTAAACAATAATGAGGACAACATTAGCCAATTGAACTCATTTTATTAAATATTTAGCAATTTAAGATGTAGTGCTTTTTATGAGTTAGTTAGATAAATACCCATTACTTCCGCTATGTTTTAGAACAGCATTTGTGTTGTTTACTTCCTTACAATAGGGTAAACACCAATAAAACGAGCTTTGAAAAAAAGCTATTTAACTCAAATATATATGATACACAATTTGTGTAACACTTGCACATGAGCAAATTAAACATTTTATAATCTGAATATTTATTTGCATGAAGGCTTTGATTGTGGATTTTAAGGAAGATCTATTTGTTTTGTTTGTCCATTACTTTCGCCAGAACATGTTTCATATCATTATTTATTGTTTTGCTTTGAAGAAACCACAGTTTACAATAAGACACCGTTAATCCAGCTTTGAACAAAAAACATTTCAACTATAATATATATTATTTACAAAATGTATGTTGCACAGATGGCACGTAAAAGTCAGGTTAACGCTTCCCATGGATAACAGGAAACTCATATCACAGACACGTTCATGCACACCATCGAAATAACCACATGTCTGATTTTAAAGTTAATTAAAGTGGAATTTATCACAACCGAAAGTGAAAACCTTCTTCAGCTAGTGCTAGCGTTAGCCCACAGTGCTAACGTTAGCTTGTTGAATGCTACCTTGTATATTATGCTAGCTAGCCGACATAAAGCTTACCGTAGACACGTGCTTCTTGTGGGACCAACTGTGGGAATACGGAGACTGTAGTCCAACTATTTCCACTAGAAAGTTTCCACCAGCGTTTTCCAAAACACAACAGAATCACATTTTGTTGGGCTGTGCTGCTGGTTGGGGTCCAATGCTCCTAGGCAACATCCGGTAGGCACCAGAAGTGCATCAAGAAAGACAACGAAGTACACAAAGAGGTGACACTAGTTCCTGGGGAGGATCTCCTCCATCCAGAGACAGTAACTAAGTACGTTACATTCAAGTACAATTGTGAGATGCACCACTTTTAATGAAATAAACATTTAAATAAAAACAGCTATAGGCTACCACAGTGTATCAAATGTAGTACGAAGTTAGCATATTAGCATTAAGTACCAAAACTCAAAGAAGGTCTACTCATTAGTAATAGTATTGTACATTTGTGTAAAAAGTATTGATCCATCGAAGTGTGAAGCTAGTTTCTTATAACATAAACTCTAATAATATATTAGTTTATTTGTTGAGTTACATATTTGTATTGTTATTTTTGATTTAGCAAAATAGCTTGCTATCAAATCAATGTAGTAAAGTAAGACTATACAACCTTTCAATCTGAAATGTAGAGGATAAGTAGTCTAGGAAGTAGCACAAAAGGGAAATATTGAGGTATTTAATACCGTTCAAATTGTACTTAAGTACTATAATAATAAGTGTTAATCCAGATTAATGAATCTGGAAAGGTAAAACCATCTTCACTGAATAATGATTAACATGTACTTTAAATGGAAATAAGGCATCAGGTGCATCAAAATAGATTTGGTTTATCCTTAGGTTTTCAGATGATCTCAGCTCAGCAGAGGTTAGGGCTTGTTGAGCTGTAGTGCACTGTCGCACAGCTAACGTTGCATTCTTAGAAAAGGAGACGGAGAATGAATTATCTTTAGCCTTTGGCTTATTTATTCCAGGCTGCTCTGACGCATCATACTCACGGTCAGAGCTTCACCATCTACTACGCACACTGAACTAGCATAGCTCAGTTCACCCTTTTATAGTCTGTACCATATCGCCATCTAGTGGCATAAACATATATACAGCATTACATAGAACTGAGTACATACAGTAATAATGAACATCTCAACACCCCCACTTACTCAGGTTGCTATACTTCAAGCAAAATAAAAATAGAATGAATGTGGACCTCTGTCATACACATATCAATCTCCAAAAAGAGCACTTGCAAACCTCTTCAGTTTCAACTTATTTACAGGTTTGGTCATTACATCAGCAACCATGTTATCAGTTGAACAATACACCAAAATCACCCGTCCCTCAATCACAGTTGACCTGATAAAGTGGTACTTTATGTCAAAGTGTTTACACCTTTGTCTGTTTACAGGATTTTTGGCGAGAGCGATTGTCCCCTGATTGTCTTCATGTACTACAGTTTGTGTGTAATTGTAATTATCTATACCCCCCAGTAACTGCTCCAGGTATAGACACTCCTGTATGGTTGAAGCAAGCGCCATGTATTCTGCCTCGCAGGTGGATAGCGCGACTGTAGGCTGTTTTCTAGTCTTCCACGAGACTAGAGAGCTGTTCTGACTAAGGCTCACACAGTATCCTGTGGTACTGCGTCTGTCACTGGTATCAGCCGCCCAGTCAGCATCACTATAGGCTTGTATACCTAGCTTCTCACAGTCGTTTCTCCTAAAGGTTAACCCTTTCTCTGCAGTGCCTTTGAGATACCTTAGTACATGCTTCACAGTGACCCACTGCTCCTCTGTAGGCTCTGCAAAGTACTGCGATAACCTGCTCACTATAAAGCTTAAATCGGGTCTGGTACAAGTAGTCAGGTATATAAGACTGCCTACAGCCTCCCTGTACAACCTGACATCCTCCATCTTTACTGCATCCTCAGTATACTCGAGCTTCTGCTCACAGGGTGTTTCTCTGGTCCTACAGTCTTGCATATTAAAACGCTGTAGTATTTTGTAAGTGTACCTTTCCTGTGACATCTTTACACACCCATCTGATTGACTGAAATCAATACCCAGAAAATGTTTGAGTTTGCCTAAATCTTTCATCTTAAACTTTTCTGCGAGCATCTCTTTCACCTCTTTCAGTCTCTCTTCATTGCTTGCTGCAATGATCAAGTCATCAACCCATGTGATTATGATCACTTTCCCTTCTTTTGACTCTTTGGCATAAACACAGTGGTCGGCTGGGTTTTGTGTGAAACCATCCTCAGTTAAACAATTGTGCAAAACCCTGTTCCAATTTCGGCCGGACTGTTTAAGACCGTAAAGGGATTTCTCTAGCTTGTAAACTATACCCTCTTTCTCTTCATAACCCTCTGGTGGATAGATGTAGATCTCATAGTCTATGGGAGCGTGCAAGTACGCGGTTTTCACGTCCATTTGGTGCAGGAGTAAACTCTCCTGTGCAGCTTTCTGTAGCACCACCCTTACACTTGTCATGTCTGCCGTGGGTGAAAACGTCTCCCCATAGTCTACGCCCATTCTCTGGCTGTAACCCTTGGCCACAAACCGTGCTTTGTATTTGTCTCTTCCATCTACATCAGTCTTGATAGCGTAAACCCATCTACCCCCCACTGTTTTCTTGCCTATTGGCAGTGTTGTCGGGGTAAAGGTCTTGTTCTCTTTTAAAGACTGGATTTCCTCATCCATGGCTTTTACCCATTCTTTGGAGTTAGCTGACCCCATTGCCTCCCCAAATGTTTGTGGAATGCCACACACCATTCTACAGCAGTAGTCTACTGTGATATTTACCGCATCACTTACACGGTTTTCAGTAATGAAGTCATCCAAGTGACTTGGCATCTTTCTCTCTCTGATCGGATACCTTCTACTCTCTGGTTCACCACTCTGTTGTGTTTGATCATGGTCAGTAGACCTCACTTCTGTACCTGGACTATCACTATGAGCACTTTTACTCCGTACACTTGGCTCTGGAGCATTTTCTGTACTCTACCGACCCCCTGCGTGGTTTCACTAGTCCTGGGTCTCACACTGTCATAGCCATCATTTGGATCTGGCTCACCTGTCTGTGTTTGTTTCTCCACAGCTGACTTGCTCACAAACCTCACTAGTCTGTGTTTTTGTACTTTGTTTGTATCTGGATGATACACCAAATACGCTGGGCTGTTCTTGTCGTGACCTACAAAATGCCCCTGATCACATCTGGAATCGAGCTTCCCCTTGTTCTGTTTGTACGTGTAACATACAGATCCAAACTTTTGCATTTTGGATATATTTGGCTTTTTGTCTGTTAGCAGCTCATAAGGAGTCTGCCCTGTACGCCTGCTAAAACATCTGTTCCGTACCATTGCTGCTGTTTGTACGGCATAGGGCCATAGCTGCTTTGGCAGCGCACTTTCAACCAACATACACCTGCCCATCTCAAAAAGAGTACGCCACCCTCTCTCTGCTGTTCCATTTTGGTGTGGGGAGTATGGAGCTGACGTTTCATGTCTGATCTGATTTTTCCTTAACACTGCTTGGAAATCACTGCACGTGAACTCTGTTCCGTTGTCGGATCTGATGCACCTCACCTTCCCATAAGGGGATATGTCTGCTAGGAACTTTTCCGTAGCCTGCACTGCGTCACTTTTCTTCTTTAGAAAACAAACAAACACTGCGCTTGAGTAATCATCAGTAAATGATTGCACATATTTGAAACCATCTCTTGACTCTGTTGCTACAGGACCTGCAAGATCAGTGTGAACCATTTGTAAGGGAGCCTTTGCTCTGGCATCAGGATCCCCATTTCTGGTTTGGGCAAACTTTCCTTGAATACACACCTCACACTCTTGTTCGGGCCTACCCATTTTGCCCTTGATCTGCATACCTACAACAGCATTCTGCAACTTAAGAATATCGTCATAGTTACAATGACCTAATACCTCATGCCATGTCTGTATGTCGTGACATGCATTACACTTATCATTAGATTCAGTTTCAATGTGCAAATAATACAGCTTTCCATACACATGAATGTTAAACCTGGTACCGTCTCTGGTTATCAGGACGTCTTTATCTTCTTTGAAGACAACCGTAGCTCCACTCGTAGTCGCCGCCTTCACTGAGAAGATGCTCTGTGGATATGACGGTACATACAAAGCGTCTCTCAGCGTCGCCTTGTGCCGCTGTCCTCTGCTGTCGATGAGGGAAACCTCAGCATTTCCCCTCCGCTGCGCAATCCCGCTGCACCGGGTGCCGTCTGCCAGCTCGACATGGTGCGTTTCTGGCCTGAACGCGCTGTCGAAACTCTTGAAGAGGGTTATGTCAGTGATGACATGAGATGTAGCTCGTGTCCACTTCGCTCTGTGCCCTTTTGCGCCACACTTGAAGCATACCATTTCTGTGTCGTCTTTGTTCCAGCCATGGCCAAACGTTTTGGCGGGACGTCTTCCACTTTTCTCTTGAGTCTTCATCACACTGTCGCTTGAATCAGCTGCATTTATCTTCTCTGTTTCTTCAAAACTTCTTAGCTTAGTCTTGAATTCTGCAAACGTGATGTTATCGTCCGTGTGTGCCACATGTATTGCAAATGGCTTAAAACTCTCAGGCAGTCCTTTTAAGATCATAGCCACCAGCAGGCCGTCTCCTAACGTTTCTCCCGCGTTCCGCAGCGCGGTAATGGCGGTTTCTGCTCTGATGATATAGTCCATTATACTTTCATGGTTTGCCTTCTGAAGCGATGTCAACGTGGTGTACAAGTTGATTATACGGGGCTTTCCCCTCCCTGCATAATACTCTCTCAATATCTTCAAAGCTCTTCTTCCATTGTTGGGCGCATCCCTCATAACTAACGAGAGGCTTTTGTCATCTAGCAGTAAAATTAACTCTGCATATGCGTCAGCATTTTTCTTTGTATCTGCTGCTATTTCGGCTTCTAACCTCGGTTCTCTCAGAACAGTGTTCTTTAGTCCGTTTAAATGGAAATATCCCAACATTTTGGTTTCCCATATCTCATACTTAGTCTCATCTCCGTCGAACGTCGGTCGAGGCAATCTGCTCGTCCCTCGTTGTTCCATCTTGCTAGCTTGCTCTTCTCCTTAGCTAGCTGCCTGTTAGCACGCGGTTCGTTGCGACTTTCTAACTGACCAAACTTCTCTTCCGAATGACTCCTGGGCCCATAACCTGTTGAGCTGTAGTGCACTGTCGCACAGCTAACGTTGCATTCTTAGAAAAGGAGACGGAGAATGAATTATCTTTAGCCTTTGGCTTATTTATTCCAGGCTGCTCTGACGCATCATACTCACGGTCAGAGCTTCACCATCTACTACGCACACTGAACTAGCATAGCTCAGTTCACCCTTTTATAGTCTGTACCATATCGCCATCTAGTGGCATAAACATATATACAGCATTACATAGAACTGAGTACATACAGTAATAATGAACATCTCAACAGGGCTAAACCCTAAATGTCTTCACGTCGTAGAAATACCACGTCAATAGTTTAATTCAGTGAAAGCCCTTTAATATTTTTTATACATGCTTTTTCCATCATTCTTTTATTACACCTGTGCATTTCTTTATCAGTCAAGTTCAAATTGAATTAAGGTTTAATTTCTTGTCTTTACACTGTATACTAAGCCTAATAACGATAACCTTTTGCAAGAGTACAAACAGCAACTGTAGCAACTTTTTTTAAATGATCATTTATTTATTTGTTGTAACAGCAGAAAAAACATCAGGCCTGCTCAGCCCCTGGGGAGAGGTTGGTGAGTTAGCCTTCAAAAACTGCAGTATACAGACTTTTCTCACAGAGAACATGATGACTTACCAAGTACTAATAACATACAGTTTGGATTGCATTCAGGTGCCTGTATTGTGAGTTAGCCCAAAAATGGAAAAGAGTCATTGTTATTAGTTGCACCTGTTTTTTTCATATAGTAAGACAAAATGTGCTGTGAAAAAAGCTTGGATTTGTGTCATTAGCTCCATATTGACCACTGAGTACAGCATAGACACTGGATAGCAGTCCATTACGGTTTACCATGGAAATGTATACGGTTCTGCCATTACAATATGGAATAATCCATTATCCTGTTTTACTGTAATGCCAAAATCCACTGCAGTGACCGCATCTCCAGTGTCCAGCAAGAGCTTTAACGTCAGGAAGAGCCAGATTTTTGCACCGCCGTCTCTGAGGACGTCATCAAGCATGCTGTTCCACCAACACCTTGATCAGGTGCTGGAATCAGAGCAGCCGCAGTGGGGCTCTTACTGACTCATGTCCAGCTAAGTAGAAAAGAAACAACAATATTATTCAGTTACTTATACAGCATAATACTCCTATAATACCCCTAATATCATGGATAGGTTTTATGACATAATGGTATGTCAAAGAAAACTAAATTATGTCTGAGCATGTTGATAGAACACAAGGACTGACACATTCAGTAACATGGGGCACAGTCAACAACAAACATCTGAAGAATAAACAGTGAGCTGACTGTTGTGCAAATAGATGTATATGCTTGATATGAAGAGACCAACAGTTGTCAGTTTATTTACACATAGTGTTCATTATTTTCTAGTTCCTTCTGTTTCCTTTGCAGAAGTTTTGGCAGTGGTTGTTGTCATTATCTTACCAATAGCACTACATGGTGTTGTGATGGGCTGTTCCTGGTGCTCTCCAGCATCAATGGAGGCCCGGATCTTCCTCACCACGTAGATGCTAGCTGCGATGTGTAGAAAAACAATAAAAGAACTGTCAAAAGGTAGAAAAATAGCACATACACCTTACAGGACCATTAGGAATACTACATTAGGTAGAAGTAGTATTCAGAAACATTTAAAAAATAATAATAAATACCTCTTATATCAGTAAATATAACACATATAAATATTTACCTGTGAAATGTGATAAATGTATATAGATAGATAGATAGATAGATAGATAGATAGATAGATAGATAGATAGATAGATAGATAGATAGATAGATAGAGTATGAACACCACTCTCTCTTCTCGTCGTGGGCGCGGTCATACAGTTTGAATACAGGGGGGAAAAGAGGAAAAAACGATAAACAAATCCTACCTTTTATTATCAGTCAGACCATGGTTCTTTCCTTTGTTTGTACCTACTCGGTATAACCTAAAATGTAACCTTTTCCGTTGCGAGTACAAGCTTTCTGCAACCTCCAATATTCTGTTATCCAACATGAGCTGTTACAAAAGCGCTCAGCCAATTACATTCCATTGATAATGACAGAGGAGGGGCTTATAGCCAGTACGCGCATTTCTGATTGGCTTAGCTGTTACACAATAGCATAATAGGAAGAACATGAGACATATCCTTACAAGAGAGGTTTTAGATTATCCAACAGGGCAGGTAATCTTCCTGGTTGAAAAGTTGACAGTAGGTTTTGTTTAATGTATTTTAAAGATTCTTGGTAACACTTTATTATACAGGTCCGTCATTTTCTGGCTATTTCACGGAAAACAGACGTACCGTGTACCTTCGTTTCAATTATTTGCCTTGAATAAATGAAATTACACACCGCAATTTAAATGAAACATAACTCAGGGTAATCCATGTAATAATTTATTGTCAGGCATTTTATTGCAATTGACAGAGCTTAAATTATTCTTGGCCAATCCTAACAACCATCATAATTAACTATTCATGTAAAGCAGGGTGAAACCTACCTGGAATAAACACTGCGCAAATCTTTTTCACAATAAGAGTACAACAGATTCTCATACGGTTTCCTTTGTATCTTCAATATATACACATAGATTTCATTTAACTTAAAACAGCTTTACACAGCAAAACAACCACAACAAGTTCACACAGACACATTCTTTCATTTCATTACACTATTTTTTTACAATAAAAAATAAAGTTGCAATCACCAGGGAAACAAACAAAACATAGTTAGTGAGGGGTCAAAGAAGGAATGATATGAGCTGAGGTTGAAGGGAGGAAAGGTGCATTTTTTCAGTGTATACACCAGTGTAGGAGGATTTATTTATGTAGGCAAATGTAAGAACGAAGAGGTGACCCCATATTACGCCGTTCCTCCCATCAAGCTGTCACGTTTCTTTTCACTAAATGAGACCTCACAAAAAGACAAACATTCACTGGAGGGATTTAAGAGGACAGAAGGAGTGCTGATGCTCAGGACTTAATCCATCCTGATCTTCTGGTTGGTCATCCTGTAGATGATGCTGTCATATCCTGGGTCCATGTTCCACAGGTTGTAAGCAGTGACGATGACGGCGAGAGCCAGAGCGATCATCAGCCACAGCACAATGTTGAAGACCACAGCATACTGGAAGTTGTACTTGTAGGCCAGGTTGTAAGGGCTGCCGGGGTTGCTCTATAAAAAAAATACATCCAGAAAAGTATTATTTAATAACAAACCTCCAACCTTTTCATCTGCTTCACTTTGCAAACATTGAGTACGCAACAGGATGTACTAAGATCTATTAATAAGACTATTAGGCATCACCTCCCACCATCTGACCCCCATTTCCCTTAGCCTTTTTATGGAGTGGCTGATCAAAGCATTCCTAGTTTCCAGACCTAAGTCATAAAAACCAAGAAGCATGGACTAGAACGTTAACGGCAATCCTACTGTAAATACTAATCAGGATTATTTATTTTTTTGGTGTCATATTTCACCCGATTGATAACATCACCTCAACAAGAGACACATGTACAGTACTTTACATCCTATTCCTGAGAGTAAGAGACTACTGCTGTCTCGTCTTTTTCACAGTACACATTTTTACCTTTTCATAGCAGCAAAAGCCCGAAGTGAACCTCATTTTGTTAAAAATGTCTGGCCCTATTCCTTCAAGTGTCCCTAACCCATGACATTGATTATGTAACTTATGTTTGTATAAAATCAAGACCATGAAACCAGATCAAGAGATTCAGTTTCAGATTTCTTAAAATGAAAAAAGCACACATGGCATAATACCAAAACACCATAAACATACAAACAGCTGCCAGTTTATTAAGTAGAACTAATGCATTCATATACAACAGCCCTGCAATAAACCTTGTTTGAATTTAGATTATAGCGTGAAGTTTTCGATGTGCAAACAAACTTACAATCTGTTTGGATTCCAGGATTGAACGGGACTTCCTGGTCAAAGGAGCCTCAAAGGTCTTCACTGTAACCACCTCCACCACAGTGCTGTTGCCATAGAGACTATACACATCCTCTCCAAACTACAATGAAAAAGAGTATTATTATATACACATTTGTTAAATTTAAAAAAAGGATATTAGATTATTAAGGCCAATTTAGACCATCTCCTTACTTTCTGCAGAACAGCGCCGAGGATGGCGGTGGCGTCACGGTACTGAGAAGAGTCCTGGCCGTAGACCCTGCTGAGCTCCTCCAGGCCGGACAGCTCCAGAGAGTACAGGTCAGGAGAGTGGTCCTTTGCCAAGTGTCTGTGTCTCTGCAGCTAGAAACAATTTAAAAGACAAAAGACATCTCAGCCAAAATCCAAGAGTGTTCTTAAAAAGGTTAGGCTGATTTTAGCAAAATCGGACCACTTACCAGAGCAGTGATATCGTGCAGGACTTGGACTTCAGACAGGAAGAGCAAATCAGCCTAGAACGAAAAAACAGTTAAGAGGTAAGTATAAACAATAGACTTCCAGTGAGACGAACATAGTTAAAAATCTGGTAAATCTAGTCACTTTATGTTGTTTCAGTTATTGTAATTGGAAACAGGAATTTAGTCAATTAAAAGGATAGTAATATTCCAGTTAAAACTCACCTCTGCATTTCGGCTGAGGGAGTTGAGCGGCAGGGAGGCCAGCACAGAGCCGTCCTGGGAAAGACGGGCACGGATCTGCTGCAGGGTCACTGGCAGGTCCTCGAACACAGCATTGGCTTTGCCCAGCATATACAACCTCTGTGAGAGACAACAAACACATTTCAAAATCAAACACATGAGTGATTGCACACATGGTGAGTATTCCCTGTACAGTCTCAGTATATTTTCATTACCTCCTCACTGGGGGCCAGCTGCAGCACTACAGGGGTGTCCTCTGCAAACAGAGAGTGCACTGTCTCTGCAACACTGTCCAAGGTGAAGGGAACCGGCTGCAAGAACAAAAAAAGAAGAACCCCTGACTCACTAAGCCAAATGACATTGCATACTATATATGGCAAAATATATTATATCTGATGTGCTAACAATAACTCCACAGTCCAGTGTGACTCACGTTCTCTAAGGGGTAGGAGGCCACACTCTTAGGCATGTCCAGGCTACCGACTCCTCTCACCACCACCAAGACGTTAGCCCGGGGACGCTGGAACAACGGACCAGCCTTAAGGCCAGGCCAGGCCAGATCCTGTAAAAATGAACACACATTGTTAAGGGGAGCTCAGCATAATCACAAGCTTACACATGCAGTAAACTGACTGTTCTAACCCCTTGGGTGGCAACAAAAACAACTTGTCGAAAAACATTTGGTCTCCATCAACCCCTGAGGGTAATACCAGGCCCTTTGGCTGCTAACTCCTCTATTGTTTACCAGCTAGAATTTAAGTGTGTATGTCTGCAGATGGTATATAAAGAACTGCTGGAGCCTTTTAGCTGAAAAAACAACCCAGACTTTTGAAGTTAGGTTCGAACTGCTAGACAGACTGAAAGACATAAAGAAGGAAAGGTGCGTCTGCAGAATTTGGTATTACCTCACTATGGGTTTTGGCATTGCATACATTATTTTCAATAGTATATACCATAGCTCCTTAAGCTACTTATTTTTAAAAAATACTTAGACGATAAAGCACCTCTTGAACAGAGAAGCCCATGGTTAAAGCCACCAGGTCAGGGATCTTCTCTCCAGAGACAGGCCAGTCTCCTTTCTGGAAGGACACAAAGTCTGGAGACTGCAGCACCGTTAAACGATCACCATGTACACCTGTAAAAAAAATAAGAGGACTGTCAATCCCAGTAAAATATGTGGAAAATTGAAGAATTAAGTGACAGTAAAATATACACAGGAAGAAAACATTTTCTAAGCTAAACAGAGTTTACATTTTCAATTGTGTCTGAAATCTACGTTTCCTCCTAAATATGGAGTAAACTATAGATGTTTTATTATATAGGGAATAATAATGACAAGTGTTTCTGCCTACCTACCTAAATGTTTAATTTCAACTAATTTTTAGAGATACATGGTTTCAGTCAGACATAAAAAAATACTGGTTCCTCTAAATGATGAAATATGCAGTACTGCTATTACCACCTTATTTCCTCATCGAAGTCCAACGTTTATAGTTGTGCAATATATCATTGAAATTGACTATAGGCCTTCTCACTAAATACACCTAGGTATAATATAATAAATCAACGTGTGTCTTGAATGGATTCCAATAGTTTAGTGTTGTCAAGAGTAGTTTTTCATGCAGAAATGTGTTTGTTTTTTTGTCTCAAAAATAGACATTCCCAGCTTTTCGTCTTATTAGCATCTTGTTAAACAGAATATCTTTGGCTTTTGTAATGTTGTAATGACAAAACACATTTTGAAAGACATTACCATGGACTTTGAGAAAAAGGAATTTAACATTTTAAAACGTTTAATCAAGTTACTTTGACAATACGAGGCACAGTAATTGATCATGAGAATAATTGTTAGTTGAAGTGTTTAAACTTGAAAAATGACGATAAAATATGTATGTAAGGTCGTCTGCTGTTTTGCGATATAAGACAGCAGGCCCTTTTAAATGAGAAGCCAAGTCCCTTGTGTCAGTGTAGTGTTATAATTAACTCTGCCATGTTAAATGCACATTACAGCAAACAGCAGTTTTCTCTACCAGACTTCACAGGTCAGGGTAAATTCAACACACTGACACTCCAGCTCCGTGGACAGAAGCATTAACTCGTGACAGAGAACCTGTGATGAACGTTAAAGAGGAACTAGCAGTTCACAGCCGGTCACATGACACCATAGCCTTGTGTGAATTACTAACCGGCAGCAAAGTGGAAGCAGATGAATGTATACATTTGTATATTCAACATGATCAGCAATTATTTGTAAAGCACCAACCACACATCCTTATCCTCAATGCTTTGCTAATGCGTTAGCAACGAGCTAACACGATGAGATGTATTTAAACCCCCTTGTTGAAAGCTCAATCGTATAAGATAATCCAATTTTAAATGTATAACAATATTATTTCCCACATTCCCATGTATTACCATGACAGTGTTACACCTAGCCTTAGGTTTTATTAGAAAGCTAAACGGTGATGCTAACGAAGCTAGGTTGCCATTTGCAAACTCGGTGGAGACATGACGCTATTATGTTATATTTAAGAAGAAAAACCCCATCCTAAAAGATTGGGATCGTGACTGTGTTTCGTCGCATGTTTCTTACCGCTTGTGACAAGGAAACAGAAGGCAAAAGCCACGGATAATACAGCCTCCATCCTTCGGCAGTTTGTCAGCGACATCTTTCTCCTTGGTGTAGCAGGGATCAGCTGACCTGATGTCACGGTGCCGCAAAGCATGATGGGAAAATATCTGTCACTATCACAAATGTGCGAATACATTTTATAAGAAAGTAATTCTTTAAAGGAAAATGTATACAGATAATATCAGGACATTCTGGTGTACAGTTTCATAAAACCTTAACGCTTATTAAAAATAGCAGAAAACATGCATTCTTGTATTCAGGAGGGGACTTTGAGTACTTCTTCAAAAAAAATACACAGTAGCCTACTTAATGTATTGTTGGTGGTAGGCTTAATACTACAAAGTGAAACAGAATCAATTTCATTATGAACTAATGTGAAAATAACAAATATTTGTATCACTCATTAAATATAGCAGGGGGGAAAATGAAGACTGATTTGACCAAGCAAACGCGAGAGACGGCTGAGTTGACCGCAGTCCAGAATTGTTTCATTTTAATCTCCTAACAGTGTTGTACATTTTAGACACAGCCATACGGCGCTTAGTGGTTTATTAGATGTACAGCCCTCAATAACATTTGTTTTCTTGGCTCAGTGTATGTCTTAGCTGTTTTTGTAGTGATCGCAATGAACCAGCCTAACTTCACCTCGTTGCCCCTTGGTTATAATATTATCATCGTTCCTTCAACCGGATACTGTAGTGCTTCAATGCAAGTGTATTTTAGCATACATATTTTAGTGCTTTTGTTGTAAAATAACTTCCGAGAGTTTCACCCGGCCCCTCCGCTTCAATGACCATTTGACAACTTAGAAAAGAAAGAAAAAAGAATGGTCTGTAGACAGTGCCGCCGCTCCCATAACGCGCATTACGCGCTGTGCGTAGGGCACCAAGTGTCGAGGGGGCACCACCAAAAATAGCCTAATGAAAAATCGTCATAATAATTATAAGGCCGAAATTATTTCAGTAGACTATAGAAATATGAGGCACTTTTTAGGCATACTACTCAAAGGTACCGATGGTGCCCCCCTCTCCCCTCCCCCCTCCCCTCCCCACTCACACAAACACAAACGAAAACACAATCTGCACAATCTGCGTCCCAAGCGCCCTGTGGGTGCCCTTGCTGTCAGTGGTCTTTTGGATTACTCGACATTTTTGGAAATGAAAAGGCAACAGGAGTCAGGAGCAGAAAAAAGAAAAAAGAGGAAACAGCGAGATGATGCCCGTGCATCACTTGCAGGTAAGTGTCCACGTTTAATCTTTCTTAAATACGGGAAATATGTGCAGCTAGTGTAAAGCTTAGCCTATGCATACACCTTGAACTAGCTGACGTTATTGCTAATGTTAGCAAACTCAAATATGTGTTATAACTTAGGCGCAAGCTAAATTGAGATTTTGCTGTTAAAAATTATAACTGCATTTTGCAAGTAACTGATGCCAGTTAGCCGTTACTTTACTTTAGATATTGAATAGTAGACAGTTTATGGTTTATTTTGACGTGACGGTGGCCAATACTTTCTCAGTAACAGTTAGCAGTCATTGCACTAGGTAGGCTAACAATTCTGGCTTCAGACCATTTATCACTGTGTGGCGTGAAATTAATAGTGTTTAGCCAGGCATTTAGAAAAGTTTACATAGCATTTGAGAAAGTATATTTTATTTTGGAGTTTGCAATGCCAATGCATAATAAACCCACGGCCATCTTTAGGATTGTCATTCGGTAGAATTCAGCAAAATAGGCTACAGTCTCACATAAATAAGGTTAGGTGTTCTATGTGCAATGGGACAGAAAAGGGTTCGTGATAATGTGAAGCCTGTAGCTACTGCTACAGCTAGCTTAGCTATATCTGAGAGTGACAGAAGATACATGACTAAATTAACTGGCGTTTTGATTGCATTTATATCATGCAAAGGCATGGACGACATCTGTCGGTGAAATAGAAAAACGTTTTGTAGTAAACAAAATGCCCTCCTAACCATATTGTATTCAATTAAATGTAGAGTTTAATAGTCTTGTGTAAGGTGTATCATTTTGCTTTTATTCCTTTTATTCCTGTTGTTAAGATATAAATATAAAATATCCATTATGAATGATATAAAGCAAACATTATTATTAAATTGTGTACAATATTGCAACTCATTCTATAATGTTTTTATATTAGATTAGATAAGATTGATCAAATAGTTGATATATAAGTAATAAAGGGGGAGAGCTCCTTGGTTGCATGCTTTCAGTTTTAAATCTTTATTTTCTTTTTTGGTATAAGATTCTTTATTTGAATATTTTGTCTCTTTCTATACTGATCTTTTTTCTTCGTATTTCTAAATTAATGCAGGGTCAATGCTGAAATACGTTCAAGCGGGAGCACGAGGCCAAGAAGAGGACACAGATGAGGAAGAACCATCGACAAGTTCACCCAATCAACCCCAGCCAGCAAGCAGGTCTGTACACCCCGCAACAGTACTAAGCCCTGATCAACCACCCTCAACCACCACAGATACACAGCAGATAACCACCACCTCTGAAAGTCCTGTCACTGAGAGTCCGTCAGAAGGTGACAAGGTAGAAACGGGTTTGCCCTCTCCAACTGATCCTGCTCTCTGGCCATTACGGATTTTAGATGCGGATCGTGTTGAGATCGTACGAAGAGGTCCATTTAGAGTCCCATCAGATTTTAATTTTCCAAAGGGACTAGATGGCAGGGCGTTTCATAGTAGCCTGCATTTCAAAACGCTCTCAAATGGAGAGAAAGTCAAGAGAAGTTGGCTTGTTTACTCGAAACAGAACAATGCTGCATTCTGTTTTGCGTGTAAGCTTTTCAGTTTGAAAGCTATAAAGCTCACTGCAGAGGGCAACGGTGACTGGTCCAACATTAACAATAATTTGATAAGTCATGAATGTAGCTCAGACCATGCCCAGTGCATGTTTAAATGGAGAGAACTGGACACACGTTTACAGACAAATACGACAATAGACTACCAGGAACAGACATTGCTGGAGGCAGAAAAAAGAAGGTGGCGAGATGTTCTCAAACGCTTACTGAAAATAACCCTATCTCTTGCCTCAAGGAATTTGTCATTTAGAGGCTCTTCACAGTGTCTGTATGAACCAGACAATGGCAACTTCTTAAAAGAAGTGGAACTTTTAGGCAGTTTTGATCCTGTGATGGAGAACCACCTGACCAAGATAACCGATGAAAGCTCCCGAACACATTATCTTGGTCAGCAGACACAAAATGAGCTGATCCAGATTGTCTCCAACAAAACATTGCAAACAATCCACACACAGATTCAGGAAGCGAAATATTTCTCCATAATTCTTGACTGTACACCTGATATAAGCCACAAGGAGCAAATGTCCCTCATCGTGCGCATTGTTGAATTGGAGCCAAAGCCAAATATCAAGGAGTATTTCCTTGGGTATATGGAGGTGGTTGAAACAACTGGCCTGAACCTGTCTACTGTCCTTTTAGACAAATTAAAGGAACTCGACATTCCATTTGATGATTGCCGCGGACAGGCCTACGACAATGGTGCGAACATGAAGGGGAAAAAGCAAGGAGTTCAGGCCCGACTGCTACAGTTGAATTCGAGGGCGTTGTTTGTTCCTTGCGCAGCTCATTCTATGAACCTTGTCATAGCTGATGCTGCGAAGTCATCCAGGGATGCCACTGGCTTTTTTGGCTATTTGCAGAAGCTATTTTGTTTCTTCTCAGGAGCTACAAAGCGGTGGAGCATCTTGACAAAACACATCAACCTAACTGTGAAATCATGGAGTGATGTGAGGTGGGAGAGCAGGCTTAGGAGTGTCACAGCTGTCAGAAGTCAAATCAAAGAAATCCAAAATGCGCTCATCGAGGCTAGGGAAACTGTCAATGACTCTGTTGCAAAAATAGAGGCTCAAGCCCTGGCAGAAGAAGTGGCCTCTTTCAGATTTCTGATCTGTTCTGTTGTCTGGTGTGAAATTCTTACAACCACTAACCAGGTAAACAAGCTCCTGCAGACAAGTTCAATGCAGCTTGACATTGCCGTCGGGCTCATTGACAATGCCAAAACCTCCCTCTCCAGATACAGGCACTCTGGGTTTGCTCAGGCAGTGTCAACTGCCAAGGACCTTTGCGAGGCGATGAACATAGAGCCAGAGCTCAAGGAGAAAAGGCTCAGGAACACAAGAAAGCAGTTTGCATATGAGGCTGCAGACGAGCCCTTCAGTGATGCCCTCAAAAGGCTTGAGGTATCCTTTTTCAACAGTGTTGTGGACTCCGCTTTGATGTCACTGCAGGAGCGTTTTGAGACCATGACCCAGGTCAGAGACAAATTTGGAGTGCTGCTTGATTTCAGCAGAGTGCACGGAATGTCCAAGGAGAACCTGCAAAAAAACTGCATCGAAGTGCAGAAGACACTGACTGAGAAAGGAAATTCGGATATTGATGGACTTGAGATGGTTCAGGAAATCATCAACCTTCCTCAACTGCCACCACAAACAACTGCCTTGGAGTTGCTCTCATTTCTCCATGAGAATCGCCTTCAAGAGGTGTATCCAAATCTCTGGGTTGCTCTTCGAATCGCATTGACTCTCCCTGTTACAGTTGCCTCTGCTGAGCGAAGTTTTTCGAAACTGAAGCTCATCAAAACTTACTTACGTTCAACAATGGGGCAGGAACGTCTAAGTGGTCTTGCTGTCATCAGCATTAATGGTGAAGTGGCTCAGAGGCTGTCCTATGATGACCTAATTAATGACTTTGCAGCGAGGAAATGCAGACGTGTTCCTCTATAGAGTCTTTATAGAGAAATGCTTGATTGTTAAAGAATAGCATTATGCTCTCTCAAAAAGGATGTCCTTGATTTATTTTGATAACACTTTTTTTGCACTTTACTTGAATGTGTTTTAGCTGTTCTACAAAGCCTTACTGTTTACAAAGTAAGTAAAGTTGTGACTTTTCGTCCTCTAAATCTTTGTTTTATTTAAGATTTTATAGATTGTACTTATTGATGTTATTTAGTGTAATTTATTCAAAGTTACTGAAGGAAAGTTTGCACTTTCAAATGTCAAAAGTTTGTTGTTTTGCTGTGTGTTTGCTGCTGCTATTGTTTTATATGTTTGGTAATAAAAAAGTTAAACTTTTCCGCGAATGTTTTTTTATTGGGGGGGGGGGGGTGGGAGGGCATCATGAAGGAATTATGCTTAGGGCACCAAAATGGCTAGCAGCGGCACTGTCTGTAGACCTGTTTGAATGGTAAGAACAGAAAAAGCGAGCTGAATTTCCGTTTTTTTGTTTTGTTTTCTGGGCAAAATAGAAAAAGAAAAACTCGATCCGTTTCTGTTTTTTTTGGTTTCAATTAGACCTAAAAAACACAAACGGTTAAAACGTACCATAGTCATACACGGATTGTAATCCTCTGGCGACTTTTTCAGCCTATTGGCAATTATGTTCTGAAATTACTGTATGTTTAGTAAAAAGGGATGTTAGTCAGGAGAACAGCTCTTGAGTGTGTTGAGTGTGGGCCTCCTGCACCTCCTGCCTCAGGACATGACTCTAGTGTTCGATCTGAGAGGGTAACTAGGGTCTGCCAGGCTGAACTCTTTCCAGCGTCTCAATTAGCTGTCTGACATCGTCGTGTCACTCCATAACCCTTACTTGGATATGAGAAACCAGCAAATTTGTTGCTGCCTGGAGGCAGTAGCTGAAGCTAAGCCTCCACTCCAGTGAGCTATTTGCCCTCAAATTAAACAAGGCTTCTAGGTGAGGTTCTGAACAAAAAAGCACATTTTAAGATCACTCCCGAGCCTCATGATGATTTGGGTCTGCTTTCGCATTCCTTAGAAGATTCCTCCCTGGGTTTAATCAGGGCCCAAGGGGCTGGATTGCACATGTAGGCTACCTCTCTAAAGCTCCATTGTTAGCTTGTCGATCAACTAACCCCCCCCCCCCCGACTTTAGGGGTCTTGGTCTTGGCTGCATGCCAGGGTTCTCTGCACCAATGCTGCAGAGATAGGGCAGTTGATTGAGAGTATATCTGCGTTGTAACTCCCTTTACAGTACTTCAGTTTAGTTGAAACATATCGTCACGCTGACACACTTAGCTGCTAATTTAGTGCATTCTGCGGAGCCTCGCAGACTGATGTGTTTTTCTCTGCAGCAGTCCTTTACAGTCACTGAAGCAAAGATCAAACGCTGATCCAAACACTGTTAAACAAAGCAGGATGTGATGCAGACCATCTTTGAATAAGCCTATGGGGCCTTGGGTCCCCCTAAGCTCACGTTTCTCCCACTCTCTGCTCTTTCTGTCACCTTCTTGATATCTGGGGAGTCTGGAGCCCCACATTTCAACCAGTACTCCAATAAATGTGAAACTACCAGGCCTGGGGTTTATCCTGCTTTTTCATCTTGTGGTTATTATTGTTCATAAACTGTTGATACACTATATTCTTTATCTCATTAAGAATCCTAAATGCATCCCTATTTCTCTACATGGTGTGTGGCTCCATCTCAACAGACAATTTGTTCCTAAAACTAAAATCTTCAAAAAGGAGTCAGACATATATATTTTCATTCAAAACAGTCTACATTATGAAAGTTGGACAATGTATTTTTTCATTTTTCATTTTAATACTATACTACTTCTATATTTTTATATGGTCACTTATTGTAGTTTTAAAAAAAAAGAATTCTAGTTTTCATGCAATGTAGGCGTTTTCAAATTTAAGTGACCATGCAGATTTTTTGTAGCTATAAAAATACTAACTAAAGACTTCTAATAACTCAAAGGAAAGAGAAACACCCGTCATCCTTGAACACCCGTAATTAGCTGTCAACACTGGAGGGCGCTGCTGGCCATAGCTTTCCAGCAGAGAGGCAGCGAAGGGAGATCGTGAGCTGTTCCGTTAGGTCTGCAACACTAAATTGCATGAAACCAACAATACTCAAATATTCCAAGAGATGGCAATGTAAGATTGTGTTGATCACACCTCGGCTACATCTATGAGTTGAATACGATAATTAGAAAAGATTCAATTTGACAGAGCAACCAACCTTTAGTTTTTATGGCACGTTTTAATTAAACTCTGACTAAATAAAAAGAACGGAACAAATGTTTCATCTTGCAGTTTGTATATTTATTTTAAAGCAACTTCTTTGTAAAATATAAATACAAATTATGAGATATTTTAATTACAAAGTTAAAACAAAAATGAACACACAAAAATCACTTTACTGCAGTAGCCTCCCTGTTATATACAAGCTCTATGCCGAAGGGTAAATATCAACATTATCTTAAAACTTTATTATACAAACAATTTTGTAGTTTCGCATGTTAAATTACAGACTAACTAGGAAGCAAAATTTGAACATTTAAAAAAAAGATACAACAAAATTGCTCCCGAGGCTCAAGCAAATGCTCAAGTCTGAGAAGAAAAAAAGACAAGACATCATGTGCTTCCTATCAACACAAATACCACATTCAATAGCACAGTCTCAGTACTATCCTGTACAGCTACACACATGCACAATGTGCTGCGTGCTCACACACTCCATCCAATCGCTGACAACACAATACACTCTGTTGTCATACAAAATCTTTCAGAGGAGTCATGAGCAACATCGGAAAGAACGAAAAATCTCTTGATATTATATATATATATATATAGATACGTATATATGTATATATATATATATATATATATATATGTATATATATTTATTTATTTATACATATATTAATTTATAAAAATAAGACCATTATTAAGTCTGTAGAGTCACAAATGTATTGATCCTCAGTTAACGGAGGGACACGTTTCAGCAGCCAATCAGCAGCAGGTCAGTCCATCTGTACAGTGCTGGGCCGAAGCGCAGGAACTAAGAGTCAGGCTAAGGCAAATCCTCAAACCCTCGGAGTTGGTTTAAAGAAACTGCAGTCGTTTAGGATAAAGGTCTGTGGTGTAGTGGCTCGAGGTGTCAGGATGAACCCAACTTTCCATTAGCCTTGATTTTGTCCTTCAATTTGTCCCCTGGGTGGTCCCAGCGGTCGTCCAGGCACTCCAGTGTGGAGCCGAGGAGAGCGGCCAGCTCAGCGCTGTCTTCCACCAGGTCCAACAGGTCCTTGCTGTCTGCATGGAAGCCCTCCAGCTCCTCTGGGCAGGAGAAAAGCTGCGACAGCGAGGCCTGCCGGTAAAACTCCGCCTCTGCCACCGTCACCACCTCCATGTGTGGGAAAGCCTGTCGGAAACCGCGACCAGACATCCGCAGTCTACGAAGCACGTCTGACAGAAGCAGCCAGTTTCTGGGCCTGAAAAAAAGGGAATCAAGCAATGTTTAGAAATGAGGGCCAACAGAGAGGCTTTTTTCTTTTAAAATGCGAGTCTGCTGTTGAGATCAAAGCTTACCCCTGAGAGAGGGACACCTGGATGTTGTAGCAAGGCAGCAGAGGCCGGTCAGAGAACTCAAACTCAAACACCTCCCTTTTATCATCCTCATCCTCATCCTCATCCTCTGGGCCTGGGGGATCAGCCAGGATGTCATACACACCGCCCTCTTCACTCAACTCTGAAACACACATAACACCCACATTTATAATGTTGACTTAGCATCTACATAATCATAAAAAACACTCAAAACTAGATGGCATTGAAGATGTTTAAAATGACTTGGTAAGCAGTAAAACAAACAGAGTGCTGATCCGTACTCACCACACACAGCGCTGCCATAGAATTCCCAATAAAGCCCCGGGTCGTCATCTGAGCGGCCCTGAAGGTCAGCAAAATAATCTATGGAGAGAAGAAAGGAAAGGAGCTTGTTATTCAAGAACTGGAGCCTCGGGGACAGGCAGAGAGGCAAATACAATTGCCCTTTAAGACTACAGCAGAAAAATGGATAAAGAGCACGGTAAAGAGGAGGAGGAGGAGGAGGAGGGATGGTGTCAGGAGAGAAAAGAGAAACAAACAGAGCAAATGTTTCGCGGTGGGGAGGGGGGTGCTGATGGTCAGGGGCCAGCGGCTGTACCACGGGGGAGGAGAGCGACTGTCTCCGCCGGGTTAGAGCTGGCTCAGCTCAGCGCAGGCCTGCCAGGAATCAAACAAGAACCACACACAGTCGCTGAGTCCACACACACACACACACACACACACACACACACACACACACACACACACACACACACACACACACACACACACACACACACACACACACACACACACACACACACACACACACACACACACACACACACACACACACACACACACACACACACACACACACACACACACACACACACACACACACACACACACACACACACACACACACACACACACACACACACACCAAACAAGCAGAGGGAGTTGGATAAGCACACACAGCGAGAGCAAAGTGTGTATTCAGCACGCGCTTGCACACACACATCCGCAGAGTGAGAGCTGGGCTTTGTGCCAGCGCTGAGGCGTGGGGCGTCTGGCGTGTGTTTGGAGGGATTAACGGCCTCCAGATGAGTGGGACCAGGTGGAGGGAGGGCAGCAATTGCTCGCTCTCACTCATTTTCTCCGGTGCAGCTCGATCTCCCTCTCTCCCCGCTCCGTCAATCTCGCAGTCATCGATCCGTCCAGCCATGCTCTTTTCAAAATTCAACACCATCTTTCCAAGCGCCTACATATAAATCTCCCTTTTGCACTAAACCCTTGCCGACCGTGAACTAACACCTGCTCATTTTCACCCTGATCTACCGCCTGATCTACCGCCTTCTCTCCGGCGTCTTGTCTCTTTTAGTAAATCCCCTGGTGAGTGTGAGTCAGATAATCGGTTTTAACTAGCTGCATGTTCATGTAATATTAAGCACCTGGCTGCAGAAGGGAGCTCGTGCCTGTGTATGCTCTCATTTCCTCCTTCTGTACACAAACCCGCGGAGTCTCGACTTTCCTGCAAACATTCAGGCGAGCCCTCTCCACACTCACGCCCCGAACACAGACCACGTCACACAGTGCGTGGCAGCCCTGTGAAAAGACTCTCACACGCATGCATACAAAAGCAGAGTCTCCAGCCAGAGCGAAGCCCATTTCCGCACGTACGCTGAGCAAACACAGTTGGCGTTGCTTAGTAACCAGATAGAGGAGCTCAGAGGCTGCAGCACGCACCCCGGCGGGTTGAGACTCCCTGTCTAACAGGTGGTCGAGGGAGGGGGGAGAGAAGCATGGGGGGGAGGGCGCCTGAGGGGAAACGGGATGACAGAGACAGACATGTCTTGTAGCGACGGTTGGGAGGTGGAGGATGAGGGTTTACAGAAAGCCACTCAACAGGTTGCACAGAGGTCAGCGCTTTGAGAGAACAGCAAACGGCGAATGAGTCAAGATTGGGGCATTTGGGAACTCTGTTGCAGACTGATCTTTTCCACAATTAACCCTTCCTCCACCTCCATATCCAATCTCCTGCTGTCTGGAAAACCTCTTATACTCTTATTAATTCACTGCTTTTTTCCAGCATGAATGATTGATGTGGTCAAAGGTAAATTAATATTCAAATTTCCTGGCTTTGCATTCCACTTTGAATATAGGAGGTACGAAACTTTCAACGACTGCACTCATTGCAAAACAGTTAACTGCACAGCCATTATTGGAATTCAGGTAATAAAACCAGTCAAATCCAATCATATTACAAAAAAGGTAAAAATGGGTCATGTCCTCTATTTGCAATTTACAGATCATAGATGGAACTTCCAGACCATAAAGTAATAAAACAAACTGCAGGCCTGTTTGTCAGGCCCTTTCCCCCAAAACTGAACAAAAATAGTTTCATCAATAAAGACATATTTGGATGTTAATAGTTCAAGATAATTCATGACTTTAGAAGTCAAATCTCCTAGTACTCGCTTTTTTTATAGCCAGGAAATGATTTTTTTTACTAACTGATCAAACAATTCCACTCCAGCTTCAAACTGTGGATGGAAAAAAATCACTGAAGGTACGAAAAAAACTTTCCTCAGTAGTTGTTTTGCTCTCATTATTCAGAGTTTTACATTGAAGCTTTCCATAGGAGGCAGGGGAGGACATGGACTACAGCTAGTGATATCAGCATTTCTATATTTCTGTCTAAACCACATCTATAACTACATTGAAAAAGCCAGCGGGGATCTTACCGCTGAGGAAGCGCTGCATGCCGTCGCTGTGGGTCATCTTCAGCAGGCCGCGGCCTGAGTATGTGGCCAAGGTGGGGTCAGCGCCATAAGATAGCAGGACTCGAACAACGTCCAGATGGTCATTCTCCACAGCATCGTGAATTGGTCTATACAGACATAAATGTACAGAGTTTAATACGGTGATGGAGTTTCAAAATAGCATTACAAATATAAACCCCTCCAAGAAATGGTGATAACTGACGGCTTCTTCATCATTTCTGCAGCATTGTTTCTGATACAATTATTAAAATGTAAGTTTTCTTATTAACTCTGTTCAAATGCTGCTCGTCCTGCATGTCCCTAATATCCCTCAATAAGCATGAAGAAGCAGCATTATGCTTTTGAACTCCAGAAAATGGCATGTTGCAAATCTTTTTAGCTGTTTACCATTGCTTACAATAAATTCAAATCAGTCGTCTTCCATTCAAGCTTCACTTTCCGTTTGCTTGGCTCTTTAATTACTTATTGTATTTAAATGCCCTTTTAATAGTCGTTGCCTTGTTGCCGAAAAGTGCTTTATTAATAAACTTACTTTGCCAATTGCATGTACACAAAGTATATGCAATTTATAGATTGAGAACACTATTCATTTTAGAAAAGGCATCAACATTGTAACACTAAAACCACTAACGTTGCAAATCTGGAAATGTTTTATTGAAACTGCCACACAATGCACTGTTAAGACTGTGCAGTGTCCTAGAACAGACCCCCTACTGTACATTTTAATAACACAGCCACAGAATCACTATTCATTCCAATTTATAACTGCAGCTAATCTCTCAAATCACTGCTCTTGCCAAGCAAATGTAAAATCAATCCCAGAAATGTTGCTATGAGCAAACTCAAGTTACTTAATTGATGACTAAGCCCTGACTTACCCTATTACAACATGTAGGAACAAAACTAAAGAAAAGTCTGTTTGTTTATGCAAGTGTGATTTTGTTTGCATATGAATGATGTGTACCTGGTGCCATCCTGTGCGCTGCAGTTGATGTCCGCCCCGTAATCCAGCAGGTGTTGGACTATGCTGAGCCAGCCACGGGCGCACGCCTCGTGGAGAGCGCAGTATCCGGCGTAGTCTCTGTGATTCACCTCACTCACTCGGTTTTCCAGGCAGTACAGCACCACCTCCTAAAGAGAGCCAACACAGAGGGAGAGGAGGGTTTAATGCGTGAGATTGTGAGTGCCTGGATTCATATGTGGCGACAACCCAAGCAACACAAGAGCCACACACGAGTCAGACGGAGCAGACGCAGACGCAAACATTCTTTCCCTTTACAGTTCCTGTGGGAGAGAAATTAAGGAAAGGAGGAACTGAGTGTGTTCCTGTGCTGGACAAACACACACACTCACAAATGCTCCGTATTACTAGAGCTGGCGCCAAAACACATCGAGGAGACTAAGTGTGACTCAACTGTATTTATCCTGCCAGGCTCTGCTTGTGCATGTGTGAGTGTGTGTGGATGTGCATGCCATGGTTGGGACAGGACGCCGCTGTGGCAGCCAGTTAGGATGGTTGGGCTGTGAACACAGCATAATGGAAGCGGAACAAAGAGATTTGATAGAAGCGCTCAAGAGCTGGAAGGGTTTCCTCTGGTCTAGGGCTGTGACAGTTGGGCATCCAGCACTAAGTAGTCAGACTGGTTTTTATTGGACGTGAGCGGTGTCTGCTGCTACCAAACAGAGAGCAGACAGAGAGATAGGGAGATGTCCAGCAGTGTGCAGAAATAGGGCCTGTCAAACAAGTGTGTGTTTCAACACTGTGGGAATGTGTTTTTATCTGTGTGGAAACGCAACTTAGTGTGGAACTGGTAGAAGTATTTGCAGACCGTTGGAAAAATAAACAGAAAAAACCTAATTTGAATATATTTAATAATGTATATGTGTGAATGCAAGACTCCTACATCTAGACACACTCATACTCCGTCCTGCTAACAGTTCTGTGCCAAGGGGAGGAAAGCTGCTCATCTGAACCTGGGGAACGACTCCAAACTTCCATTTCTATGCTAATTCGAGCCTGCCGTCTAGTCCAAGTATTTATCTCTCTCTCTTACTCCCGCTCTCTCTCTTTCAGCACAGGGCGGATAGAGGGAGGAAGAGGGATGGAAAGCCAGTCAACGAAGAGAAAACAGGCTGACGGAGGGATAAGACGAGGGCTGGAGAGAGGACTGAAGAGCGGGGGAAAAAGAGAGGCAACACCCCAACAGATGACAGATTAATGAATCTGTGGATGAAATCTGCCGGGGCTGTCCTCTGGGCTGCAGCTGATAATAACAAGAGATGAAAGGGTGGTAGTGCGAAGTGGGCTGGGGGTGGGGGGCTAGCGAAGGGAGCGAACAGAGGACGGCCGAGCCGGGGAGGAAGGAGAGTCAATGAGTAGCGGAAAGTGGGATCGAGAGAAAAGAAGTGAGCAAGTGTGAGCAAGAAAAAGTGAGACAGAAAAAGAGAAATGAGGGGGGAGTGGGACATTGCTCCAACTGGTTTTCACTCGCTGCCAACACTCTGTTTGCCTGCTGGAGAGAGATTCAGGAGCGCTGTGCTGAAGCTTCCCTCTGGGGGATTCCACTCGCTCTCCATGTGTGTGTGTGTGTGTGTGTGTGTGTGTCGATCTGTATGAGTGAATGAGAGCAAGTGTTGGAGAGACTGACGGGTAGAGAGTGTCGATATGCAGCTTGCCTATGTGTGTGTATGTGTGTTTGCACGTGTACTTTTGTGCAGCTGACGAGATGTATGTGTGTGTGTGTGGCTGTGGAGGCGTAGCGCTAAACCTCCGAAGCCGTGTTTAATATCGCTGGGAGAGAGCGAGGAGCTTAGCACGAGAGCCCCGGCTTCCAGACACACACACACACACACACACACACACACACACACACCTCCGCAGTAAAATGAGACACCACTCCCCCCTCCTCTTTCCCTCCGTCCTCTAATCTCCCTCTCTAGAATGCTTCCCTGCGCTCGCCTGCAATCAATGCATCACTCAGACATTTAACCCCTTAGCGCTGCCTTGTATGCTCCTATAATACAACAGATGTGGGTGTGCTTGCGTTTGTGTGTTTAAATGCGTTTGACATGTGCAGGTAATGCATGAATGGCTTTCCCTGTGTGATAAAGAGCCAAAAGTCTAAGCAGTAAGTTTGATGCCTGCCTTGACAAGTGCAGCGTGTTCATGTTCGTGTGTTTGTGTGAGAGCCAGCCTGCTGTTGAATGACTGCTGAGGTAACCGTGGAAGCCCCAGAATGTAACCATCTCATATAGAGTTAATTAACAAACAAAAAAAAGAGAGACCCGTTTCCACTTCAGTCACATTAAATGAATCCAGTCCCAGACAAAAACTAACTGTTCTGGTGACCGGTCATACCATAAGCAAAAGGCATTGCTAAATTAATTCAAATATCCCTGCTCATTAGTTTTTGAAAGCTTGGTGATGAAGGGACTACTGAGGGCTAATTGCCGAGCCACTGTGGTTAGCGAGACAACTGCAGCTAATCCAATGCTCAAAAAAAACAAAAAAACACCAGCCAGCAAAATAGCTTACTGAGCTAGTTGGCTAATTGCTTTCTAAACTACAAGCTAACTGTTAGCTAAAAACAGTTCAAAGCTAACTGTTAGCTAAAAACAGTTCAAAGCTAACTGTTAGCTAAAAACAGTTCAAAGCTAACTAACTAACTGGTTACTAACTAGATGTATTCGCACACTTCAGCTCAACCAGACCCTCCCGATTAAAACTGAACAGTTATATTTATGAAATTGTTTTCTGGTCCCTGGAAGGTCAATATTCTCAAGACGAGTCAAAAGTTCACCACAGTTGAATTTTAAAAGTCAGTGTGAATTTATTTCAGAATCAAATCCACTAAGTGCCATGAGTATGGTCCAAGAGGTTGCCATCATAGACTTTGGTCTGACTAAGGCTCTTAAAATGCAATCTAGTTTTCCTCTTTGCCTGGATCATACATGGATTTAAGAGGGAAAATCAGAAGTGATTCATGAGAGGAGAATAAATGACAGATTGCACCTTTATCTGAGCTTTCAATGGGCAGAGCTGAGGGGCCCCGGCACGAGGGGGAGAGGGATGAAGACATCCGCAGAATCTCTCCTCATTACCATTTCAAATGCTCAGAGAGCGAGGCAGACGAGAGAGAGAGAGAATAAAAGGGGAGTGAGCGAGGGGAGGAAGAAAGAGAGAGTGGGCTTTCATGTGCAGAGGCACGGATCGCAAAACTAAACGAACATGAAATATGCACGGTGTCGGCCGGGCATCGAGAATAGCACAGAGTAGTGTGAGCTTGTGTGTGTGTGTGTGTGTGTGTGTTAAATTACATGCATGTGTGCATGAGGTGATTCCGCATGTGCAGGTCTGTACAAGAAAAAGGACGCCTGTTCATTTGCTTACAACCGCTGTTTCTCTGTATGACTGTGTGTGTGTGTGTGTGATTCTGAATTTGCATGTGCAGATCTGTGTGTGTGGGCGACAGCAGCGAGTGCGGAGAGTCGTCGCTGTGTGCAGCATATGGAGAGGAACACGTCAGGATGCCTGTGCATGTGCTTATTGGGACATAACGTGTTTCTCTGTGCGGATTTGTGTGTGTGTGTGTGTGTGTGTGTGTGTGTGTGTTCGTAATCAGCATGAGAGCTGTGTGTGTATGTGTATGCCTCTGTCTCTCAGGCCCTCATATCTCTCTGCCTGTGTGTGATAAGCCCAGAGCTCGCGGCGCTAAAACACCAGCGCGAGACAAGCGCTCTGTGCGTCTACAGGCTTGTATGCAAGTGCGTGTGAGTGTGTGTGGGGCGGTATGCATAAATTGGTGTGTCTCTGCGAACGTCTGTGTGTGTGTGTGTGTGTGTGTGTGTGTGTGTGTGTGAGCCCCAGGGGTCTGCCCCAGGCTTATCACACACAGGCAGTGAGAGACGAGCTTCCTGAGAGAGAGAGAAAGAGAGAGGGAGAGAAGGAGAGAGGGAAAGAAAGGGAGGGAGGCAGAGAGGAGGCGGGGGTGTTGTTTGCGCAGCGGTCAGCGCCTTGTTTGTGTAGTCTCAGGTTTTTCTCCTCCCTCCTCCCTCGTTCCCTCTCCACACGTGGAGCACAGGAAGGAAAAAATGCGAAGGGGTACGAAAAAAAAAAAAGAGGAGAGGGAGGGAAAAAAACGTTCGAGAGAGACGCATAAATCAGAGACGAGCCAGCTTCTCTCCAGCACGGCTGACTGAACCCTGCTGCTGCGCTGCACCCTGTGCGTGTGTGCGAGTGGGTGTGTGTGTGTGTGTGTGTGTGTGTGTGTGTGTGTGTAAGCAAGGGAGAAAAACAGCCGCCGCCACTGCTAACCACAGTCACCACGGCACATTAGAGGGCCATTAGAACGCGATTATACTCCCAGTGCTTACCTCTCATTCACACTCTTGCTCTCTCTCACTCTGACTCACACATAATCACAGACACACACACCTCATCATCATAAATGTGTTCAACAAACACACAAAACCATAAAGCAACCGGTTAATGAGCAACAAAAGATACCCACACCTATTTACAGTTCTGTGAAGATACCTCTGCTGGTGATAAATTGATCACACACACACACACACACACACACACACACACACACACACACACACACACACACACACACACACACACACACACACACACACACACACACACACACACACACACACACACACACACACACACACACACACACACACACACACACACACACACACACACACACACACACACACACACACACACACACACACACACACACACACACACACACACACACACACACACGATTGGGTGACAGGGTGGACACACATCACAATCTGCAGCTCAAGTGGCATAAAAACCATTTGGATCAATAAATCAATTTGTCAAATCTGTCAACGAGGGAGACACGCTCAGGCTAACAAACAGAAACACAAGGGAGGATGCGAGCGAGACAGCAGGGCCATCCAACTTTAATTAAAAGCTTTCCGAGCAAATGGAGTTGTGAGATTCAGGAAAATATACACCGGTCTCATTCATTCTTGTATGCGCGTAGAATGAGCGGATCTGGTTTCGTAGCGAACGATCGGAAGCTACACAAAGAAAAAAAAAAAACCTTCCGATGCTGGAGAGAGGCAGCGAGCATCAGTCTCCGTATAATGATCCCACCGATCCCTCATGCTGTCTGCGCACGCACATGCTCGTGTGTGTGTGCCTGCGTGTGTGTCACACTTCGCCTCACGGAAAATTAATGAGATGTGAGAGCAGAGTGAGGCAAGAGGAGGGGAGGTGAGGGGGGAGTGTGTGTGTGTGTGTGTGTGTGTGTGTGTGTGTGTGTGTGTGTGTGTGTGTGTGTGTGTGTGTGTGTGTGTGTGCGCGCTCGCGGGGAGGAGGAGGAGGGGTGCCAACGACAATCTGAGTCACAAAGAGAGGAAGAGAAAGAGTGCTGAGAGGAAAGAGGGGGGGAGAGAGTGCAGAAACCTGAGAGAGAAAGAGAGAGAGTAGCGGGCAAGAGGAGCAAAAAAAGAAAAAGATGGAGTATGGCGAGAACAAAGCGTGAGTAAGGGTGAAATAGAAGGAAATGATGCAAAAGGCAAGAGTTCGCTAGAGAGAGGAAGAATAGGACAGACGCAAGAGAAAAAAAACTATTTTGAAAGGAAGAGCCGAGCTATGTCTGCCAGAGTCACAGACAGGAACAAAGTAGAGGGAGAAAATGAGCTCAATTTAAGAAGAGAGAGGGGGAAGATTTGCAAGTGACGATGAAGTGTAAGAGTGTAAAATGTGAAGAGCGAAAGATATGAGGAGAGAGGATGACTCTGAGGGAAGCCTATTACCTCGTAGCCGAGCCGCGCAGCTCTCTGGAGCAGAGTCTCTCCGGCGTTCTTGTTCACGATTAGCCGACGAGCCTCTGGCGGGATCGGACGCACCGCGGGGGGCTCAGCAGGGGGAGTCCGGTGCACTCCCACCACCTCGGGTGCAGCGCCACACACTCTGCTGTTCACCTGGGGCTGCAGGCAGGGCGGACAGAGCGTGGCGGGGGAGCAGGGCTTGACTGGAGAGCAGGGATAATGATTAGGAGAGGCAGATCCCTTCCTCGGAGCGCCGCGCTGATCACTCAGCTGAGGAGAGAGGGAGGGAGAGAGTGTTAGAGCCACAGAGCAGACTGGACACACATGGACGCTCAAGAGCACACGTTTGAAATTACACACACACACAGTCGTGCTGCATATATATTAATTCACACTCAAAATGTATAATTGATTTTGATAATGAAGCAAATAAAACATTTTTTATTAAAGTATGACTTGTCTCTATAAGGCCAATTCCTCTGTAGCCTTAACATGATTTTTTCATTTTTATTCTACCAACATGTAGCTTAAAATATAGATGATTTTTTCCATTTACAGCTTTATGGATGATTACTGTATGGAAAACAAAGTATGCATCATTGAATAACCCACACACATACAGCTTTCACAGCAACTGTTCACACCCCAAACACAGCACTTTTCTTCAACCACTAAGCCAACAGAGCCCTCGCAGCGCAACACGGGAGAGAAGGAGCTGCCTGCCTGTGTGTGTGTGTGTGTGTGTGTGTATGCGAGTGTGTGTGTGTGAGTGAAGTGCGTGCCCTCTCAGTGGAATTCCATGTCGAAGCAGCTGTCAGGCTGAGGAGGAGCAGGGGCGGAGAGCAGCGCGGGCGGAAAACAACTAGCCTTCTTTTCTTTTTTTTCTTCCATTTTTTCCCCATGCTCATTTTTTTCCCCTCTTTTGAACTCCGGCACTTCATACGCTCGACCATGGCTGCCACATTCCTCAGTGTGTGTGTGTGTGTGTGTGTGTGTATATATATATATGCAGCCTTGTGCTCGGCGCTGAGTGCGATGTCTAATTGCTCAGGGGTTTTGTTGTTATGTCAGGAATGCTCTCCAACACACAGACACTCACAGCCTTGGCACGCACTCGCACACAAAACAGCGTCGATGACACACGTTCCACAATTAAGGCCAGAGACAACCACGCATGCATGCAGGCGCTCCGCAGGGAGTCGATAAGGGCACGAGGAGGTCAAAGCTCCAGCAGCCCTCTAAACATTGTAAACATACTTCCTTCCTCTGTCCCTCCCTGCCTCTCCCAGCTGCATAATCAGAGGCGCCGACAGGCATACTGAAACAGACTCCGCTGCTGCAAACATCCAGACGGCCGTATCGTGGCCAGACGCCCTATCAGCGCTCACCTTGTCATCCTCAGCTGGTCCCAGATCAGACGCACAGCGCTGGCCCGGGCTGTTAGGTGTGGCCTCTTTCCGTTTCTCCCGCTCCCGCTCGCGCTCCCTCTGACTCGTGTGTTTGGTTTTGCACGGCCGCTTGCCCTTGGGTTTGTCTGTGTCACTATGGCGACGGGGCTTGATGGGAGGGGGGCCTCCCGCGGAAGGCTCAGGGGCCGGAGAGGGGGGGCCCCTCCTCGGCTCCTTGAGGCCACGGTCACCTGAGAAGGGGCCCTGCGGGTGCGCTCTGTCCTTCAGTTGGCCGGGGGGAAGGGGAGAAGCAGCTACTCCTGGAGGAGAGGGAGGGGGGGGGGGAGAGAGAGAGAGAGAGAGAGAGAGGGAGGGGGGGCAGAGTGAGCGGCTGATAGTGTGAGAGCTCAGTGAAAGGGGGAGGATGGGAAGGTATTGCAAGGCCATCTCTCACCCTCTGTTGGTTTATTAATGAGCGCACAGAGCTGTCTGGGAGCGCAGCATGCCTGCTCGCTCAGGAAAGAAAATAATTTAAAAAAACAACACACACACACACACACACACACACACACACACACACACCCTCATAGTAACTTGTGCGCACTCATTTACTGCAGCAAGGACACTGCTATGAGTAATCTCCTTAAACAAATGTGGCACTGTCTGGTTTCAGCCTCTTATAATACATGTTTACACGGGGAGAAAAACCTGCCCTTGAAACCACAATGTCAAAATGCTGCTAAATGAAAATACATTTCCTCCTAACGATTATTCCGAAGCATTTCAAACTACTCAGGAATGTGGTCTAGGTCTGATTTGTGTTATAACCAAACCTTGAGAATAAACAGTCCACTATATCAGCCCTAGTTTGAGAAACAATGAAGTTAAATGATATATTTTGCTGTTGCCTAAACACACAGCCACCGTCGATGCAACCACTGTTGCAAAAGTGGCCATATATTTCGAAAACGAGATTTTTAACAGAGATTAATGTGTCTTATCCGATTAACGAGTTCCTGGAACAACAAAACATTGGAAGAAAAAAAAGAGAGACCACAGCCCTGACAGACACAAAGTAGAATAACCACATTCATTGTAAAAACATAGCTGTTGCCAGGGTGATATTATCTAGAAAAGGGTGAAAGCAAATTTCAGTGTGTGGTTTCGGCAGGAAACATAAAACCCAAATCTCCCCTGCTTTATTCACTTCCTTTAATCTCTGTCCTGCTCTTTTATTCTCTCTTCGTCTGTTCCTCCTCTGTCAGTTTGGGCGCTTGAATAAGGGAAAGCCCTGGTTTTAATAAGTTACCCCCCCCACACACACACACACACATACACCACGCCCTCCCTTTCCCTGTGACTGGTCATGAGGGGGAAAGAGAAAAATCATTGATCACACATTAGTCACACTACACCTGCCCACGCATATCTCCACCAGCCACTTCCCTCATTCTGTCTTTCACCACTCTGTCAGAGCCCGCTGACGACCAGCTGAATAAAAAGCCCCAAACCACAGGGGGTGGGGTATTTTAGCTTTCAGTCCCCAGGACCCGTTCTGATTCCTCAGCTTTTTTTCAGGCAGGAGGAAGTATTCTCTACCTCATTTCCTCTACCCCCTCCCAGAAGGCTCACGGGAAATCCCCCCCAAAGTCAGCCCGCTCAACAAGAAAGTGAAATGTGAGCCAAAGATAGATTTCCGTTACCCAAGCTGAACTCAGAGATACAGCAGCGGTTTGCACGGCTGGCGGTTCCTTCTTACCATTAAGCAGCTTCTCGCAGCCCCATTTCCTGTTGATCTCGGCTCTGTGCGCTGCGGCTCGGTCCTCCGGCTCACCAGGCCTAGTTTTGCGTTCCCGTATGCTCTGGACCGGGGCGATCAATCGCTGCTGGGGCCACGGCCTTTCCTGTTTGATCAGGCAGCCGTCAGGGGAAACTGCGCCGGTGGCGGGCTTGCTGAGTCGCAGTCCCTTCAGCTCGATGCAGACCTTGAGCTTCCGGACCTCGTCGTCATCCTCTTCATCAGCAGGGGCCTGCTCACGCTCATCTGAAGATAAACAAAATGCGGAAATTTGCTTTTGTTTCTCTCCTCTAGATATATACTGCCTAGAAAGGTGTCACTGTATAAACCTTTAATGTTGGGTCATTTAAAGTCATTAATCTAGTTAAAAGATAGAAGACGATTCTCATCCCTCACAAAGGTCGTGGAAAACCCATGAATAAACTCAGCAATTCAACCACTACAGTTTCTCTTTTAAGAGTTGACATTCTGGACATAAAAGGTTTGGACTATTTTTCAGAAGACGCTACTCTCACCTTGTGCACACAAAACTATACACCCTCTGACCTGCAGACACCCGTGCACACAGAACAAAGACCATTAATCATTACTTTCTTATGGCTTGTAAAAACCCACATAAGCCTTATATTAAACACAAATGCAGGAAGGCTTGGAGAACAGACAGATTGCGGAGAAAAAAGGGGACGAGAAGGCAAGAATCGGGCGGAGAAACAAAGCAATAAAGACTGAAGAAGCAGAGGGAGGGTTCTCCCCCTTGAAATTCACAGGGGAAGGGTATTTGACTTGTCTGCCAGTGCCGGGGAGAGCTAGCGCAATACCGCATGCCAGGGAAAAAAAAAGGAAAAGGAAACCCAAACAGATGAGGAGAAAAAAGAAAAGGAGATGAGAAGAAAAGAGCAGCTTTGAAGAGGGTGGGTAAGCGCAGCGGAGGAACGGCAGAGCTGAAAGAAGAGAGAGAGAATGGCTGTCCCTCTTCCTCGCTTCTCCCTCGCACTCCGCTCAAAGGCAGGATTAAACACTTCTCTGAGCTGGCTGCCACACAGAGCGAAAGATGGGACCGAGAGTGGTACGGGGGAAAAGAGAGGGGGTTGTGAGGGAGTGGGTTTAAGGTGGAATTGATTGGGAAGAAGCAAAAGAAAGAAAGATTTCCTTAAAAAGAACAAGGGATGACACCGAGCTCAGCATAACACAGGAAGAAGGGGAGAGGACGAGCGGAATGAGAGAAATGCATGGAAAGCAGATGAAAAGAAAGGAGGGAGATGAAAGTGGGTGACGTTGCATGTTGAACAAATTCTCACCCGTAGAAATCCTGGCTCTTTTCTCGGGGTAGAACACCCTTTCTCCTTCCTCCCACTCTGTGTCCTCCCGCTCGGCCTTGAGGCAGAGCTGGCGTTTCCTGCCGGCTCCGAAGCCAGGGCTATGCTTCTCCTCAGGGAATCCTTTCGCCGGTGTCAAAATGGGGGGTAAACAGTGACCTCCTTCTGGCTCCCTCTTCACCTTCCTGACTGCATCGTTTAGCCCCTCTTGTCCGGCACCTCTGGCTCCCTCTCGGGCCCTCTGCCCTGGGGACAAAGGCTCAATCTGGCCCCCACATCTCTGGAGGACTGGAACTCTGTTGTTTGCGTACGCTGGCGACAGGACACCTGAGCGAAGGACAAGGGAGAGACGGATGGAAATATGGGCAAGGAGGAAGTAGGGGGAAGGGGGGGAGGGGATTGTGGGCAGAGGCAAAAATAAGTAAGAGAAGATGAAAGGCAGACATGAGGAGGGAATGCAGACAGACAGACCACAAAGTAGACAGACAGAAAGAGAGCAGGGGGGAGACAGGGTGTGTGGGGGGGGGGTGACAGAGGGAGAGTGCCAGTTAAACACCATCCAGCTTTTATTCCACTTTAAAGACGGGCAGTAAAACTTTGATGGGGTAAAGACTTTTTAATCTGATGTGAGCCGAGCCAATGGGCTGACTGGAGCGGCAGGAAAACATCCTGCGTACTCGCTGCACACGGCGACTCCTAACCGCCTCCCCCCCCATTTCTCTGTCCTCCCCCACGGCATGACCGCACCACACCCTTCTCACACTGAGCGTGACTCTTCCCCCCCCCCCCCCTCTCCTGGACTCCCTCTCCCTCTCTGTCTCCCTCCATGCCATAATTAGGCTCGCACGTCAGCCGCGGCCTCGCTCCAACACACAGCTGGGCTCCCGGCCAACCTAACTAACCCCCTCACCCTCCTCCCCTTCCTCCCTCTCTCTTTCCGTTGCGCTCTCCCATCCGCTTTCACCCGCTAGCTCTCCCCCTCCCCCCCCCCCCTGCTTTCACTCTCTCTCTCACTCACGCAATCTCTGCCCCTCCTTCTCCCCTTGCCCTCCCTCTCGATCGTCTCTCCGCGCAGATAAGCACAAAAGACTTCTTGAAAATAAAACTCCCCCCTCTCTGTCTCTCTCTCCCTGGCTCCTTCGCTTGCGCTGCTGCGAGGTTGAGTGCGCGAATGTGTGTGTGTTTTGAGTCTGTGTGTGTGGAGGAGCGTGTCTTTTTTTAGAGTGACCCGGTCTTGCCTCAGCATTTGCTGCAAGTGCACGCGAGAGTGTACGCGCACCTATTGTTTGTGTGTTCCTCTTTGAGTGTTCATTTACAGAGTGGATGTGTGTGTGTGTGTGCGTGCGTGCGTGCATTACAAGTGTGTGTGTGGTGCTAGGTTACTCACCCTCCCTCTCTTCCCTCCTGGTGGTGTGTTGGCAGTGTTCCAGCACTCGCTCTCTGCGCTGGCCGTCTGCCAGCTCCCGTCCTGCTGCCGAGGCAGACACACACACACCGCCGCCCTCCTTCTCCTTCAGCTCCAGCTCCGAGAACCGCATCATTGCCCGCTGTGCGCACACACACACACAAATGCAGAGAAAACCCATGAAACCCACTCATCGTCTGCCCACGCCGCACACAGACCTCTCTAAGCCTCAATCTGGCCTCAACAGCTACAGAAGCAAAAATTGCGTCAGAAAATCACATTGTCTTAAAATCAATGAAAATGCCAAAGAAATTAAACCCACACACACACACACATACACAAACGCACACACAGGACACAAAAAAAAGGTAGACAGATAAATCACAAGCATGGCATCAAGACACAGATTAGACTACTGCAGCCACTGTGAGTCCATGCGCTCTGGGGCTTAAATCCTGGCATCTCCCTTCCTGAAACATAAACATGGCTAGGAAACATATACATCTAAGCCCTGAGGCAGAGAGAGGAGATGAAAAAGAGGAAAGAAGAGAGCGGGGGAAAAAGAAGTGTGCAGCGATACAGAGTACAAAGGAGACAGAGCCCATCAGAGGCAGATGTGATAAGAAATGTAAAGAACTGACCTCCCAGTTAGCTGCAGGTTGACTTATATTACTCCCCTCTCGTGATATGACTTCCATCTAAGCAATTAGAATGGGGGGGCTCAATATATCTGTCCATCATTTCATCTTGTTTTATGAATTTATGTCATGTTTCTCCACAAGTTTCTTTACACACAATAGGCAGCCACAATCCCACAAAATAACACAATCAAATTAAAGTGACTCAACAGGTCAATTAACACTGCATCCAAAGTATCAAATCATTTCTGAACTGCATGAATGACAAATTTGCAAAAAAGAGAATCAAAATAATGATTTCGGTTTTTTTTAAGCATGATTGATAGCGGTAATTCAGTTTTAGCCATCTCATTACATTTTTTTCAAACAGACTCCCACATCCAATTTTTTTTCATGTCCAGAAATAGAGCGTTTGATAGCTTTGTGTTGCAACTGTGCATTGACAAGCATGACACAGACAAAACCACAGTTTTCTAGGGCGCGTTCACAACATAGACAGACATGTGCAACCTATTAAGATATCTGCCTCTGAGGCCAGTGGATATTATAGCATAGGGTTTGTTTGTGTTTCTATGCTGAACAGTGAGCGCATAAGAAACCAGAGATAGCCATCTAAAATAAATAGCTCAATGTGTGGGTCTGAAGGGCAGGGGATGAAGGCATGGGACGTTGCTGTAATTGTGCGTTTATAGATGTAATTTGATGCGTGTTAGGAGAGGGGGTCTTCTAGCCAATCAGGTGAGGAGAATTATGACCTTGGACAGCAACCAGGCAGGGCAACATGGGCCGTCAGGGGGAGAGTTAAGGGGGGGGGGGGGGGGGGGGTGGAGAGCGACTGGCGGGTGGGGGCATGCAGAAAGCCTAAGAGGAACCCCAAACAGGGCAGCTGCAGGATTTTAAGCCTACTGCAAGCCCTCCACTGCACCTAACCTTAGGGTTAAGCATAGCCAAAGGCGGTGTGAGCCGTGAGGCTGCCACAGTCATGCTCTGAAACTACAGTATATAGCTCTATAGCACAGTCAGCACTAACACATGCTTTAGCCCCAAGGCAGTCACACAAGGACAAGCACGTACGGACACACAAAACACGCACGCACAGAAATAACCTTTACAATGACTGCTCGCTAATCAACATACAGAGAAGGCAGCTCGTTAAACTTTGAACCGCCCTCCCTGATAGAGGACCTCCACTGGCCTTTCACCAGCTCACTAAGACAATGATAAACTATAAGGGGAAAGTCAAGCCTATGGCCAGGACAGTAGCATGAAAGCGTTTATATTGTTCTGTCCCGGGTTTTAAATGCAGAGTATGCCAATTTCATGCAGGGGTTGTTCCACAGGCATTTCTAAATATTGCAGCAAGGGAAATAAGAATGGCCCTTTGGGGTTTATTCCTCGGTGGATGTTCGAATTAAACTTATGTTTGAATGTCTGCATACAAGAAACAATTGGTCATAACGAGCTCTTTTCAGCCCATCAACAACTTGAGCCAAATATATCCTCTACTACTTTATATACGACACACACATACACACAGAAGTATTAATGGCCTTACCTGTAGGGCTCTCTGTTCACGGCTCAGCTTGCTGGAGTCAGCATACAGCTCAGTGGTGACACATTTAATGCGGTCGCCAACGTAGCCTGTGGAGTTAGCGATCCTCTTGGCCAGACTGGATCTACGAGAGCCTCTAGGTGAAGACAGACCATCCTCATCATCGTCGTCCTCATCCCCTTCTCCATGAGACTCCCCTAGGTCAACAATACTGTCTTCCTTTTCAGTCTCCCCTTCATACGCTCTCTCTTCCTTCACCACATCGATGCAGTGTTGAGAAGAGTGAAAAGCGTGGCTGTCTCTGTCCCCTTTGACTTTACCAGAGCTGCGTTCCCCAGATGTGCGGGCACAGCGCAAGGTGCTCTGGTCTTGATCTTCAACTTCTGGGCTCGGGCTCCGTTCCTCTGAGCTCTCCTCTCCTCGGGTGAACTGCCCTGGAGAATTCGGCAACATGCTAGATATTCCCCCAGGGCAGCCCGTCTCCTGATAAACGTTTGGTTTTCCAAAGGGCGTTTCTGGCTGTCTATCAGTGTGATTGGGCTTCAGGGTTGGGCTTTGTCTCGAGTGGATTGGATAAGGATGGGAAAGGTGGGGTTGGTGTTTTGGCTCGTATTCAGTCTTAGTCAGATTTTGGTTACTATGACAACATTCATTTTGGTTAACCTTGCTGCTGGTTTCAGCGGAGGGCTGTTTGTGGACTGTTGGGGTAGACTCAATATCTGTGTCTGAATGTACAAGGTCAATGCACACAATCTTTTCTCTGGATGTTACAGAGGATGTTTTGCTATGATTGCGACTCTGTCCTTCCTTATCAGACTTTATTTGGCTTCCTTCGCTCATTTCTTTCCCGATGTTGTGATCTCTGTGGGCCCTGCCTTCTTCAACAGCTCCCCGGGATTTTTCCTGTCCCCGGGGCTTCAAAGTTGAATCTCCTCTTTCTGCTAGCTTGTCTGAGGAAGTGTGCATCAGGGGATGGGCCATCTCCTGTGTGTTATATGTGAGGTATTCCCCTCCTGGAACAGCTTGGAGGTTGTGGTAGGGTAAAGGGTGTTTTGCTAAGTGGGTTGGGTAAAGGCTGTTGCTGCCCAGCAATACTGGGTGAGGGTAGACTGGTCCTTTCCCTGTAATTGGCAGGGAGTGTAGTGCCATGCCATCAGGAATGGGGTAGTGCAGGTATCGGTTGGCATAAGCCAAACTGTGGTTCAGGTAAGCATCACTTTGAGGAAGGTAAAGGTGGCCAGGAGGGTGACCATTCTCTAAACAGGGCCTCTTGTAGGAGGACACCTCTGGAGTCGTTCCTTCTCTCTTAGTGTTCTGGGAGGGCTTCTCAGTCCCCTCTCTGTGGAGGCCCGGATGTTCTGAATGGCTAGGGCTGTGTTTGACCCACTCACCATTGGGTTTGGGAGAAAGAGCCCTGGAGTTGACATGAGAGGGGTGTTGAGTGGAGGGAACATTATGGTTGGGCTCCCCTATCCTTGGACAGGATGAGCTACGTTGCTGAGGGAGCACCCTCTCCAGACCCTTTTGTTTGATGACAGAGGGTGAGGAGCCTTTGGCTTGTGAAAGGCCCAGGTCTCCATTAGGCCTTGGGGAGGAGGGCAGGCCTGGTGTGTGCTGCGTACGGGAAGGGGACGGGCTAGGTACAACCCAGGAGGAGTGTAAAGTGCTGATCATTTCTGGCCTCTCAGGGACCTTTGAAGAAGTGCTGCTGACCACAGAGTGGGGGTGGGAGGAAGGAGAGAGGGACATGTTTTCTTTTAGAAGCCCTCGATTAGGAGGCAGTCCATATTGTGCACTTGATGGTATAACGTCCATTTTAACTGGGAAACCATTGGGAGCCAACCCAAACTCAAGCATTCTTCCAGACAAATCCAAGGGTTTCTCTGGTAAGTCTTTGGTTGCTTGGGGTTGGTGTGCTGGCCTCTCAAAATTGGGTTTTGAAGGTGACCTGCTATGTCTCCTCTCAACCCCTGTACTTCTTTGTTCCCCATCTCTTGGCCTAGATTTGTGGGGGCTAGGTCGGGCAGGAGAAGGCTGCTCTGCTGCCATGCTGCTTACGGAGAATGGGTGAGGAATGGACTGTGTGGATGAAGATGACACTGACGCAGTGGATGAGGTGGCTGGGTGTCCTATCCTAGCGACCGGCCTTTGTAAATCCAGTGAATTGTCAATGAGAGCAGGAGGAGGGGGAGGTTGGGGTTGGCGAGAAGACGCATGAGGAGAAGAATCAGTAGGCAGACTATTATTATTCCCAGCATTGCTGCCACTAGTGCTACTGGTATTACTGTTGTTGCTAGAGGCCTTCCTAGAGGGAGGTCTGCTTGGTCTGCTGCTCCTGCTTGGGGATCGGTCTCTGTCTATAGCAGCCTGATGGTGCTGAGAATGAGGGGAAGGTTGGTGAAGCTGCTGTGCAAACTGAGGCGCAACACCGAGCCCCTTGTCCTGGCAGTGTACCAGTGAGGTGGGGGCAACTGTGACTGCAGGAATCCTCATAGGAGGCGCCACCAGGGGAGAAGAGATGGGGGACGGAGGATAGTGGGGCATATAGTAGAGCCTCTCCGCAGCAGAGGGGTTTACATTACCAGACGCGTAGGCCAGGTGCTGGGGAAGATAGGGGTTGGGTTGGCTCAGCAAGGAGGCTTTGTACATGTTTAGAGCCGCGTACTTGGATGTGTCCATGAAAGGATACATGCTCGCTTCGGGGTAGGGGCTGAGCCACGGCAGGCGGAGGTAGCTGCCACCAGCACCTGCCAAGCCCAGCTCAGAGGCCTTTTCTCCATGCCCTACTCTGCGGTCCAAGCCTAGACCTTCAGCTCCAGGAACCAGCATAGGCTTGTGAAGTCCAGGAGGGGTGCCTTTGTAAAGACCCAGATATCCGTTACTGGGCTTACGACTGTCCAGAGGGCCATCAGGCTTGTAGATGAGCTCTGGGAGACCATCTCTGTTATAAGTGAGGGGGAGGGAAGGCGTCTCTCGGCTCTTATCCGTCGGCAGAGCTCTGATGCCTGGGTACATAACCCCACCATGGAGACGAAGACCATCGTGCATCAGAGTGCCTCGGTCCAGCCCCATAGCTGCCAGGGGCGTTAACCTCGCATCCACCTGCAGCAAAAAGGGACGCCAGGGAAATTAACTTGACTATCATCAGAAAAATCAGAACCCCCAAAGAGTTTTGGAAAGTGTGACACTGAAAGCATGCACTATGAAAAAACACATTTCAGTTGTGTCGAACAAATAATGAAACACACCAAACTTCCAGGTAATGATGACTAATGTGATAAATGAGTGTAAACGGTACTACGCCGAGCACGGGGACTTGCCATGTTTTGTGTGATGTGGTTGTCTCGTCTTAGTTCCAGGTTGGTTTGTGTCTCAGCATCGACATCACGAACAGATGTTGCCCTGTGGAGATGAGCAAACAGTTAGCAGTCAGTGTCTTGGCTCTGCCACACACACATCGTTCCACACAAGCCTTGTTGTAATCACGCTACATAAAAAAAGTTATGAAGAGCTCAAGCGTTACAAACTTCTGGGTCAACAAAGACAATGTATAAAGATAGGAAAGATAACAGCATTGGAAGCTATCGTCAGCCTTTCTTTCACTCTCAGACACAAAACTACACTAAAGTAGTCAGTGGAGATGAAAGCACTGTGTGGGCTCCCCTCCCCTCCCATCCGTCAACACCCCTCAGCCACCCCCCACCCTCCTCTCCTGTGACCCCCATCCTGCCCACCCTGTGGGCTAGACGAGCATTGTGGGGCTGCATCTATTCAGTCACGTTCCCCTCACAGTGGTTTTTCTGTGCCCTCTTTGACCTGCTCTCTCGGCTGCCTTAGCCAGCGGAGCGAGGGAAGATTATACATCAGAGACCACTTCGGTGGGAGACCATTTACCGCCCGCCAACACAGAGCCACAGATCAACAAACACACGCACCAACAGGCAAAAGTATAATATGCAGGAGAGAAGTAGCCGATGTAAAACCATAGATTTGATGTCAAAATGTATAAAATAAAACATGTAGAAAGAAAAAGAGCATACTGACAACTGAGGGGGAAATGGTGTGTCTGTTTTCTGTTTTTATAGACAAGAGAAATGACAATAAGATCCCTTTTTGTGTGAAATGTCCTTTAAACTGAAAATGTGTTTTGAATTTCTTTGAAAACACTGGAGCAGAACTGAGATGTTATTTTACGGTTATGTTATTAAGGAGTTATTGAATAAGTAACAAGAACATTTTAATCATTTACATTTTTTGCAAGAGAAGGATATAAAAAAATGGGTCTTTAAGATGAGGTGTGCTTTTTTCTGCTGTGTGCTAATTTACATTAAAGCTCTTAATTCAATGTCTGGTTAGGCAAACAATGTTTTTGGAAAAATGTTTTCCAAAAGAACAAAAAACTCTAAATATCTGATATATATTTGAGTTTGAATATTGGAGTTGACTTGTTAGTGTAGACATTTTTGCAAAGCAGTGAGGGAATGAGGTGGGAGAGAAGTTCCTTAAACAGTAAAAGTAAAGCCTCGCCGTGTTCGGCAGAGCAGAGAGCAGAGAGAAACTCGGCTGCTTGATCACAGAGAAACGCCTCTGAGCCTGGCTGCCGCGCCGCTGGCACGGCACTTTTATTGCCATGACCTGGGGCCCATTAATCAGCCTGTTGCGGGCCCCTCGGCACGGCTCCTCCCTGCCGCAGCGCCACCATCCCCCAACAGCTCCCCTTACCCCGGCTCCCAGAGGCCAGTCCTGCTTTAACAACATCCGCATGTGACAGAACTGAAACGGTGTGCGTGCAGGGGTAAATGTGCTACATCCAAGTGCAGGCTTTGTGTTTCTGCAAATTGCAGACACCGTTGAGAAATCACATCAGTCCCGTTTCCTTTATTTCCTGGAGCGACACATGCACCTCTCGGTGTGACTGACACACACACACACACACACACACACACACACACACACACACACACACACACACACACACACACACACACACACACACACACACACACACACACACACACACACACACACACACACACACACACACACACACACACACACACACACACACACACACACACACACACACACACACACACACACACACACACACACACACACACACACACACACACACACACACACACACACACACACACTAGCCTAATGGAAAAAAAATAAGCCTCTTACTCAAATCACACGCTGCATTTATGGATATTTCCATTTAACCTAGATGAAACTTCCAGCACAAATATAATGGACATATCTTTCCCCATCATAAACAACTTTATCTGTCCATCTTTTTCCAGAAGCAAATAAATGAAGCTGAGAGACAACAGGGAGAGGAAATGATCTGTTCTTGTTCAGGTCATTACAGCAAAAATACAGTGTGGTCTGTTAAGGCCTGTTATTTCCTCACAACGTGCACACACTGTGCTGATGACCGACTAGTTTGCACAGACACGGCACCTGTCATTTCCATGAAATTAATAGTAGCCTAGCCCAGAAAAGATAAGAGGCTGCGCCGGGCCTCAAGGTCAGGATCAAGCACTTGACGGCACACTGCATGCACCGCTGGGAATACAGCTCAGCCTTAGTATGCAAGGACCCCTGTAGGCTCTCAACTGCACATTCAAAATTTAAACAAAATATGCATGAAAAATTGGTGAAAAGTTCCCTGACAGCAGTGCTTGTCTTGTTAAATACTGTGCCGAAGACTACTTTGGAGGGCAATAGGTTCACAGACATTTTTGAATCGTTGGCAGGGGAAAAGTCAGGAGCAGGCACCCGATTTCCCAAGATGGCCCTTTTTCATTAATATTTAGGAAAACATAAATTGAAAATAATGTATACACTGATGTGGAAAATTGGAGTAAATGTTATATGGACCAAAGGGATTTGGCCAATTTCATTTTGTGATGAAAATATCCAGATGTGTTTTCAACGTGTGCTAATTTCTTAATGTATGCATTTGTAATTAACCACAGCATAAGGCCTAGATTTACTTAATTACACTTGTGTTGCAAAAATGTATAGTGAAAGGATATTAAAGTATGAAAACAGCCTAAGAAATGTAGGCTACATTGGACTAGACAGAATAAGCTGATCAGTAAGACTGCAGACAAATTACATGAAGCTAGACCAAATACTAAAACATCTGGAAAGATTGTGTTGGTCTCAGGGAGAGATGATTTTAAACACAAATACTAGGCCTCCCTCCTCTCTGGGTGAGGGCTTGCTGCAGCACTGTGTATAATCTACAGGTTCAGATGTGTCTCACATGAATGGAGCTTCAACACAGGCAAGTGAAAACTTAGAAATACAATGTTTTATATAGTAATTGGTCAAGTCACATTTTTATTTTCACCCGAAAAATTGCAGAAATGCAACATGAATACTTTTTTAAAAAGGCAATAAGCCTATATTTTAGATCTCAAGTTTATAGTTTCCGTGGAGTATAATAACAAAGAGTTTGTTGCTTGCGTTTTCTTATCTGACATTAGTGGCCCGTAAACCGGATGCTTTAAATATTCTTGGGGAGAGACACTTCCAAAATGTCACGTTATGAAGGACGGGAAGGAGAGAAGGGAGAGAGATAGGAAGGAGGAAAAGGCATTGCGTGTTGACGCTCATCCCTGCTGCTAAGAATAGTTTGCGCAACAAACAACTCCCGACGGCCGTCCAATCCATCACGCTGGTCCACGGCGGCAGCAGCAGCAGGCAAGGGAAAGGGGGGCAGCGGTTGGAGCTGCATTTATAAACCAGACCGCTGGAGCGGAGCCCCGACTCGCGCCATTACACAGAAAACCACCGGGTGTTTTTAACGGAACCTCATATAGCTCTGCATTTTAGGGAGGAAGAGCAAACAAGGGCAGAGGGACAGACTGATAAAAAGAGACGAAAAAGTGAAAACAAACTCGAGATCCCTCTTTTACCCTCGTTTCCTGTTCCTGACGACAATTACTTGAACTCTCCGTGACCCTCGGTACACGCACCGGCCCCGCTCATCATTTCCTGCGGGGCCTCTATTCCCCGGGAAGCACTGGTTGCGTGCGCACCAGTAATACGCATGTGTGCATATATAAATAAGAGAGAGAGAGAGAGAGAGAGAGAGAGAGAGAGAGAGAGAGAGAGAGAGAGAGAGAGAGAGAGAGAGAGAGAGAGAGAGAGAGAGAGAGAGAGAGAGAGAGAGAGAGGAATTGGAAAGGTGGTTGTTTATCACGGCTTCCACTCGCTTTGCAAGTTGACAAATGGCCAAGTAGAAACGCAGATCTACATTAAAAGAACTGCATGGCCATCAATCATGTCTAAATAAATACCTGCAGGGTTTATGATCAGGTTTGCAAAAGTCTGTTCGGTAACGGGAAACCGGGAATGTGGGTCTCGCTATAACGTGAGTGAAGGCTCCCTCTCGCTCTTTGTCCCTGGAGCTTTGCCAGACTCTCTGAAGCGCAGAGCTCCGTACAGCTCTGAAAAAATGCAGTGTGACGCAGGATAATCTCCGCAGCGACGGGGGTGGGGTGGGCATAAACAGGGATTAAAAGCACCGTGCACACACCGTACACACGACTGCAAAATTGTTTGTGTGCGTGCCCAAAACGAAAGGAATTCTGCGCACACTGCCGGTGAACGAAATAGAAATCAGTGGGGAAAAGAATATGAGGAAAAACAGAGTGTGGGTCAAAACTAAAGCCTGACTACCAAGCACACAGCCTCAGGGCCTTGCACACCCAGCATCATAAAGACAGACAGTGCGTGGAAGAGCACGCGTGCCCAATTTTAATTGTTATTGATTATAAGGCTGACGTGTGCCAAATGGTCCAATTGATTATCTCAATGTAGACTACTCCATATGTGGAAAGTAGACCTACTGCTTCTCAGTGTAGTTTCTGATTACAAATATGTCATATATATATATATATATATATATATATATATATATATATATTACAATCTTTATATTGTTTTCCTTATGTTGTTTATGTTTGCTCCACCATACAACAAAGTAAATACCTTATATGTGTAAAAGTACCTGTCAATAAACTCGATGGTGATACAACAGAAGTGTACAGACTGAGGAGCTCAGAGGAGATAAACGCTGTGGAGAGAAACAGAGCTGCTGGGGGAGCGCAGAGGGAGCCAGCAGCGTCTCCTCAGCTGTCACATTATTAGCGGCCGAGCTGTAAACAAGGGGCCCCTCCGTCCTGCGGGCCGCTGCACAGCCGCATGCAAGTCCGTGCACGGTTCAACCCCCCCCCCCTCCCTCTTCTGCAACACGGCCGTCAACAACGGCGACATTGTGAGGCCCCTCGTGCTGTCACTAGGGCCCGGGTGGCGGCTGCTGAACTGGCTCTATTCATCCCGGGCCAAATGGAGACTAAATGGCCCTTTATGCCACCAAAGGACCCGATTGTAATAGAGATGCGCATGCATGAGTCGGCCCGCGTTTACCGGAGGTTTCTTGACTTTCCTTTGAAATGCTGGAGTTGCTTTCATGTGTTGGATGTTCCTAATGAAAGAGCATTACGCTGAAGGGCTGATCCCCCTACATATAACGCCCCCCTCCCTCCTATATATTGGATGAATAGTCTGTTTAAAGAGAAAGCTTAATTATTGGTGGTGTATAAAGACAGGCTTAATTAGGGTAAATGACTGTCAGTTTAACAGGTGTCGATTCAGTGAGGTAAACCGAGCTTCACCTCTGACATGGCCTACTTTTTTAAAAAGCTTTTTATGTGAGCAAAATACGCCTAGATCTTTGACATATTTTTGTATTTACTATAATGACAACTGTAGGTGTTTACTTCGTTTATAGCCGAGTTATGATCCTTAACTAGAGGTCAAAAGCTTTTATAACCAACATGAAGTCAGTCATGTGCCACGCAGGCGGCAGATAAAACATTCCTGCTTTAAAGACAGCTGCTGGAGAATACTCCTATCGCCATCACCCTGCTGCGCTGCCAAGCGTCTGTGGGATTTCGTCAGATAGATAGATGCCCGAGGCACCGACATCTAAAAACAAACGAGGAGGCATGATCAAGACCGAGCCTGCAGAGACTCAGAGCAGGGAGGCGAAGTGCCATCATTACTCCGCTGCCAAATCAATCTTTCGATAGGCCAGAGCGAGGTCAAGATACTTGAAACATAACTATAGATTTAGATGTTTAGTAACAGCCACTATATTCCTGTATTAACTCATCTTACATGACAAAAAGTCCACATTTGGATACATGATTAACAAACATTGGCGAGATGATTAAAATCTCTAAAAACGGGTTTAAATTACCATCTGTGCGCAATCGTGTGCAGAAACGTCAGGTTTAATATGCAAGACATGTGTTAAAGTACATAATGTAAGATGTGGTTCTCGTGGGCCGTAATGACCGCCTCTGTGCGGGTGAAACAGTACTGGGGGGTGACACATCTCTGCGGGAAGTGATCCGTGCGCTCCAGACCTAGTCGAAACAAAAAGCTTTGTGGAGCGCTGAGAGAGAGAGGAAGGGGGAGGGAGGCAGCTCTCCCGTTTCATCGCGAGGTCCCGGGAGGCCAGCACGGAGCATAGCTTCAATCAAACCGTGACGTCTCCTCCGGGAGCTTCGAAGCGCCTGGAAAACCGATCTCTCCTCGGCGCTCTGCCGTGCATCCGCTTTTGTTCACACGCACCTCGCTCCAGCAGCGCAGAGACTGTTGTTTTATATCCAGGCAAAGCGAGGGGAAAAAAACAAGCGCGACAACAATAAGGCAGACCTCGTGTCTCATGGCTGGATCTTAGAATGAACATTTACTTTGACGTTTTTTAAGCATTTCCCTGCCTGTCGTCCAACACATTGGGTTTGATTTGCAAAAGTGGTCCCGTGATTCTGTAGGTTGTATCCCCCGTGTGGTGGTTATTGATTCCAGATAAAGAAAGCGGTCATACAAAAGGTTAATGGGCTTAAAATGGAGGTGGTGCGGTTGTCCGTATACAAAGCAGCAGACCCCCCTCCCTCGCTGGCCACCCCACGGTGACACATCCACTGTCACATCACTCAGCATGACAATATGGCCCAGCAGGCACGGGGCTGGTGATACGCTCAGGTGCAGATATTTCACTTGTAGAGTAATCCTGCACTCTGGTACTTCTACTCAACTACAAAATATGAGTACTTCTCACCCCTCTGCCTATTTCCATTAAAGTAAATTATAACAAAATAAGCGCCAAATCAAGACCCTATTTGTTTGCTGGAGCAACCTTGACCCCCACTTTAGACAGCTAATGGCCCTGAGCAATCACACACTGTTTTTGTAAGAAGTGTGAAGTCCTCTTGTGTGAAAAGAGAAGAAAAATAAATCAGTATGTCAATCTACGCAGCCCTCCCCCTCCGTGTTTTAACACCTGGAAAACAGATCAGTCCCACACTGACTTCACAGCGCACAGTGGAAAAATGATGCGCAAATCAGTCCGACGGGGTACGCTATAAATAAACTCGGCCCACACAAAATGTGAAGTATTTGTTTGCTTCCACGGCACGAAGCACTAGGGGAACAGCCTCTATTACCAAAAGATCAGACTTAGCAGTTTAAAGAGCAGAATCCTGGACAAGGTTCTTGGCTGTAAAGTGTGAGAGTTAGTGTGAGGTCAAAGGCTTGGTATCAAGGTACCTTGAAGGCAAAATATAGTATTTTAAGGGCATAGTTGCATATTGTAGGCTATATGAGTCATAAGAACAATCAAGAGAAGAAGAATCCAAGATTGGCCCAGACACACCCATCTAAATGTAATACCCAGACAAAATGTCAGCACATTGACACTTTAGGGTCCATATGCCATTATTTCCACACAAAACAAAATACTCCAAAAGTAAGTGGGGCAACACTTTATCAAAAACATAAAAACACGTCCTTCGGACAATTTGTTAAATAATTAGCCATATGGTTTTACACATCATTGTTCGTAATCCTCAAATTGGGAAAATGATATGCACTTGGTTTGTTTCTATTCCTTAAAAGTACAAGATCAAATCCAACATTAAGTCGATGTTTGACACGCTCATTTATCCCACCAAACCAATGGGGACCAAGGTTACATTTAAATACAATTAACCCTTTATTCTGCTTCAAATCCCCCCGAAGTAGCCTGCACCCCCCACCAGTTAATCCCCCTGCTCTTTTCCAACACGAGGACCTGCTCTCGCAACCTACAAGAGCATCAGCAGCGTACATTATAAGCGATTCTCTCCACTGTACGCGAATTGGCTGCCGGGAGCGAAGTGGTCTTTTAGTAGCTGCTTCCCTCACTAAGCTCGTCAATGAGCTGGAGCCAGCCAATATGAGGCTCATCGATCGTCCTAAGAGAGCGTCCCCTAATTAGTGCTGCGTGGCTCCGGGACAGGCAGCAGGCGAGGAGGAAAGCTCCAGCGATTGGAGCCGTTCTCTCCTGACAAAGTCATGTTAAGACGCAATGCCTTATGCTTAAAAGCTGCTTTGCTGGTCGCGAAATCCTGGCTACTCAGAGGAGCTAAGGAGAATCGCTAGGAAAAGACGATTCAGTTTGCAACACTTCCAACACGGCTTGCAGCACTTATTTCAATTAAACAGCAACTTTATGTGGTTCATACTGATGACTGACACCCACACCCTGGTTCAAGGGAGAGGGGGGTAGAGCGAGACTGTAGTAGAATACTAAAACATGTTTTATAATGGCAGAGTAGAAATGAGTGGATTTGATGAAACGGCAAAGTGGTGCGTAACAGTTCACAAAGTAATTAGGAAATGATCGGGACATTCATAAGTGGCACTTTTTTAAAACTATTTGGATATTATTAGCGAGGTGACACTTTCTCCCTATAGAGAGCAATGAGTATCATAGCTGCAGGGGGAAGGAGAGGGGGGGTCCTAACTGGAGCTAAACCCGGATCCTTCGTGCGCAATGGATATTCCCCCGCAATGCAAAGAGCAGTCACACAGCCAGGCTGCGTGCGAGCGAGTGAGAGGGGGAGAAACACACTGCAGCGCAAAGTCATATCGGAGAACACCTGCAAGACATGAAGGGTGTGTGTGTGTGTGTGTGTGTGTGTGTGTGTGTGTGTGTGTGTGGCAAGATGCCAGAGCGGTTTCCATCAACTAGACAGGAAGGTGAGCGGTGCAGTTCCGTCTCTCTCTCTCTCTCTCTCTCCCCCCCCCCACACACACTACCTTTGGGACTGATGAGACGACTGATCAACGTCCAGCCTGTCCAAACAAAGCCCCCCCCCACCCCCCAAACCACGAACACACACAGTCAGCTGCCACACCAACAAACACACACACCGCGGGGATGCCCTCCAATTGAACTGAACCGTGTATAAACGGGGCAGCACCGCTCGCTTCCCTTTGGCAGGGCGAGGCTGGATTCCGTAACCTTGTTTAGCGCAGAAGCTCCGTGTGCGCGCACGACCACGCGCGCACATACACACACTCCCACCCTCTCCCCCCACAGGCTCTCTCACACTTCGCCACTAAACACAGTGCGAAAAGCCTGAATATTCACCCACTGAGGACGGCGCCACTTTCAAGTCCGCTAATCTCTGGGACGTCCTTCTCACCTCCCTCCGGCTGACAGGATAGTTGTAAAGAGGCGAAGCTCACGGCCGGGTCATTATGTGTGTGTGTGCGTGCTTGTGTGTTATTTATCAACCACATGCCACTGCCCCGCCGAAACGCACAAAGACCACCCTATGCGCTATTCTTAGAAGTGGCCGATCCTCTCCCAGTCTCTGGGCACAACATCGCGTTTACATTCAACCCCACAAGAAGAATGTCTTTCATTTAACAACACACTATCAGAACACACTGGATGTTTTTAAAGCATCTGTAGAAGTATTCAAAAAACTGTGTCTTCATTCATGATTTTTCCACATCGCCAAAGAGACATGCGAATAAAAAATAGATTAGGATTTGTCATGGATTATCTCACCTGGGTAATTGTTGCTAGATCCAGCCGTCGTCCGTGTGACCCACTCACGCCTTTTTCCTGTTTTTCCAAGTTAACTGGGAGGACAGAGATCCGTGCGTGCGGAGACAAGCCTGGTTCACGATCCTGTCTGCCAGAGACACACAATCCCGGCCGGAGAATAAAAACAACTAAAAGTGTCTTACAGGTTATCCACTGGTCACGAAACAAAATAAGTCTAACATATAAAGCTTTTCTATTGTCTACAGGCAACTCTCATCCATTGCCCGATATTTTAAACGGACTTTTCTGCTGCTGCAAATGTCACTTTGGTTGCCATAAAGCAACAAAACGATCCTGCGCGGAGGAAAAAACAACCGTCAGGATCTAGAGAAATCCACAAAAGGAAAATCCGTTAAGGTCCTTTAAAGTCAGGAGAGCCAATGCGCCCCGCAGGACACAGGTGGCGAGGTCGGTGGACTCGCGGAGAAATTAATTCAGCTCAGCCGTACCTCGCAGCAGCGCCATGTTGGGTTTCAGCGGAGCACGCCGTCCTCGGAAAAAAGCCCCTTTCTCCCGCTACCCGTCACTCCATGTCCTCTGCGCTTACGGAATCCGTGTCTCGGAGGTTTCGCTGAAGGTTACTCCGTGTGGCTTCTCGTCCCGCGTTTTGTTCGAGGAGCGTAGAGAGCACCCCGGTTCGCGGAGACTTCGCACGGAGCTGTACTGGGAGTGCCGCACAGAATGGATGAACGAGACCGAGCGACTCGCTCCACTCCCACTCGCGCAGACTCTACCCAGAAGGCCAGTCGGGAGACCGCAATTACCATAAGCCTCCAGCGCACGGCACTGGCTGCGCGCGCACGCACACACACTGAGACACACAGGGAAAAAACGCGCGCGCACACACACACACACACACACACACTCAAGCTGAGACACACACACACACACACACACACACACACACACACACACACACACACACACACACACACACACACACACACACACACACACACACACACACACACACACTCAAGCTGAGACACACAGAAAAATACATACACACACACACAGGCTCCGCTGAAACTCCAAAACAGGAATAGGCGAGGTTTTACCGGCATAAATAAGGCAGCAAATGAAGTAGAACTAATAATATTGTCTATATAATAGGTTATATTATACTGAAAGCAATAAAAGGCATACACTAATATTTAAAACGGCTTTTTTTAAATATGGAAAATAGACATTACACCATTGGAAAGGTGCACAAATGCTAAAAATATGATGTAAAAAAGACATACACATGTTTTATGATCATAAAAAAAAATACAGTTTGTTATAAATTAAGAGAGGATGGCCACAACTGTAACCAACTGGGTGTTGGTCTGGATAGGCCATGAACTGGTATTGTTGCTCCCTTATTTCAACCACATTTCTAGCATTGTTCATATTTTGTCCTAAAAATGTAGACTGTGGGACACAAATGTAATGTCACTTTAGTTTCTTTCCAAGCCAACAGATAAGGTAAATCTGCAAAGCACGAGGCAATAGAGAGGGTGAGAGAGAGGGAGGGGGGATAGAGGGAGAGGCAGCTCAAGGCTGGGGCACATCTGTTAAGGCTCCCATGTCAAGTGAAGGAGGAGGAGGGAGGCTATGAATATCAAGCCTGAGGTGTGTGTGTGCATCATGTGCCTGCGTGTGTGTGTGTGTGTGTGTGTGTGTGTAGGAGAGAAGAGAGAAAAGCAGCCGACAGACAGACAGAAGCAGAGTAGGAGTAGGAAAGAGAGGGGGATTGGAAATGGAAGGTCTGGCAGGGTTCACCACAGCTGTTGAAAGTAGAAATTAAACCAGACAGTCATACACAAACAAACACAAAGCTCACAAAGCGCTTGCATGCGGACGCGTTCAAAAGCAAAGCTCATCTTGAACTGCAAATTACCTAAAAAGTTTGGAGACAGGCACAAAAGAAGTGAGCGGAGAGAAGAGGATCCTTGAGATGAGAAGAAAGGGAAATGAGAGTGGGTGTATTGATGCACAGAGATATAAACTCTACTCTCTCTGGCTGAGGCATGCATCTTAGTTACTGTGACAAGCACATTAAAGAACTTTAACCAAACTTAAATAAAATCAGGCTCCATCATTAGCCCAACTCTCTAACTCTCATAAGAGTTGCCCACTGTGGCCACAGCCACTGAACCATTAGGCAATCAAGGCTTCGTCCACACTTACCTGAATCTGAAGAGAATGTTTACTAGAGAAATTATCTCAATCTACACCAGGGTTCACGTAAATTGAATCCATTGAAATGTTTAATAAGCAGGAAACTGCCTACATTTCTTCTTCCCTGTCCTTTGTTTGGAAAAACACACAATTGTGAGTCACCAACAGCAAGCAGTGGAAGAGACTTAATGGTTACTCTGTGTCAGCTGCTTAAACCACTCAATTCTCAAACCCTGCTATTTACGATGAACTGTTCAAAAAAAGCAAAACTCGCTAATAGACCTTATATTTTATTGTGGTTTTGTTTTGACAAATAATAAAAAGTTAGTTGCGTCCTACAGATACCACTTCCTAAATTAAGGCTACGTTCAGACTGACTTCAGCTTTAAAAAATCTTAATAAGGTCGAACCTAATCTAGCTGCCAGTGAGGGCTCGTTGAACAAATCAAACAAACCAACAAAGAAGTAAGCCCATCTGTAACCAAAAAGTGAAACCTGGCCTATCTTTTGACTGCAAAGCAATGTCATCTGGCTAGGTGCTGCTGCAATTGGCCAATCAAAAATGTGTGTGTTACCTCCTGTGCTGCTGCACCATGAGACGTCAATTAATCAGTATTTTATTCTTGATCACAAAGCCGTCTGACAAAATAATCATGAATGCCGGTTGATGACAGCAGCTGTGCTCTGTAATTGGCTGGTTTAATTTTTCAGATTGACAATCTTAATTTTACTGCCACGCAGTCCTGAACCAGTCTTGGGTCATTGTTCTCTCCATTCACAATAAAACACAGGATCAGCATTTTCAGATTCATCTACTCTGGAGGCTTTTTTTTTTTAAAGCGGTAATTGAAAAATCAAAAGGCACATAGAGGACAGAGGCCAAAACAGATAAAAATGCATTTTTAAATTCAGCTGGCTAGGATGGACAGTCTGTGATTCACCTTGCCAAGGGGCTGACAGTACAGGACAGTGTACGCATGCCATTTAATGGTCCTTCGCTTTTAGGTTCCATGATGGTGACAAAATATTCCACAAACACAGTCTACTAAGAGGCACTAAGATACAAAATTTCATATTCACTTAGTGTTGCTTTGTTTATTTCCACTCCATGCATAATGGATTTAAATGAATCTGAAGAGAAAGAGGTGACAGCATCCTAATAATATGAACTAGTGATGCAATATAAAACAGCCTTTTGTGGCTCAGAAAATTAAGTATACAGATTTAGAGGTCTAACAATCTAAGAAAGCAGAGACTCTAAATATTCAATCTTTAGAAGCTGACCACAAGATTGGGAGTAAACAACGGACATAAGGCAACCATTTTTCATTTTCACAGGGGCAGCTGGCATGCAAAGAGCTGCACTTATTCAAAACAGCATACCTGCACTCTCAGTTTGGTTCCCCTAACATGTCCTTTTGTCTATAGGAATATGGCAGCAAGTATTTCCCCAGGAAGGACACCACCGTCTTTAGTCCTGGCAATTTAACGTGTGGTGCTCTACACATTTAGACACACTGCACCATATGTCCCATTCGCTTCCCCTGCCCAGATTCTTGGAGGTAGAATCCAACCTGGCAACCCTGCACTACCAACTCTTGTATTGTTAGTGTAAATACGGGGCCATGAAGAGATTTGATGTGCCCTTTCAGATCTGTCAGTATGTTTTCAGATGCAACCTGATTGTCTCCAAACAGTCTGAGAAAGGCTGAATACCACCAAGAAAAGTCAGGAGGAGTATTAATTTTAAAATTCCTATGAATGTCTGTACTTAAGAAGCTAAAAACAGGTTCTTGTTGACGTCACACTCAACTAATAACCACTTTGAAAGGTCATATGGGTGTTGGAAAAAAAGGGGCGTAATACCAGCACTAGACACAGGGTCTTCCTCTCCCTCCTCCTGTGACTCAGAGGCAAACGGCTCTCTCCATCACTCACTGGAAAACTGGATTAGGATGAATATTGCTCTGAGGAACCGCAGGGCAAACCAAGTCTCTGATGCTTGAACACAAAAACACACAGTTGTATGTACAGAAAAAAACACCTGGCTGGGAGTCACAAAAACAGGTCTGGAAAGCGAAGGCAGGCCCTTTTTATGGCTGCACTTTACGACTGTGTGTGAACTTTGTGGTTTGAACAGGGAGCCCGAGAACAGCATGTGCCTTTGAAAACACTCATGTCGGATAATGGTGAAGAAAAAAAAAAGTGCTTTAAATCTGTGATCCCGTCCTCCAACTGTCATTCTATGTCATGCGTAGGTGCGTGTGTCTTGTATATAAACCAAAACAGCGTGAACACACACCCATGCGTGCACGTTGGTGTAGAGGGAGCCTCGCTCTGGGAGGTCACAGTGATCCTGCCATCTGCTGCTGCAATCAGACACTGAAGCAGTGGCCTGACAAACACACACACACTGTATTCATGGCAAGTTCACATAAGCACAAACATACACACTTTGAGCATGCATTTGGCCAAATATACACATGCTGTGCCCAAAACAGACACACACATATTTTGAAAGGGCTGCCTGCCAACACGCAAGCACACACACACACACACCAACCCACACATACACACTCTGTCGGCAGGCTCAGATTGCAGGAAGCTCTTTGCACGCAGCTCAGTCCACAGCAGCCGGTACTAATCAGCACAATCCACCTGCAGATCGTTATGGATCGCTTACTGCAACTCACACAGGCACAAACACACACAAAAGCACACACATGCACACCCCAACTTGCCTGAACACTTTATTAGCACGCACAGGCTTGGACACATGCACACATGCAATCAATACATCTATTGAACTGAACACTTTTAAACACCCATGATGCTGAACATTCGTGTTCACGATAGACCGAAAAGCAAATTTGCTCCAATGGAAACTCATTGTGTATTCACGACAGTCAATGGTGACTATATAGTGAATTGTTAAAAATATTTATTTCTACTCTCAAATGCTTTTTGCAGGCACTTGAACATCCCCTATATATATTACTAATATGTATTCGATGTGACATATGTATTTTCTACTGTAAATGTGTATATATTTGCTTTATTTTAAACTTTGTTACACCCTTTAAATATTGTAATGCTTGAACACATTGCTACTGTAACAACATCATTTCCAAATTTGGGATGAATTAAGTATCTATCTATCTATATGCACAACTGAAATATCAACATAGCATCATTTTCTCCCTCCCGCGAACACGAAATCACACACACACGGGCACGCACAAGCATGCACCCCCACCGGTGTTGTCGGGCTAACCGGTTCCCCACAGGCGCGCCACGCTGCGTTAGCGCGGCCTCACCGGGGATAATTACAGCCTGGCGTGGCAGGGCGAGTGTGGCTCCGAGCCAAAGAGAGAGCGAAAGGGAGAGAGAGGTAGAGAGATACTGAAGAGAGAGAGAGAGAGAGAGAGAGAGAGAGAGAGAGAGAGAGAGAGAGAGAGAGAGAGAGAGAGAGAGAGAGAGAGAGAGAGAGAGAGGGGGGGGGGATTACTGGACCAGTGAGAGACCTATAGATTAAACCCTAATCAATAGGCTGCTAAATTCATCGATGCAATCAATCAGTGCAGCCCTCGACATAAAATAACCAACACGATCAATCACACTTCTTATTTCGACCTGGGGGGATTCCCATAAGTGCCTATCCTCACCCCCTCCCCCACCCCTCCGATACGCGCGGACAAAAACACTGTGCGTCTTTTTTTTATAGAATAAAGATTAAAACCTTCAAACGAGCCTTATCTGAGAGGAAGGAGAAGCTGTGGCGGCTTTCAGCGCAGCACAAGAAAGATCTCTCCCCCTCCTCCTTTTCTACCCTCCCCTCCCCTCCTCTCCCTCTCGTCTGTCGGCCTCTGTCGAGTTCCGCTCATAACCTCGCCACCCACCCTCCCAGTTCCCCGCCTCTCCCTGCTTTCCGCTGCTGGCGGGGAGCGCACACACATACACACACAGTTGCACACACACACTTACACACAGAGCAAAGGGAGACACACACCCACCTCTTTATAGCTCTCTCGCTCTGACACGCACCCACAAGCATGCACAACCTTGCTCTCACACACACACTGATGACACACACACAGGCAGGCAGCGTCAATAAAAAGCCCAGCGCTGTGAGAGGCCGCCGGCACTCAACTCCCCCCCACCCCCCTCCTGCCACTGCGATTAGCGGAGGCTGGCTGGCTGGGGAGAGGCGCCCCTCTGTTATCTGGGGCGGTGGCAGCCTGTGTGTGTGTTGAGAGAGAGAAAGAGAGCGAGCGAGAGGGAGAAGAGGGAGAGATTAATTTAACTCTTTCGGGGCCGGATCGCAGCGCTGGAAGCTCCGCTCGCTCCGGCACTCCGCTCAGGCAGCAGCAGCAGCAGTAGCACAGCGAGGCTGATATAAAACAGGACGCAGGAGAGAAGAGGGACATTCAACACACGATCCTCGAGAAATACAGACGTAGCAGGGTCATTTGCACCAAGGTCAAGCCCTTGGTGATATTTCAGGGGATTCTTGGGTATAAATGAACAATTACGAACAATGTTTTAAGGCTAAATCTGTTTTTTTCTATACATTTTTAAGGTGGATAATATGTAAGGGATTTGGATTCTCTACAAGAGCTACAGTTTGGATGTATGTACATAGTTGAAAAGATGAATCCCTTACTCGATAAACAGGAAATATATTTCCAACGATTGAAATCATAACTTGATGCTTTAAAAAATACTCAGATATATCAATCAATAATCGAGACCAAAATGCCAAACATTTGCCGTTTTGAGCAGTTAAAATGTGAGGATTTGCTGTCATATCACAGTTAACCACAGATCTTTGGGTTTTTTGCTTCTTGGATGACATTTGAATAGCTTGGTAATTATTGCAGTCATGGACAGACAAGGCAGGTAGAATAAATACACAGAACATACAAAAAGAGTTACATTCATAAATATGAAGTGTAACTTTTTTTTGTTTCAATAAATACTCTGTTTTCGGTTGGTGATACAGAATCTGGCTGGGGGGTTCTGCTGGGGGATTTTGGACTCATTTAAAAAATCTTGGCTACGGCCCTGTAAATATGGCTGCACCCACAGAATAAAAGGCAAAGACCTGTACAGGAGCCAATATTTAGCTAAATAAGGAGCCTATAATTTTTCTACAAAACTGTATGCATGTAAGAATTTCCAGATTTCACCAAGCTAGGAACTCCCCTGAAATGTATCCCAACGGATTTTTATTTCTCATGAATTCAGGTTCATATTGGAGTCATTAGGAACAAATGGTTTGAGTCCTTGGGTGCCAAAGAAGGCAAAGAGAAGTTGGATAAAAACTTTGTTGGTTTAAATCTTTAATGGGATTTTTGAGGCTGCAACACATGGGCTGAACCTTAAATCTTTGCAAAAATACTAAGATTTAGTTTTGAACTTAAAATCAAGTTTGTATTACAAGATTTGCACCAAATGCCACTCCTTGATGTCTCCATATCAGCAAACAAAAAAAAAAAAAAGGGTAATTAGACACATTATAACAGGCCTGGTAAGGCTTCAGTTCAATACCAACAGCCTGGAGCAAAACTAGCTAATTAAAACATTCAATGCAAAGGGCTACACAAGAACTTCCAGTCAATTATTTATAATTTTAAGACATCATTCATGCAGGCTGTAATCTCCCCATTAACCTTCACCAGCCTTATATTTACAGTGAGCGGCGGGAGAGCCGAGTTTGGGGGGGGGGGGGGAGTTAAACCCTGCACCACATCCCCGCCTGTAAATACTGCTGGGGCTCTAATAAACAGCAGCCGGGGCTCCGGGTGGAGGCTGCCGCAGAGGAGTGACAAACACCGATCGGGCCTGCGAGGTGACAGAGCTCCGGCTTGTTTTTCAGCGTCTGGGCTGCTGCTGCTGTCGCCTCTCTCCCTCCCTCTATCTCCCTCTCTTCCCCTCTCGTGCGTCACAGCTAGGTCATGGCCGGACTCCAACAATGGCTCCGGTTTCTCGAGCCACATGCACGCGCACACACACACACGCACACACACACACACACACACACACACACACACACACACACACACACACACACACACACACACACACACACACACACACACACACACACACACACACACACACACACACACACACACACACACACACACACACACACACACACACACACACACACACACAGGCACCAGGAGCACACAAACACAGATCTGACAAATGATAGGGTGGCGAGGCGAGGCGGGCTAATAGTAGGCAGTGTGCGCCTGCCGACATGCCCGTGGGCCACGGGTGTTAAATTGTATCCAATTACGGCGCATGCGACGATACGAGTGTGGGGGGGGGGGATAATAATTCTTCTTGCGTGACAAGCAGATTCGCGTATTTCCCGGGCTGTTTAGATGGAGAGGGTGCGGGGCTTGAGAAGCTTCTGCGGGAGAGCTGTGTAGGTGCGTGGTGGAAAAAAAGTGTAGTGTTCTTGAGGACATGACGTGCATATTTCATTAATCAAATTCCAGTTAACCAGATTTGGCGACATGGCAGGGGCCAGCAGGGTCGGCCCAATAATTAATATCCATTATTTAAGCAGCCCAGGTCTTAAAGACGTCCGCACATTCAACACTTCATGGGAGGCTGGGAAGTGGCATGAGGGAATGAGGGATTACATCAATGTGAAAATGAAATAACCACGCCCAGTCTCAGCTTTGTTATGAAATGTCTCTCCTGCTCATTTATTTGATGGAGTGCACAGTCAAGTAAAACCGGCAACAGTGCCTAAAATGGGGTATGGGCACATTGTGTGTGTGTGTGTGTGTGTGTGTGTGTGTGTGTGTGTGTGTGTGTGTGTGTGTGTGTGTGTGTGTGTGTGTGTGTGTGTGTGTGTGTGTGTGTGTGTGTGTGTGTGTGTGTGTGTGTGTGTGTGTGTGTGTGTGTGTGTTACAGTGATGGGGCTCTGTAAAACAATTTCCCTGTAAGGGATTAATAAAAGTATGTCTTCTTCTTCTTCTTCTAAACTGCAATCTAAAGTTGCACTCTGGTGTCATTGACGCCGAGCAGAAAAGTTCAAAAACCCAAGGGTAAAAAGGGTCAAGTGTGGGTTCATTAGTTCAACTTGTCAGAGAGGCAGCTGACAGCCGGCAGCTCGCACCGACAGTGATGAAACCACCACGATGTGTGGAAATACCAAATGGGCTGAGGTTGAATATAAAGCGACTCCATTATCCTGCCAATCACACCTCAGCACCCCAGACAAGGGCCACGAGGTGATGAACCATCAAAGGCTGTTGCTATGGCATGCGTGTGTGTGTCTCGTTTTGGACCTGTTTTGACAGGCACCATAGAGAGAGCATGTGTGCGTGTGTGTTTGTGTTGACTGATTAACAATACGTGTTTTGTTGTCCATAAGGCTATATGCATTTCAACTTTAAAGAGCAGCAGGTTTGGACACATTCCAGTCCGAGCACGTACAAAAATAGAGTGTACACTTAAATATATATGGTACAGTGATAAATACAGTATAACAAACACATGTAGAATTTCTTTAAAATACAAAACAACCGTTCCAAGTAATACTTGTGTGAAAGTTGCAACAACAATAATGTCATCTGCAAGGAGAAAAACAGAGGAACTGTCTGTAGAAGGAGAGGCTCCTGTGAGACTTACTTGCCCTACCAAGTCATCCTCACTGTTTTTTTTTAATCCTTTTTTTCGCTGTACCCCACCCTGCCCCTATCAGGAAGAAAACTGTTCAGAACCAGAATCAATCTCAGCATATATTCTTTCACTTCTGACACACAGGGTGCTTTCTAAAAGGCCTGCTTTCACTTCATCCCCTGCAGAGAAGTGAAAAGGTAATTGCTGTGAATGCTAAACTAACACCTTGTTATGATTGCCTTTCAGTCGTCCCCCCCCCCCCCCTCCCGTTCACTTTTGCAGTATGCCAAAACACTGCAGAATGCAGGAGTCTAGGAGGCAGTGCAGAGAGGGGAAATTGTTTTAAAACCTTTGGGATGCAGCAGATGCCTTTGACATTAGGAGGATCTTTAAAGCCGATCCCTTCTCCTCTCCCATAGTAGTATAGCAGGGAGCTGCAGCTCTACTCGCTGTGTGTGTGTGTGTGTGTGTGTGTGTGTGTGTGTGTGTGTGTGTGTGTGTGTGTGTGTCTTTAGGATATTAAATAGTAAAGGATGGGGATTAATAATGGAACCTGACAGCTCATCTCCGCCTCCTATCTGCCTTACTGTCCCCCCAATCTTCCCTTTCATTCCCTCCCTACCTCTTGTTCCTCTCTCTCAGTTTCTAATCCGCTGCGTCTCTCTCTGGCTGTGACCCTCGTTCATGCTCCTATCCTCCAGCTCTTCCCTCTATCTCTCTCTCTCTCTCTCCCTCTCTCCGGCTCTCTCTCAGGGCCCTCGGTCTTTCAGGGTCATGTCGGGGGAGTAGAAGAGCACGTTGGTGTCATCGTCGTCATCGTCATCGCTGAGGTCGACCAGGTCAGCCTGTGTGTAGCGCACCGCCCCGGGGTGGTACTCTCCAATCAGAGTCCTGTCACACAGCCGTGACTGCAGAGCCAGCTACAAAACAGACACACAAGCAGAGCTTTAAATTAACACACAATGATTGTACTGGTTTGCATAACCCGAACAGGCCATTAGATTGTGTTCGTCTTTGCTCTGATCATCCATTCACATTAAGATGCTTTTATGCACACTTCAGGTATTCGGCATTTATAAATGAAAAAACCCTGGCTGTTCACACATAGGGACTTAGAGGCACTAGAGGCAAGGCAGGCTGTTGTAATTTCCAAACAAAATAACATCCTGGTGTTGCCATTTAAGAGGAAAACATGTCAGTGCCAACCTGGAAAAGTGTGAAAAGTTCAAGTTTATTCAAGTATGATCTGACACAATGGTGCCACAATGCCTTTTTCTTAAACACAGTTATTGTTATTTTACACTCCAATCAAGGACATAGAACACCATATCTCAAATGAAATGGAGGAAAAGCGTACTGTCACAGGCAATAGCACTCAATATGAATAACTCTCAAACTATTGGGACTTGAATAAGAAACAACTTGAACTACTTTGTTGTGCACATGTATAGTTGATAAATGACACAATAACTGTCCAATAAGAACATGTAAATTGGTATGTCATTTACAAGCTCAATGCTTGCAAGCCTCAGGCTAATGCGAATTAAGAGATTATGCTACATTCACAATTAGGGTTGAATAGTATTAGAACAAATAGGAGATAAATAAACATATAATCCAAAAATCTTTTATTGAATAAAGTGCACATTAGACTGACAAAAAGGTGAACATCAAAAAAGGTTTTTTTTGTTTATACTTTCTAATAGAAAATCCCTGATCATCTTAGCTAGAGATTACTACTTGGCCAGATGAAACAAGGGAAGTACATTTGCTACCATGTAACTGTTCCTCTCTTTCTTTCCCTTTCAAGCACACAGTAAGCTTCTCCCTAAGGATGCTACTCTTATATTATGAGTCATCATTCTCAACCCAACTCAACTTCTGGTGAGTAGACAGATAAAGGAACAGTAGAGCAGACCTCTTGACATTGCTCTCTACCTTTTACAGGCACTGGCCATTAAGTCACTATCAAAAAGTTTGTATCACATTGCAATGACATTAATATAAATGTTTAATTTCAAATCTTTCTGGTGTCTGATTCGGGGGGGGGGGGGCTGTGACATTTCTAAAAACACATTCTTCAAGGCATGATTGTCCGGGGTGTGAAAGGAGCCAGGGTTTGAACTTCAACCTGTCGCGCTCTTTTCAATTATTTACACAACTGCTACAACCAAGTGCAACACCATGACTGACTTTCTAGAGCGACTCTCTGCAAGTGTGTTCTGTTATCCCCATATTTTAACAGAATCGCAGTGAAACGTCTGTTGGCGGCCAGCTTTTCACATCAGCTTTTTGGGGGTTTAAAAAAAATATTTAAACACTTTCAAAACCCATAAATCTATTTTTTATAGCATACCTTGTGAGAGAGGCAAAGGAGTTTGCTACGTTGAGTTTATGTGAGTGTATAAAGGGCGTCAGGGCCAGAAAGAGCATACTGATGCCTTAAGTGTGAAACAATGATCCAGTCCTTGATGAGGATCGACTTTGTCTGGTCACTCATTTCAATTGTTAAACTAGTCAAGCATGCAATAAAAGATGTAATCAACCTTTAGTTATGTTGATTTTGTCAGATCACTTGGTAACTGCTGTCCTGCCTGGTAAAAGATAACATTTAGGACCTGCAATCAAACCACTATTTCATGCTCATTCAGTTGTGTGACAACAGAAACAGGGAATAATGAGAACATCTATATTCAACTGCTTTAAAACACAGTTTAGGTGATTACGTAGAGCAAAAGAGGGCAGAATGAAGAATAAAGGCTCAGATTTAGTAGAGTAACCAGGCGGAGTATCCTTCTCCTAATACATGACTGCTGTGACGCATAGTTTTAATGTTTACTTGCAGAAAATTAGACCATAAAGAAGAGGTTTTTACAAAAACAGCACACACCTGAAAAGCACTTTCAAAATTAGCTTGCTTTGAGTGTACAAACTCTAAGATTGCAGCGATACTGAGACATGTGGAGATTCAGAGCAGCTTTTTCATGCATGCATACACACAGAAGAGGAAGATGTGAATTGTGAGCTCATTGCAGAGCCAAAGGCAGTTCAAGCTGTATGGCTAGAATGCAGATCAATATCAGGGGAGGAAAGATTGAAGCGGGGGGGGGGGAAGTACACAGGTGGGAGGGAGACGCTGCACAAAAATGAGCGGCAGAAATAATGTAAGAGAGATAAATACCAGATATGTTGTAACAGGGTACAGGCAACAGAAGAGGCACGGGAAGAGAGACACATACAGAGAGCTAGAGATAGAGATATGAAGAAAGAGATGGAGGAAGAGAGGAGTCGAAGACTGCGAGGAAGAGATGAAAAGAAACAACGCAGGGCTAGATATAGCAAAAGATACGAGGCAGAGAGAAAGTTGACATGCACAAGAGGAACAAGGTAACTGACAGAAATCTGGTCACATAGGGGATTAGTAGACATGTTTATGAAGACTGTAGTAACCTAGTTATTGTATCTTTAGTTTGAGCACTAACTAGGACTGGTAAATGCTCTCAAGCGCAGGAATGGTTGGTAAATCTTTGGTTTTATTTTAAGTTTTGCATTTCGATTCTCAGTTGAAAAAAATGAGAAAAAGGGGCACTTTTTTTCAGATTCTTCCTTCAAACCCTTCAGTCATAGTCGTAGCTCTTGCTCAGTAGGTAGAGCAGTTGTCACGTAATCATGAATTTGGCGTTTTGATCCCTGGCCCCTGCAGTCAAAGTGTTCTTTGACATTTAACCTTTATTTGGGCAGGGTAGACCTGTATATTGAGACGTGTGCTGTGACGGCGCTACGAGTGAATGTGTGAATGTTTATCACTCCTGATGAGCAGCTGGCACCTTGCGCGGCAGCCTCTGCCACCAGTGTCTGTGTGTGTTTGACAGGGGTGACAGTGTTTTGACACTTGGAGCTCCCCTTAGACAAACAATTGAAACCCCTGCCCCCATTTCCTCCACCCTCACTCAGAACATAGACTACACTGTAGGCTCCAAATTCAGCCTGATTTTTTGGCCTGTATTTGAATGAATCTAGAAAAACTTTCTGTGGTTTTTTGTTTGAACTGTATGTACAAATTACTATCAGAGTTGTTTTAAGATAATTGAAAAACCTAAGGATTATCAAGCCTGCATGAATGTATGGTTTGTATTACATTACCATTTGACTTTTATACACTCGCATACAAGAAACCAGTGACAAAGACTATTTTCCATTCAAATATGTAGCCTAAATGTATATGCAAACGATAATGTTGTACAAGTTTATTTGCATGTAAAGCGGGGAGATTCATTCTCAAGTGGTCATTGAAGAGTCATGGAGACACATTCTAACGGCAGGTGTCATTTATTTGCATTGAATATCGGGTAACGACATCCTCGGAAAGTCACAATGATATAGAGAAAACTTATAATAATAATTTCAGGTTCATATTTGTACTCAAAAAGCTCTTTATTTTTCTCATACTGACTGTGCTGCAGCACCTCTTTTCACCCTCTGTCTGAAACCAGAGCCCAGTATGCACTGATTGATTAGCTGGCCGGCTCTCTTGGGATTGCTCGACTGCTTAGAAATGTCCCGCCCCTTAGCCTATCACGTACAATGTGTTGTAGCGCTAGCCAATAGAAGTGCAAGTGTTCCATACTGATGTCATTATGTCACAAAGTAAACAGAGGAGTCCAATGGAGGTGTTTCAGGCAGGGGGGAGAGTGTGGGAGAGAAACTCGCTCTGGAAGGAACTTTGAAATTGTAGCTTTTGCAGACCATTTACATGCACAAAAACCTATATACCACACTACAGAAAAGGGAAACTCCTGAAAAGCATGATAGGGCCTCTTTAACAAGACAACACTCGCTTCCCATGCACCTTTCCCTTTCAGTTTGTTTAATGACACAATCATGAAGTTTATAGTGAGATTGTAGTAACTCTCTACAGCTAGTCTCTGACTGATGGTTAACATCGCATTACTTCACACCTTCATATTCAGAACTAGTTATTTAGCTATTAAATCCTAAATGCTTCTAAGTTCTTGCCGACATTCAAGATGGCCTAAGGTCACAATTTTGCATTTGAAATATATGCCAATGAAACTTGGAAACGCACATAAAGTTATTAACAAAGTGCAAAAACATGAATCAAAAATTGAAAAGAACCTGAAAGGAACAACGATTTAGTTTCCTACACTGTTGCCACATCAGGGGGGGATCAATTACTGGTGAGTATGAAGAGGAGGGACCTGTTCGTCGTACACGAGGCATGCGAGTAGTGTATGAAGACCTGAGCCAATCCCTTTAAACGCATGTAAATGCACCGCAGGCAAACAGCACGGGAGACAGGGTGAGGAGGAGTGGGGGTGCGTCTGGTACGAAAGCGCAGATTTGTAGCGTTGAGTGAGGAATGCTTTGACGCTGTTTCAACCCCCCCCCCCCCCAGCACCTCCTCCTTCTCTCCCTCACCCCTCCTCTCCACCCCCAATCTCGCACCTGATGTGTGGGGGCTGCTGGGAGTCGCATGCCAAGATGAATAACAACCGGCTGTTAGTCACGATAGAGCACGAACACACACGCCGCCGCCTGTCTCTCTCTCTCTTCCACCCGCTCCCTCTCTCTCTGTCGTTTTCTGTCTCACCTTCCCTCTGTCTTTCTCTCTCTGACACACACAAACAGCATTTTGTCTGTGATTTACGAACACATTCAGATTCCATTTCACTCCTCTGTCTCTCTGTGTGTCTCTCCCGACTCACCACAGTGCAACATTGACATTTGGGTTGAAGGTCATACCACACATTCCAGTCTTCCACATTGTGCTCATGACCCGTTATCAACGTGGTTGGTGACACTGAGTGGGTAGCAGTGAGTGTGTGTATGTGTGTGTGTGAACTGAGACCGCAGAGTGTTTTTTTCTCTTTCTGGTTCAATACCAGCTTTGGCTCACATCCGCAGTTACTATCAATGTTAGTGGATTGAGACAAATCTGTGGGGAATGCTATTTATTGTGATGTTTATTGAAATGCAACCGTTAGGATTTGCTGTTAAATTGTAAAAAAAAAAAAATCTTCAACATCAATTAGTTCTTCATTAAATTTCTGTGAAAGCACCATTTGTAAAATATATTAAAAAAAGAAAGTCTTAGTTATTTGTAATTTCAGTATTTAAATAAGGGGATTTTGGTATCAGACCCAGCGTTATTTCTCGTGTAGATGATTCGTAAACACTTGTGACAGATGGTACCGTTCAATTTGGAAAGTTAAATAGTCTCATTACAAACTCTGGAGCGAGGAACTCAGAATACACTTTTTGCAGGATTACACACAGTTCACTGTTTTTTCAATTTTTAACTTCTTTCTAAAACGTCGTTATGAAATAAAGATGCATTCAACATTATTTAAAGGCTACAATTAACAGTGATTTTATTCATTAATACCGTGTGTAAACGGTCCAAAAATATTGCTTGACAGCCCAAAACCCAACGATATTAACTTTCCGATCACATAAAACTAACTTGAAACCTGAGGGGCGCCGGTTCAAGTCCCTAAAGAACCAAATACAGCATGTGGCCTGGTGCCTGGAGCGGTTCCAGTTTGCCCCCTGGGCACTGGTGAGGTGCCAGACCCCCACACTGCTCCCCTGGAGCTGAATATATAATAGCTGCCCACTGCTCCTACGTAAGATGTGTAAAAGAGAGACTTAATTTCCCTGTGTGCTCAGTCCCATTAAAAAGTTGATTACATTCTAGGCTTGTCAATAAGCACTTGAATTGCTGCAACCTGACAATGGATAGCAAATGCAGGGAGTATGATACAAATAAAAATAAAGAAACATGGAAACATGTCCAAGCAGAGGCACAAAATACTAATATGAACCTGAAAAAGGGCATAAATACAGCATCACAAAGCAACCTGGCTGAAGAATCTTCTGTTTAGCTTGGCAACTTTTAAGGGAAAATGTCTTGGGGACTTATTCCGACATGATCAATTTGTTCAATTCCAAACACATTTATTGAGCATGTCCTAACAGGGCTATAGATGTATGTGTGTGCAGCTGCTGTACCTGCATGCCAGTAGGGCTCAGTAGGCTCCACCAATCCCTGTCCAGGCTAAAGACAAAGGCATTCGCCAAGCCGTGGAGTGGTGCTGACAGGACATGCAACAGGGTGAGCGAAAAGGATGGATCCAGTGGGTAGAAGGCATTATGGAGTCTGTAGGAGGAAAGAGCAAAAAAGAGAGAGTATTGAGTTTATCCATTAAAAGTTGTAAATAAAGAGACAACCTGCAAGAGAGCTTCAGTGCTGAGGTTGAAGTAATCGAAAGAGAAGTCATAAGGAGTAGAGAGGCAGCAACAGGAGAAAGAAACGGTAAAGACAGAGAGCGAGAGGTTGATAGACAGAGCCACAGAAAAGGGGAGAGAGGACAGTTGAGTGACAGACTGCGGTTAGGGGTGAGAAGAAGAGGTAATGAGAGCGGGCGGCAGAGGCAGAAAAAGAGAGGGGGAGAGAAAGAAAAAAGGGCAGGGCGAAAGAGCGAGTGAGCTTTATATCAGCGTTTAAGAGCCCATTAGGCAGCGTGAGACGGCTGGGCTGACACATTCTTGGCTGCCGCCTCGACAGCACGCAGCACTTTACAAGGACAGGGAGAGGAGTAGCGCTCAACTCCCTTCCTCGGCTTCTCTCCCTTTTCTCTCATCTCAGTTTCCTGCTTCTCCTGACCACAATTTCACCGTCCCATTTTCTCCTTCTTTTTTTTCATTCCGCGCACGTTTCCTACAAACGGCCCTTCCCCCCCTTCTACGCTATCTCTCCCATTTCTTTGCATTCAGTTTCATCTGTCTGGATATCTCATTTTCCTCTTGACTCATGGGCGATCCTAGAATCTTTTCTTTTCAATTCCCCTCGCTGCGCCTATCTCCCCGGGAGCCTGGGGCATCACTGGAAGGAGAACCTGATATTGTGTGGTGTGGCTGCAAACTAATGGCTGCCTCCAAGAACGATGCTGCTTAGCCATTAACCCTGGATTAACCCTGTATTAGCGCTGCTCGTCGGGTTAGCCCGCCGCTAATGTCTTTTATTGATCTATTAGCGAGAGAATCAAACCACACACAGCTCATAGCGTTTTCCCCCTGTGGTCCTGGGCTGGGTGTGCAGAGTGAACTAAGTGGCCGTGGTGGTTGACCTCGGTGTCGTGAAAGTCATCCCTGAGCACCTGGTGCCCCGAAGGGAAGGAAGATACAAAACCAACCATTTGAGGAAGAGAACCACTGTTGTGTTGTGGTTACAAGAGTTAAATGAGACACCACAGTCACTCATCTACATGTGACCGACAGTCAGAGGAAACATATCTTCAGTCGGTTAAAATGAGAACGGCTTTGGTAACAGCACAAGTGTTGTATTTCAAACTATTGTCCCAACTCAAATTGGTGAATTTTAAAACAAATGGTACAACAGTGTTGCCAATAGTGACAGCATTGCACACCTCTGAACAAACACATGGACAGCAAAGACATAACGACAATGTTACTTTGTGCATGAAAGCAAATGAGTGAACAATCCAATTTTGATACAAACTATTCCAACATTTTTAGAGTCTATTCCAGCAAACAACAACAATATTGCTAACAATAATGTCAGCAACCGAACAACGTTAGCTTGCAACAATAAGTTAAGTTTTTCTGTTTCGATGTTTGACGGTTAGCCAAATTGTCCATATTTCTAAAGAAAGATAAAGGTATATTGTTATTTTAAATGACTTAAAACAGTTTATATTTCAACGGTAACTTTTTTTTCAATCGAGATTTCCCAAAAATGGCATTATGCAAAACAAATTCCCACAGTACGTACACTATGCCATACAATTGATGAAGTGCATACGACAGGATTAATACAAATGTACTCATAGTTTCCAGCTGTACTGCCAATGAAACTGCTTACACCAACCCCCAAAGAATATTGCTGGTCTTGAAGCCATTCTTTAAAGTGACCAAATCGGGGAAATTACAACTTCCGATCCAGTCGTGTGATACACAAAAGGAAATTTCCCCATTGAATTACATTGGGGAATAGACATCGGTAAATCAGCAAAATAATGTGAATGCGATATTTTCCCTTCTCCGATCATGTGAATAAGCCGAGACGAGCAGCTAGGAGGCGGGATTGAGGTGAAACGCGAGGGCATGTACTTCATTGGCCGATAGATGTAGAAGATCAAAGGATGATCCAGGTAATTATATCACTCAGTAATTGAGCTATTCAGGTTCATTCAGCTCCTCAGCAACTACTCTGCGTCCATTTCTATTTATACATCCATGGCCTACTCTGAGCATTGGTGCCAAAAGTGAGTTGAGTCGAACCATGCAGTAGGAATAAGGCATAAGAAAGCACATCATTAAGACCCATTCGACTGCCTTTAAAGACCCAGTGAGAACTGCAGGTGAACAGCGCAGAAGATGATTATGGAGATTCTTCCTCAAATCTGGTTATAATCCCCTCTTATCCTCTTTTGCTGCAAAGGTTTCAAGGTTTATTGGCTACTAATCTTTCTCTGTTTACCCTCCAACTACCTCTTTAAAAGTTGTGACAGAGGAAGAAAGTTGGGATGCCCAAAAGTTGCAGGCCAATCTATAATGAGAACCTACCTGCTGCAAGTCATTTGGGGTAATGGTGTCAACTAAATGCCTAAATCTGGCCTAAAATAAAACCAACAGTGCAGCCTGTGAAGCCCAAAGTGGCGTGTCCTGGCACTTGTCGGAGTAAGGACCGTTTCGGAGCGACGCTGCCTATTTTCTGGGTTAGCGTACTGCTGTATCTCCGAGGACCAGACCAGCTGCTGCTCACATTCATTTCACTTCCCATTAAAGGTGAAATAAATCAGGAGTCCCCACACAACCTCCTTAGAGATGCAGGAAACACACACACACACACACACACACACGGAGGAAGTCGGACACATGTGGACATGCAAACACACGCGCACGACACACACGTGCACACACATGTGCGCGCGCACACACACACAAACACACACACACCATGGCCTGTGCGTAGGTGGGTACACACAGTATAACGCAGGTCATGTGCATTGAGGATGTCAGGTGGAGAGGAAATGCTGTGGGTGCGTGTTTGTGTGTGCGTTTGCCGTTGTGTGTGTCTGTGCGTGTGTGGTTCTCTGACAGCACAGCGGTGAGAGTGAGTGGGTCTGTGTGAAGGGGGGCTATTTCTGGCGTCTCATTTTTTTTTCCTGCTGCCGCAAAGAAATGCGATCGGCGTCCGGGAAACGAGAGCTGGCAGCAAGCAATCATCTGCCTGCCACACACACACACACACACACACACACACACACACACACACACACACACACACACACACACACACACACACACACACACACACACACACACACACACACACACACACACACACACACACACACACACACACACACACACACACACACACACACACACACACACACACACACACACACAGCACCTCGCAGCGCCGAGCAACACGCGCCATGGCAACGGAACAGCCGCAATTAGAGCCGAAGAGCCTTTCCCCTCCATCGAGGGAGAGACGGAGAGCGAAATGAAAGGAGGAAAGAAAGAGCAGGCGAGAGAGAGAGACAGGAAGAGGGGAGGGGAGGGAGGCAGGGGGGGAGACGAGTGTCAGAGAAACAGCACCGCACAGGAAGGAGAGAGGGAGAGGAAAGGAGAACACGATAAAGAGGTGAGAATGTGCAAGAGTGAGGCTGCGAAGGGAAACGAGGGCCGAGAGCAATGGAGGAGGAGGAGGAGGAGGAGGAGGAGGAGGAGGAGGGCTAAAGGAGTGTGGCTGAAAGGAAAAGACTAAAAAGCAGAGGAGGTAAAGAGCTAGGTAGAGGAGGAGGAGGAGGAGGAGGAGGAGGAGGAGGAGGGGGAAGAGATATCCAAAAAGACAGATTGCAAGACATGAGCGAGACAAACAAAAGAGATTACGTGCGAGAGAAACCACGATAAGAGGAGAGGGAGAAAAAAAAGGCGAGGAGGTTAGATAGAGAGAGAAGGGAGCGATGGGTGGAGGCGTGTGGAAAAGGAGGAGGAGGGGGGAGGCTGTTTCTCCTGTGTGAGCCGGGCTAATGAAAGATGAATGAGGGAGGCAGTGGTGGGAAGGAGAGTGTGGCTGCGGGCGATGCCTGGCTGAGCTGCTGCGTGTGTGTGTGTATGTGTGTATGTGTGTGTGTGTGGTGCAGTCGAGTGAGTCTCACAGTTGGCTGACTGGTGTTGGACAACAGGGATGATATTGTGTGTACTGTATGACTTGGGAGCAAACGGTCAACAACAATAAACACACTCACACGTTCACACCCACGCACACGGAGGCAGGCGCATGTAGCGTTCAGCTGAAGCCTGTTGCCACCTGTACGCATGAAGTCAATCATTAGCACTCGCACAGCGTCTCCGAGCCTTGCTCACTTATTCAGACCTTCCATCTATCATGCTGTCAGTCACTCTTTGAACCCGTCTCTCTCTCTCACCCTCGAGATTCGCTGCAAAATCCCTCATCCGCTGCCTCCCCCTATCTCTTCCAATATCCCACCCTGCCAGTCTATACCACTTTCCAGCCATCACTTTCTCTCCTCCCTCCATCAGAGTTCACCTTTTTTGCTTGCCTCTAATTGTTGTGCCGAACATCCTCGGAGCCGTGGGAGAGGCGTACTGTAACAGCTCGGATGAGAACTCCCTCCAGAGAGTGGAGGGCAGCCAGACAGAGAAGTCATCCTAACCCTGACTGCACTTCTTCTTCTTCTTCTTCTTTTCGACTGACTGACTGCTTTTTTTCTTTTTTCCTCCAGACGAATCACATGCCTCGAAGTGCCAAAACAAGTCCCTTGTGCAGCTGCTGACAGCAAATCTGAACTTTCATCTGACTAAAAAGGGATAATTCTGCCAAAACGAGCTTAATCCTTTGACACGGTGTAAGGTCAGAATCTGATTCAATGTGATTTCTTTTAAACGCTCTTAAAGTTTGGCTGGGTCCAGATATGACAAGGAAGGCATGAAAACGTAATCAAACTGAACATGTGTTATCAGCGTTAATTTCTGAGGATAAAACCACTTGGTGCACTATTTGGTGGATTTATAGATGATACTTTAATTTCTACATAGACTATGATCACCTGTGGTGATACTTACTTACTAGAGTGTACTACCTGCAGAGTGCTTTTAGACTCAAGAGACAATTTGTATTCACTTTGTAATTAAATGTAGGTCCAATTAGAGAAATAAAATAGTAACACCAGATGACAAAATAAACAATTCCCCACAAACAAACACAAGGGTAACAATTAACTAGGAATTGCTACCGTTCCAAGACAGCTAATTATGCTTCAGAATGATTGGACTTTTGCAGTTTTAACACTTTAAGATGTGAATAACTACATGTTCTATTCAATGATTGACATTTAATCAGGAGAAAACCTGAGGTGTGGATACACAGGTTCCAAAGGTTGTCTGGGTTTACAACTTGTTACTTGTAAATGTGTGGCGGCCTTGAGGACGGCAAAGAGTGAGCACAGACCTTTTATTGTCCAGTGACAACATGTGATCAGCCGCTCAAATGTGCATAAAGCTTTGATGCTTGGGAACTCTGCAGCAACATGGTGTGCTCTATAGATATGGACAGCATAGGGTCAACACGGGGATTTCCGTCACAGTCACAGGCATGACTCACATTATACACAAACCCACAGATGCAAAAAAACTGTGCCAAAACCAATATTTCGGGAATCGGTCAGAAACACACAAACGGACCACATACGAAAACACACAAACATGTGAGCATGCACACCTGCACGGTTGCGCACACATACACTGACAGACAAAAAACACACAGACCTTGGGGACAGAAGCGGCTAACGTTCAGAAAAAACCCAAACAAAGAGACATCCTGTTTCCTGGAACACAACACCACTCAACCTTCAGTGCTCCGAGCAGCCAGTGGCACACACACACAAATACACACTCAGGCAAAAAAACAGTTCGTTGTCCATTGCTGCGTATGTTTTTCCTTGATCCTGATTAATGTACTGGCGTGTGTCTGTGTGTCCAGCGATGCCACTGACTGTGACTTTGAGTGTGGGTGCACGTGATTTTATGCTTGTGAGTGGCTGTGGCCAGAAGTGTGTGTGTGTGTGTGTGTGTGTGTTTGTGTGTATGTGTGTGACAGAGAAAGAAAGGGAGGGAGGGAGAGCAGATGATAGAGTAGGCTTTAGCGATTCCCTGGAGTGTGAGGCAGCGTTTACGGCACTCTCAGAGCAGCCAGAGTGATGAATATTTAAAGACGTGCCCGAAAGAGCAGAGGGAGGGGGAGCAGGGTGTGTGTGTCCGTGTTTATGCGTTTGTGTTTGCATGCGCTTGTGAATGCGTGCACATGTCTATGTGTGTGTGAGGGACGTTATCTTGTATCTCCTATAGCATTTGTGCGTGCTACCGTATACATGTATATGAATGTATGTGCCTCTATGCGTGCCTGTCTGTAGTTGGTATGCGGAGTATAGTCTTGTATATTGGGCTTTCTCTTCATACGTGTTATAATGTGTGTGTTTGTCCACGAGTCTGCAAATTGATTTACACTCATACAAATGTGTATTTTTTTGTCTATAATAAAATCTACTAGGATATTAAATCTTTAGCGTCTGTGTTTGTGTGTGTCCAGAATATACGCCGGTGCCTGCCCTGTGTGTGTGTGTGTGTGTGTGTGTGTGTGTGTGTGTGTGTGTGTGTGTGTGTGTGTGTGTGTGTGTTTGCACTTCACACAGCCCTGTAGGCCAGCTCTCTGTCTCGCTAAATGGGGATGAATAGCAGAGCGTCGCCGCTGCTCAACAGGAGACGAATGGCTACGGGGCTCTCTGTCTCCAGTTACACACCGATCACTGCTGGAGACGTAACAGCACACACACACACACACACACACACACACACACACACACACACACACACACACACACACACACACACACACACACACACACACACACACACACACACACACACACACACACACACACACACACACACACACACACACACACACACACAGGAATGGTCATATATCCACCTAAATGTTATCTGGCCTACACACTCACACATAGCTAAGCTATCATGTGGGCAATCATGGTGTTCAAAGAGCACGACATGTGACACCGCAATCGTCTTCTGATGGATTTTTGTTTTGTATTTCAAAAGCAGTAAAAAGAATGTCAAATATAATTTGAACATCCGAACAGATAATGAGAACTGTCATCCTATGTGCTTTCTTAATGGTATTTATTGTAGTGTATGAAATTATACTTAAATGTATCAAATCCAGTCATGAGAACCTAGAGAATCACACATCAGAAATCAAAGCAACACAAAACGTAAGAGAAATTATAGTTTCGTCGACAAATTTGAAAAAATATCAAATACCTGTAAGCTATATCAAACTGAAAACTTATTTTTAATAAACAAAGTCAACTGAGTTCCAGGAGATGGATAAATAAGAAAGGTTTGCAGATAAATAAAGATAAGAGTTGGAACCTTGCATACTGCCTTTCAGCATCTGAGGAGCTCAGTGGTTCAAGTAAACAAAACACCAGGAAAGATATTAGGATATACAGTACAAACCACACACCAGCCTACACACACCAAGGCACAAACACGCATCCCCACGCGCTGAATGCAAGATATTCTGAGAGGCGAGGAACGGAAGGAAGGGAGTGTAGAAAGGAAAGAGAAAACAGGAGTGAGAGAAAGAGAAAGAGTGCATCCTGGGATGCAGAATGCCAAATACAGGGAGATAAGAGTTAATGTATCCCCCCAGCCCCCTCTTCATCCCTCTCGTTTGGCTCTCTCTTTCTTCCTCCCTCCCTCCATCCATCCCTCCCTCCCTCCTCCCCTCCTCCTCCTCCTCCTCCCCCCTCTCCTCCCCGTTTGCTTTGAGGGATGAATAATAACTGCTGCTCTGAGATTTCCTCCCTCGTTTTTCAAAGCGCAGAACGGAGATGGGGAAGGTCTGCCTGGCCCGGGCTGCGTGTGCGGGCGCACACACACAAACACACACACACACACACACACACACACTCACGCACACACACAAAAGCAGAGACGCTCACACAGATGCACACGCACACACCGTCTTGTTCTCGCTGCTCGCCTGGAGCAGGGAAATCAGATCTCCTCCAGAGAAAGGCGGAGGGGGGGGGGGGGGGGGGGGGGTTAAGGCGCTGTAGGGAGCCCATACAAAAAATCCCCTCCAAGCACGTATAGGGCTATACACACCACACAACCCACATGCAGCATCGAGGGAAACCAAGAATAACTAGGAGGTTGCAAGCTGCCTCCTGGAGCGACAGGGTGAACTCAAGGTTAGAGACAAATCACCGGTTCAAGCCCCGCCGCCAGGGCCAATTCATCCACGCTGAAGCACCCCTCTGCCGGGCACGAAACACTGATTGCTTAAAGGCATCTATAGTTCTCCTGCGATGTGCCATGCTTTGGAGCTTAGGGCTTGGAGAGAAAGCCTTGAAGATGAGAGAAAAAGCAGACACTAAATGGGGATGCCAGTTTATTTGCGTTTGGTGTCAAAAGGGGAACGTGTGGTGTCGGAGAGGGGGAGGTGTTTAAGCACAGAGCGCAGAGTTCTCGTAAAAAGACAAGCAGGCTGTCCAGGAGGAGCACTTGCATGTCAAGCTGCGGCGCGCCACAGAAATCAGCAGCTAGGTTTCCGAGGAGAGGGCTTATTTATGCAAACAGGCGTACAAGCGCGCACAGTAGGAATCTAGACAAGCCTTGTAAACAAACACACACCCACACCATAAAGCACACAGGGGAGGCGATGTGAGAAGCAGACTGTGAAAACTCTAGTCGTGCCCGGGCAGTGCTTCCACACACACACACACACACACACACAGACACACACACACACACACACACACACACACACACACGAGCTGCGAGAGAGAGATTGAAGTGGCAAATAGGGATGGAAAAGAAGGACAAAGACAGAGGAGGAGAAGGAGGAGGGATAAGTGCGAAGGTGCGAGTGTCTGGTGCTACTTTTGTGTTGCCAAACGAGGACACGTCAATGAGTGAGAGAGAGAGAGTGGGAGAGAGAGAGCGAGAGAGTGTGTGTAGGGTAAAATGGTGTATAATGACTCAACCATGCGTGTGTGTGTGTGTGAGCGCGGGCGAGGAAAAAAGTAGAAACGCTTTCCCATTTCAATTCGCAACAGCTGGTGTCGAATTAACACATTTACCAGTGTGCATTTGGAACAGATTAAAATTGTGTGTGGCGTGTGACTGTCTTTACGTGTGTGAGCAGATGAGGGCCAAAAACAAGAGTGTGTTTGTGTGTGGGAGTGTCTGTGTATTAACGCAATGGATCAGGGCAGGAGGGAGCAAGAGAGAGAGAGAGAGAGAGAGAAAGAAAGAGAGAGCAGCAGGGAGAGATGTAGAGAAGGGTGGAGAGAAAGAGGGAGAGAGCGAGAGAGAGCTCTACCCAACGGCTTTAGCTGCTGCCCTGGGCCGTCTCTCTAAGCCCTGTTTAGGAGGCTTTGGAGCTCAGATAGAAATAATCCCCCACTCAGACACACACACACGATAGGCATGCACACACATAATAAAAATAAAAATGTGCACGTGCACACAAACACACGTGCGCTCGCACACACACACACACGCGCGGGAATGCTCACAAACAGACACACAAGTCGAGGCGAACAAACAAGTGCGCACACACGAGGCAACAAGCAGCGACAGCACATTCGCCTTGACACGAAACCAACCACCCGCCTACACACACGAGCAGAAACACACACACACACACACACACACACCGAGGCTGCTGCTTCCGCACGGCAGAGCACAGCGACATCAGCACGGCACCGTGACAAACACTTTACACACTCCAGCACTCAGCAGAGGGGAGGGATAGAAGGAGAGATTGGAGAAAGAGGGGAGGAGGACGAGGCGGAGGAGGATATGAGCCAGGGAGGGAGGTGAGTGAGCAGGGGAAGAGGGAGGGGAGGCTAACAAATTAATAGGAGCCGGAGATATACACAGCCAGCGCTGCGAACGGGGGAGGTGGAGAGGGAGGAGGTGGAGGACGACGACGACGAGAGAGCAATTCATTCCCTTTTTTTCTCCTCGTTCGCTCTCTGGAGGAAGGCTGCGCGAGCGAGCGTATTTGCTCAAGAGAAGGGAAGGAGGGGGGGAGAGAGAGGGCTTTGTGTGGCAGAGGAGAGGAAAGTGGAAGAGTAGGAGATATTTATTGTTATTTAGTTTTTTATAATAGAATTATATGAATTGATTATCAGCATTATCCTGCACAAACATCAATAACTCACCTTAACTTTTTATAGTTTCCTCAATTTAATACATTTTCTAGTTCATGTTCAAAAAATATATAGTTTTCCTTGTAAAAAAAACCTTCTTGGTTCAAAATGTTTATGAACTTACCGTTATATTCCAAATGTATATTTATGTTTAGCTGTCTAATTATACAAAGCTTTTTGCAATGCTGTCCTCATAGTCATGCTAATAAAGCTATTTGAATTGAATTGATTGTCGTGGCATCAAAACACAGAAGGAAGAGGTGAGGGAAAAAAGGGGGAAATAATGAAGACGTTTTGCACGTGAGGAAGAGGAAGAGAAAGTGACAGGGAGGGAAGGGGGTAGAGAGGAAAGGGAGGGAGCTGTTTTGGGGTTTGCACAGGATGCAGTTTGTCATCTTCATCAGCCGACAGTTGGGGGGAGGGAGGGAGGAGGGATGGAGAGGTGAAGGAGGAGAAGAGGGGGTGAGGTGACGGGGGGATGGGCGGTGTTTAAGCGGAGCCTTTGAGAGACGTTGACCCTGTAATTGACCTGTGTCTCCGCCTACATCGCCGGGGCGACAAGCAGAGCCGCTGCAGCTAATCACTTAGTAACCCTGACCTGTCAATCACACCGGGCTCCCCGTAGAGGAAGGGAGGGAGCGGCAGCAAATGAAAGAGGGGGAGAGAAAGAGAGAGAAGGGGGAGGAAGGGAGTGAAGGAGTAATAACAGCAGCGAGGTTATCATTTACTGGACTGCTCGCTTCCCTCAGCCGGTGAAGCCCTGGTTTTAAAAAAAAAGCCAATAAAATACTCTATGCCTCCAACACACTCACACACACAATCTCCTCGTGCTGCTATAGAGAGAGAGGCTTTCTGAGAGTTCGGATAAGAGGGAGCAAGAGAGGGGAGGCGGGTGAGGTAGGGAGGGGTGACGGGTTGAGAAGAGATAAGATAGCTGCACAGTGAAGCCAACATGCCAATAAAACAACAGAGTGCCAAATTGATGTGGGGTATAGGTGTGTGTGTGTGTGGGGGGGGGGGGGGTATGTGTTACCTGTTGATGAGGGGAAAGGTGGACACCAGCAGGTAAACGGAGGGATACCACTTCAACGGTTTGATCTCCTCAGCCAAGGAAACCTGGAGGAGAGAAAAGTGATACTGAGAAACGTAATACTCACATTAACACCCTTGTCTCTCAAAAAGCACACACACACACACACACACACACACACACACACACACACACACACACACACACACACACACACACACACACACACACACACACACACACACACACACACACACTTAACTGGAGGATCGTTGCACTGAGGCAAACAACAAAGGCCAATTAGATCCTAATAAAATATTAACCTGCTGATAATACGCAATATCCACACAGTTATGAGGAGAAACGGGGATTCCAATTAAACTGGAAGCCAATGCTTATGCCGTAATGTGGAGGGGGATGAATTCAATATCTGGCGGACGGGCGGGGAGGAAGACGGAGAGATGCGGCAGCAGCAGCAGCAGCAGCAGCTCTAAGCCGAGGAGGGGGAGAGCTTTTACAAGCCGTTATCTAATTCCCCGGGGAGGAGGACTCCTGCGCCCGGAAGAGGCTGAGAAGCGCGGCCCCTGGATCGATTTTCCGCGCTGTGCTGTTTTTCCCCCCTCCTCCTCCTCCCCCCTAAGGCTAGAGAGCAATAGCAGCGCAAAGCCTCCCGCTCTCTCTCTCTCTCTCGCTCTAACACACACACAGAAAGTCGAGGCCAGGAGGCAGGCCCACGAGCTCTGGTCTCTACCCCCACATGCTGGAAATTAATTACTCACCAGAAAGACCCCGAGGCGTGCAAGCTCTAACGCAGGCATTTTAAACAATTCAAATGAAAATCACGAGAGTCCCCCGGTGGTATTTCGTCGTGTGTGTGTGTGTGTGCCAAATAATAGAAGAATAGAATAGAGCCAAACATTCACCGTGTAACGTATACTGTCTGCGTGTGATCAACTGAACAGAGCTCGGTCATGTTTCCGTATCACAGACGGTTACAGCATAAACCCAAAGGCAAGCATTAAGCTTAGCCCTATCATCATGTTCGGGAGCTCTGACATCACCGGACATGTCAAGCTCTGCCTATTGTCATCTCAAGTGTGTGTGTTTGCCTGGTCCGTGTGTGTGTGGGATGATTGTGTCATTGGAAGAGAGGGAAAGGGCAAGCCCGGGAGCCTGAAGGATGCTAAGTGGAAAAGAAGATTTGTGGATGTGTGAGCCATTGTTGGTGTATTTCATCGGGGGGGGGGGGGGGGGGGGGGGGTGTGTTTTAAAGAAAGCACGGAGCCAGTCTCTCAGATGAGTATTCGGTGAGGTGTAGAGGCAGGCATTTGAGGAATTTCAATGCACTAGAGACAGGATGTGGAAAAGGAGGAGTGGAAGGAGGAGGAGGAGGAGCGCGGCTAAAGAGCCTGGTGTTTTTAATCACAGTCCTCCCGTGTCAGAGGCCCCGGCGCTGCTCGGGAAGCAGAGGGGAATGAAACCGTAATTATGTGCGGCGGGCACTGCGGTCCCAACGTTAATGACGCAAGCTAGATTACAGACGGTTATCGGGAGCAACCCATCCCCTTTACCACCCACTGTACTGCTCACCCTCACTCGGAGAAAAATACTCGTAACAGCGCCAGGTTTCAACGTCAAATTCAAGGACTTTTCAAACGAAGTATTTTTGGAGTGACAATGACAGAGTAGTGATTATCACAAGGGGTTTTTCATGATTCAATTTTATACATATAACCACATTTTTTAAAGTGACAAACTTGCCTCAAGAGGCTTTACAATTACACCCATGTGGGAGGATGTAATGCATTAAGTAATTTAGGAAAGAGATAGAGAGTGTAATAATAACTTTTACTTTTAGAAATAAGTAATTATACGACTACATATAATTGTTTTAACAACTTCTGTATCCAGCTTTCAAATGTTGTTTTTTTATTGTCTTGCCTTTATTGATTGCAAAGCTGAAGATAGACAGAAAAGCATGGAAGAGAGGGGAAAACATGCTCAAAAAATATTAATAAAAGGGGTAGGGGTATGCATTAATGACTCATTTTACACATGCGTTTGCTCTGCCAGGTACAAAAAAAGGATGACAAATTTTAATGACAAAAAAGGATCTTCCTGTTCTTATCTTCATTGCCTTTTTGCAAAGTCTGATACAAGTTGAGCAGTTTTCCTTTTCTCCAATATCCATTTTTAAGCCAACATGGACAAGAAGCCCTTTCGAAAATAGTAAATAAGGAGATTTAAACACCTACGATATTATGACAGCTAAGCAAACTCAGGGATGTGGTATGGTACAATAGAAAGCTCCAAAACAACTAAAAATGGCACATTTGGTGAGATTGTTCTAGCTGGAACTAAAAGCCCATATTTTAATTATTTTCCATAATCCTTAAAATACCTTGACAACCCAATTTGGTTTTCCAAAATCCAAAAACAAAGATTTTCAGGGACAGTTAAAACCCAAAAGCATCCTGTCAAGCAACCAGAAGTACTGCTGAGGACTTGGAGCAACACATACATGGCAGCTGGAAAGTGGATCCCTACAAAAGGAGTTGTGTGTGTTTTGTCAAAGCCACATGTTGTTCTTGAGAGCCCTTAAGAGACAAACCCAACTGTCCTTGCTGCTTACTCAGAGTAAAGGACTTCAGGATGTTGGTGACATGTAAAGTCAAAACTGGCACATAAATGACACACATGCAGAGGCAACAATCACTAAGAATCAAGGCTGCACATGCGAGCACACACGCACACACGCACACGCACACACACACACACACACACACACACACACACACACACACACACACACACACACACACACAAATAGACACCTCTCATTGTGACTCAAGGCAGAGCTTGTGTGGATCAGTAAACAAACACCCTGGGAAGATAACGAACAAGCAGCTCGCTGTTTGCTCAGCCAGCTTTGTTGCTACCCGACGGGACTGAGCTGCTGTGTGAGCAGTTGTGCAAATGTGTTTGAAAAAGGTGTGTGTGAGTGTGTGCGGCCTGACCTAAACACCCTCTCCTGAATATCCCCCATCGCTGACCTGCGCTGCTGCAAGACCTTGTGGTGTGTGTTTGTGTTCTCATGCATGACCGCAAACAAATTGCTCGGGACACACAGAGATGTGTCACAATCATGTGACTGACGGGCCTGATAACTGCCAACACTCGTTAAGTACGTCATCACTCCGGCCACACACACACACACACACACACACACACACACACACACACACACACACACACACACACACACACACACACACACACACACACACACACACACACACACACACACACACACACACACACACACACACACACACACACACACACACACACACACACACACACACACACACACACACACAGCGAGAGAGGGGGATGGTGCCGGGCTGAGTCAGAGAGAGAGAAAAAAGGGATTGAGCATGTCGGATGCAGAGAACCACATGTGTTACCACGCAAAAACTGTGTGTGTGTGTGTGTGTGTGTGTGTGTATATGTGTGTGTGTGTGTGTGTGTCCGGTGTCTTTGTGTACAGTAACAGAGAACATGTGAGGCGCAGAAGGAGGGGGATGTGGCAAAGTGAATAGAAATAACCAGAGCCAGCGGTCTTCAGAAACCCAGCAGGAATCGCTTTCTCTAGTTTACACCTGCTGCTACACACACACAGACACACACTCACACATACACATGAGCCAGGGCTCGCTGGCTTGGCAAGCACGATCGGGGAGGCTGTTGTTGTTGTTTTAAAGCATCGCAGCGCGTGCATAAACTCTCATAAATATTCATGCCCATGAACCTGGCCTGCTGCTTTATTCATGCTGGGTACGAGTACAAGAGTGAGAGAGAAGGAGGGAGGGAGGGAGGGAGGGAGGAAGAGAGAGAGAGAATATGAAAGAGAGGGGAGAAAAGGAAGAGAGCCCAAAGCAAAAGGCAGGGAGGAAAACAGAGGAAAACAAGGTGAGCTACTGGGAAAGAGAATTACGGGGAAACGGAGAGTCTGATAGAAACCACTGCTGACTTATTTACACTCTGTGCAACACATAGCAATTAGCCCAGATGAGCAGGGTGTGTGTGTGTGTGTGTGTGTGAGAATGTTGCTGACACACATTCATGCACACACACGTCACTTGTGAGGGTTACGCCAGTTCAGTGTGCAGTAATTACATCTGCCACTTAGGGGCAGCATCTACATAACCTTAACCCTAACCTGACCCCCCCCCCCCCACACACACACACACACCTCTCCCTACAGGGTGGAGGTGTAACACTAGAGCAAGGGAAGGAGGGTTGAGGTAACCTAAAGCAAGATTGCACCTTTCCAACTCTTCCTCAGTAACGCTGTGACTCTGATCACCTCTGTGGAGGAGGCTCTGGGAATTTCTTTACATTTTAATTATTGGTCATCTCCATATTCATGCACCGGGCGTGGGCAGGTAAGGGTGAGGTGTCTCGCTGGAGGACACTTGAACATAGTCTGTAGAATAGCCAGATGAAATGATGTAGACTAAAAGAACAAACACGTTCCAGAAACAGCGTTTTACAAGAAATCGTTTATGTTTTCCAGCAGTTTCGTACTGTGCCTCCATAAAGTGTAGGGACTTGTGCGAGACACATTTCAAACTAGAAGTTTAACATTCACACCCAACTCACAGCATGATGAGCCAGCTGTGTGGAGGTGAGAAAGTTCTCTCCCAGGCTTTCTATTTTTAATCCATCCATCCATCCTTTTCTGTTACTTTCCATGTGAACGATCATGTGCAACAATGTCTTCCAGGTGAGTCTGTGCAATAGTATCCCCAATTTTTAAGTGTTTTCAGATTTGAGGTGTAGTCTGTAAAAGCATAAGCCCACACGTGGGTTCATCATTTCAATGTAATATTAATTAATGACAACTAGCTTTCTACCTTCCTCCATTCCCTGATTTCTTTTCCCCATATGTCCTGTTTCTCAATCTGACTTCATTAGGTATTAATATATTTGGCAGGTAACTTTTCTAGTTCCTTTGTGTTTCAGTAAGGTCAGGAGCAAAACAGACAGGCACCTCAGCTCCAAAATTTAAAACACGTACGCATGCTCGCGCACCAACATTTAAATAAACATGCACAGGCACACACACACAGTGAGAGGCGTAGGTGTCATAAGGTCAAATTGCTCCCCGCTGTTTGACACCTACCAGCGTGCGAGCACAAAAGCTAATCCCGCACACACACTAATCCTCACGCTTGTGTGTATGCGTTGAGTGTGTGTTAAAAAATCTGACAATCGGACAGAGCTTTACCTTTCGTCTCTCTCTCTCCGGGTTGAAGGTTCCCAACCATGACTGCATCTGTGCATGAAAGACACACAATGGGAAGAAAAGGTGAGGGCAGCTCCTTTGGAAAACAACAAAAAGCAGAATAGCAATATGATGATTTTAACAAGTTGTTTTTTCCTAGAGAGTCACCTGAGGTTTAGAGGTGAACAAATATGACATTGGCTTTCACGCCAATCCTGAATCCCTCCATCTTATTACATCATCTCTGCAAAAATGGCCTAATTCACAGCAGAGTGCAGAGCTTAGATGCAGAGGGGAGCACTTAGACAGCTCCAAGCATTTCACAAAAAGATGGTACTGATCAGCTTCAGCGCACACAATATGACACGAGGAAGAAGATGAAAAGGCAAAAGGGTGCAGAGAAAAGAGGGACCTTTTTTGAATAAGTGCTAAAGAAAAAGGAAAAAGTGGAGCAAAACATGGCAGATCTGAGATCTCCGGAGAAAACGTGGGAACACTTTTCGCTCTTCCTCTGTCTCTCTCTCGGGGGAATGCAGGGAAAATGTCAACAGCCACGCGCAGGAAAACAGACACGCACACACCCGTGCACAAGACTAGGACTGGTAATGGTGGGATACGGGCGGGGGAGCCTTAGGAAACCAGAGGGTTTATGTAACCCAAGCCATCATAGAGAAATCTCTGGAGGCCCTGTGTGAGCTTCACACACAAAAAGAGGCAGCATGAACGCTTTGGCTAACAGCTCCTCTGTTCTGCAATTTATTAACTCAATGTTGCCATGGTTTCACCGCGCTGACGTGATTATCATTGTAAATCAATGCGTGACCGTGGTGTGTTTGTGCAGTGCAAGAACAAAAACAGCCATTTGGTCATTAGACTGAACTTGTTCCAGAGCACCACCTCCCCTCCAAATCAACAACCCCCGCTAAGAGGAATTTCATTAGGCTGCGGCCAGGTCTCCGGTGTGAGTACCTGCCGTTTTGTTGCAATCTCTTAAGGGCCGTGCCACCCCAAGTCGAGCAATTCAGACAGAAAGTGTTGATGCGTGAGGCTTATGCAGGAAGGACGTACACATCACATTCATAAAACAAACACAGCCCCACACACTCAGACCTCTCTGTCTCGCCTGATAATGACTCATTACTGTTCAAATCCTTTAGTTAGTATGAGCTCACACTGTCCCTCAGAATGTGTCCGTGTTCCTCTAAATAATCCTGTTGTAAACAGCTTGGACTTGGTAAACTAATGAGGTACGAAGTAGTATTCACCGGCAAACCTCCCCCTCTCCCCCGCCTGACTCTGGAAAGCAGAGAAACTTCTCCGTCCAGCTAACATCCCGCCTCTCTTCACTCAGCCTCCTCAGCTTTATCCCTTTTCCCGATGCGGCGCCACCTACCCTGCTTGCAAAGCTTTTGAAACTCTTTCAAGTGAGACAGCCTGCAGCTGAAAAGAGATAAGGCTTGAGCTCTTCATAAATATGATAGAGAAAGCAAAACGGCAGACTGAAGAGGGGGAAGAGACGCGGAAGGAAAATTATTGGGAACGGGAAACTGAGGGTGGATAAAGACAGAGACAGATGGAGCTGGAAAGGAAAAGAGAGGCAGAGAAAACAAGAAAGGTGGGAAACAGAGATACACAGAGACAGCAGGCTGACGGAGAGACGGCTGAATACTGTGAGCTGAATGAGTTATGAGACGTAGGTGGCAAAGCAGCTACATTCAATTCATCCTCTTTATCACATTCATGATAAAGAGCAGTGTAGTCTCTTTTCCCTTCCCCTCCCTTCAGCTACCTGCTGTCTGTCTCCGAAGCCATGTGTCTGCAGCCCGGCTATCTTTAAATCTGTCACACCCACCCGTCGCTGTCTCTCCAGCCCAAATAAAGAATACTAACATGCACGATTTACTTTTAATGTGAGACATAGTTTTACCTGATTCTCCGTTGCTTTTTTTGGTAAATCAAGAACCCACATACAAAGTGTTGTAGCTCGAGGCAGCCACCACCTTTCCACTGGCAGTACCGCCACACTGTGTGGTGTGTGTTGTCAGATGAGGGGAATTAAAGCTATGCAATCTTAAAGGAATGCTCCCTCTTTGCTTCTACTGTGCCCTTACAATTGAAAATAACACAGAGCTATGAAGAGGAGAGGAGAGCAATTAAGATGTAAACCAATAATTAAACTCATTATCGATACAGATGTGCTTTTATGAGAAGTTGGAACATGTGAAAGGTGGATATTTGGTAAAGGAATGAAAGCCAGCTATAGACTTTCAATTAGACTTTGATGCAACCCTTTGGTATGCAAGTCCAACAAAATAGAAATGTATTTTCTAAACTTTGAATGTTGAATTGCTTTAAAGATAATTAGAGGACTATCTATGCTTTTAGAAAAAACTAACGTACTGAGAAGCCATGGCGATTTATTCAAACAGCTTGTCTGCCCAACTGAAAAACCGAGTTTCATGATAAATGAATTACAGTCTTTATGTAATTCAGACTTCATGCCACTTTCATTTGACTTTTCTGACCAGGAATATTGCAAAGATGTGGTAACAACTCAGACGATGTCTTAGAGATTCCAGCTTTTGTTTTAACACAAATTTAAATGAGCCTTGGTCGAGGAATCTTGCGTAAGATCATAATGGCCAACGACTGCTTCTCTGTAACTGTTGTGCATAAAGACCTTGAATTTTTAAACAAACCCTAAGTTAATGAAACAAAACTTACAACCTGGCTTAACTACTGGCTTATTTCCAACCTTTTATGACTGTCTGAACTATTGTGTTTTTTCAAGAAACAACTTCCGATGCTCAGAAATTAAGCTAATACGCAAGTCCCAAAGCAAGTCAACAAATTTATAGTAAAAAAGAAGCCATGAAGCCGAGCAGTGTCCACCTTCTTTTTAACATGCAGATGGTGGCTAGCAGCTAGCAGTGCAAACATTTGCAACAATGCTGACAGCTCACAGTGTAAACCAAACAAAGAACAAAGAAGTCCGTACTACAACACACACAGAGGAAGAGTGCCTTCATTCGTTGCTCAGCCAGACATTCCTCCACTATATCTTTACGGTGCAAATAGATGTTTACTTCTATAATAATCTTCTGAGAATGAAATAAAAGAGCCTTAAAATGATTATTGACTATTGGAGTTGCACTGTTTTTGCTGCAATGCATGGAAAAATTGTCCACTCAAGCCAACTCCTAACCTTAATATCACATATCAGACACAGAAAATGATTTCAAGGGATTTTTCTAGACTCTTGTGAAAACACACAAACATCAAAGCTCTCTTGAGCAATCAGAAATGTCAGCTTTTACTAATGTCAATTTTTTAAAAGGTCACAATACACTTCAGGATTCAGTTAAACGGTCAGTGGACGGCTGCTGACTGCACGCGTGTTGAGCACTCACCCTCGCATTGGCCACGCAGATTATTCGGGCGTAGCAGCAGATCATCAGGAAGATGAGGCTGAACAACGGCACGTACCATCTGCAAACGCACAAACACGAACAGGTCGTAAAGAAACTATAAATGAGCAATGTTATACAGTGTTATTAAAAGAACTTTCCTGTTGGATTTTCTATGGGTTCCTTATAGTCCTGGATCAGGAGGAGGAGGTTCTGGATTACTCTTTTAGAATAAAGAAAATGTCAAATAAAGAAAAAAGAAAATTGGATTTAATTTGTTTCTAAACCACGAGTAGAGTGTCATATACCGTAATGGAACTGATACCTTGATAGGATGTAATAACATACTAGGTGTACAATGTATAGATATTACAGCCATCTAAACCGATTAGAGAAAAAAAAACATTTAATAAGATTTCCTTTGCGGCAATGCAATCTGAGAAGGACGTTATTGTTAGATATGATTTGGTTTGGACCCGGACAAGAGCGAGTTCTGATGTTTATGCAAAATCATTGTTAGTAAGCTCTTGTCAAATTACATCTTTGCAATCATCCCACAAGCACACGTTAAGGAACGTTTATATAAAAGGTAAGGCTGTTTAGGTGGTGTAATCTTTGCAACATTTTTAGCTGATTAATAGATAACACAGTTTGTGCATAAACAGCTAAGAGTAGAACAGGCCTGACTCAGCAAATCTGGGTCGTGCTGCACATAATTTCAGTAAGCAGATAGAGAAGCAAACAAAGAACAAAAGATAATGCCAGCCGAGACACTATACCGGAAATGTGTGACATTCCTACGGGATGAAGGGTTGACAATCAAGGGAGGTGCGGCGGAGAATAACATGTCAGGTATTTCTAAGTGAATGAAAGAGAGCGAGACGAGCGAGGAAAACAGTGGAGATGGATTTGTTGGAATGGCAGCCTTGTGTTATGTAACCTCTTGGGAGGTGATGTAAGCTCGAAGGAGTTTCAACCTCTCCCTGTTATCATGAAACGGGCCTTTGTCTCGCTTTGATAGACAGGTTCCTGGCCACCACGTCTCTGTTCAGCCTCAGTAACTCTGAGCAGTCGGGACCGTGCCGCGTGACACCAAAGACCTCCTGAGCACCTGGCACAGGCAGGCAGGCCGGCACCGGCCAAATGCACCTACGTGATAATCATATTAGATTGTGCAGAGGGAGGACATCAAAAGTTACCACAGGCTTGAACATGACCCAGAGGAAAACAAATGAATTCAAAGGAGTGAGAGTGAATTTTTGTCTGACCCATAAATACAGGCACACATCCTTTCAAAAGGAAAATGGATTGGGAATAAATGTCCAACAAAAAGTCCTTGACACGTGTGCTAAAAACGGCAACTTTAAGCAGGATCAAATATGCAAATAGTAGGTCCTTGGCCTAATTTAACTTCGTCCACACTTGTTTTTCCAGCCTGGGGGTCCAAAAAATCCTGTGTGGAATTAAACATTTATTGGCAGGGGATTCCGGGATGGTAGGTGTTTGTTTCGCAGCGGAAAACACGGGGAGGGAAAAGGCTGCTTTACACATCGTGTTCCTTTACGTCTTGTAGGGAACATCAATATACAAAGAACATCCTCTTTGTGTGTGTGTGTGTGTGTGTGTGTGTGTGTGTGTGTGTGTGTGTGTGTGTGTGTGTGTGTGTGTGTGTGTGTGTGTGTGTGTGTGTGTGTGTGTGTGTGTGTGTGTGTGTGTGTGTGCGTCCACGCAGGTTCAATAATGGCACGGGACAATGATGAAAGCGTTTCAGGGGAGACCTGCGCGAGCGTCACCTCGGTGTGATTTAATAACCCGCTCTCCGGAATAAACAGGGTCCAATTACGCCAGCGCACGTCCCGTTAATGATGGAGAGACGAGTGGGGGGGGGCTGGTGGAAAGGAGAAAGGAGGGGTGGCCTTTTTAACGATAGCGTGGGGGGGCTGCGAGGAGGAGAGAATGACGGGCGGCAGCTACAAAGTGCTCTAATTAGCATGATAATGATCTGCCATTAGAGTCCGCTGTGCTCTACAGCTGAGCACTACCCGGAGAGAGAGCGAGAGCAAGAGGGAGAGAAAGAGAATGAGCGGAGGGGAGAGAAGACTCTGAGCTGGCATGGGATGATAAAAGTGTAGACAGGAATAGAGGTCAGGACGGAAAAGGTGGATGGATGACGGCAGATTGTGGGTCAGGACCAGGAAGAGCAGAAATAAGAAAGAAGCATTGGCAGATTAAAAGACGGGGAGAGGGATAAGGTCACAGTGAGAATAAAAAGGAAAAGCAGAAAGAGGCAGCAGCCAGGAGAACGGCTATAGGGAAGGACGGAAAGAGGGATTTCAAGAGTGAGCAAGGATGGAAGCCTGAAACTGGCAGGAAGAAAGATCGTCACAAACAGATTCAATTTCTCCGCCTCGGCCTGGCCCTCCCTCCAGCAGCACTCTGAAGTGAAGAATGAGGCCTGGATGAAAGAAGCTTTAATTGAAGTGCTAGTAGGAGAACAGAGAACTGTAGGGAACCCGACTGTGCGGGTTAGCGCTTTACTTTGACAAACAAGATCCTACTGCTGAGAGAAAGATCACGATCTACCTGTTCAACCACTCAGACAGGGAGACACAAGCCCAGGGAGAGAGAGGGGGAGGAGACACACAGGCCAGGAAGAGCAGGTACAGGGCGTCACCTCATGCACTAATGCGAAAGTTAAAAGGAGAATAGATTGTAGCCATGCTGGTGACTCCGCTGAGGGTGTTGTACAGAGCTAAATGTTAGTTTCAAAAGGCTCACATTTGCAGTTTTACAGAGTTTCTACGAATTGCTTTGACAGTGCAGAGCAAAAACTGGAAACAAGGCAGTATAAAAGCAAAACGTGAAGCGGTAAAGGCAAAACAAAATCTGTTTATCAGCTATAATGTCTCATCTGAGGAGAGTGTTTGCATGCTTATATTAACTTATGAGCACTTAACACAAAGTACAGCAGCGACTGACTCAAACATTGTTTTGTCGATATTTTGTCATAAATATAGAACATGTTAAGAATTTAACCTGGTGATAGCACTGAATGTAAAGGACAGGGATAATTCAAGTTATTACAATCTCATCCGAGAGGAATTTAAATGTGTGACCCAAATTTCACAGCAATCCATCTATTCCTGTCACCTCCATACTTTGAATTATCTAGTAAAAAGTTTGGAGTTCTCCATAACATTGTCTTTTTTAAAAAATATACAGTAGCCTATGGGAACCATGAACATCTACATAAACATAGATTTTATAATGTTTCACTCTTCATTCAGCCTCTAGGTTACATGAATATATGTAATACATGTCATGGAAATCCATCAAATAGTTGCTAAAACATGCAACTAAAAAACCACAATCCCAACCGTATGGTGTTGCTAGAGGAAAAGTCATAATTCACCAAAGTAGTAAGGATTCATCCTCTGTGGAGTACGAATGTATGTGCAACATTTCCTGACAATCCATCCAATTCATGTTGAGATATTTCAATCAGGACCAACGTGGTGAGCGTTATTTGGTCAGTTTTTCGTTGTCTGACTGCAGCCCATGATACACACCGATGGGGACCTCAGAGCAGTGACTCAGCTACGCTTGAGTGCTTCCAATTGCTGACTCAACCCCTGAAATTCTGCACCTCCGTCACTAAAACGCTGTCCTCTGCTTTTCATTCTCCTTCCACTTTCATCCCCTCTCACACCGTCCTCCTCCTCTGAGCCTCCCCCGCCTGCTCTGTCCTGTCTGCGCTGCTTCGCTGAGCTCTGATGAAGACACACTACGGGGCGTGGGCAGAGACGAGGGCAATCTATTTCTCTCACTCTCACTCTCCCTCCCGTCCTGCCATGCCGCCCCTCTTCCCTTCCCCTGTTGAGTAATACCCTGTGTCTCTAACTGTACCCCGTATGTCTCCCCTCCCACCTTTAATACTCAAACCTCTCTTGTGCTTTTACCCAGCGAGCTGTCAGCAGGGTGTGTGTGTGAGTGAATGTGTTTTTCCTTGACGGGCTCTGCTTGGCCTCTAATCTCTCATCTGGTTTGATGTAATTAGAGCTAATGAAGATTCCCTGATCCTCTGAGCGACTCGTCCCCCCGGGCCACGACAGCGTGGAAAACTAGAAAGAGCCGGGGAGCAGAGGAGCGCTGATAAAAGAGACACAGGCTCATTTAGCGCAGCTGATAGCTATGTGTTGTTCAGCATGTGTGTGTGTGTTTGTCTGCGCATGTCGGTCTGTGTGTGTGCATGCTTATTTGTTTAGAAAGATTGATTCCCTGCTGATGCTGCGAGCAGCAGCGCGATTACCTTGGCTCATAGCAAAGTGTTGTTGTGTGCGTGTGTGTGTGTGTGTGTGTGTATGTGTGCATTAGTGTGTGTATGTGTGCATTAGTGTGTGTACGTGGCTAAGCGTCAGTGCTGGGGGATTGGCAGAGTCTTTGCAGACTTAGGGCCAGTTGCAGAAAGCAGTAGACAGGCATAATCCTTCATAGCCATCCTAAACACTTAAATACACAGTGTAGCAACTCCCCTAAATCTGACAAGGCAGACTCAGATACATCCACATGTGCACACACACACACACACACATCTTGGCCTTACACCAAGTGGGAAAAAACCCTGCAGGCTCCCCTGACATGCAACCCTTCACATTTCCCCGCAGAGACAGCCCTCCCACCGCCCCCTCCTCCCCATCACCCCCAGTGGGGGAAGCTTTGAAGCCGGCGCTGAAAGGGTCTACTTACATCCCAAATCTCCAGGCTACGTGATCGTCTGTGATCCAGCTGGGGGAAGAGAGAGAGAAAGAGAGAGAGTGGTGAGGGGGGCTACAAAGGAAAGGGAGAGCGTGAGCGGAAGACAGACTTGTGTGACTGCGGAGGGGGAAAGCTGTGCAGCTGTAGCTATTAATAAGCCGCGAGTGGAAAGAGAGAGCCGAGCCTGGAGATTAAGACTCTGTCCCAATTCTCATTCCGCTAGCACGGCCTTTTCCCCTATCCCTCACCTCTTTGACTTCCCTCTAAACAAATGATGCCTTTCCTGTTCACAAAAAAGGAGCTGGAGAGTCTGAGGGAGTGTTTTACTGTTCAAAGATATGCTGATAATTGCACACAAAATCTAAGAGAAGGAGTCTGTCTGGAGCTGGACTGAGGCCAGTGATGTGGCCCTCTTTGAAAGGCAATATATTTAACAGAAAATCTGCTGGGCCAGGCTGAAGAAACGTAAAAACTGAGCTGCAGCTGGACATTGGGCTGTACTCACCACCAGGCTCCCGCGGGGCCGTAGTATCCCTTTAGCAGCGGCAAAGAGGCCATGACTAGAGGCACCCCCCATGCCATCAGATGGTACAACCTGATAAAAGACAGAGATTTATTTCGTAATAGGCGAAGAGAACAGGGAGCTACGCAGAGAAAAAAAACAATGACTAAATCAATTATTTTCTTCAGTTCATCCCTTTGTTGGCACCGACATCGGGGTCATTTTTCAGTTGCAGACAAATGCCTATACAGCCAGAGTGCCAATTACTCATGGTAATTTAAACCGTAATTACTCTCAGTGTTGCGGAAAGATGATTTGCAGAGGATATATCGGCATAAAAACCACAAGCAGGATGTGGATTATCAATTCTGGGGGTAAGTGACGAAAAAAGAAATGTAGTCGATGATGGCTAGACTTTATTACAGATGTTTAAAAGAAAACGGACGAGAAAGCTGGAGAGGCACATGAAATCACTGTGTGTGTGTGTGTGTGTGTGTGTGTGTGTGTCAGACAGATGAGGTGTGCGCTCCAGTGTCTTCGGGCGTAGGTGTGGGCGTCGATACTTTATAGAGCGTACAGCGTCGCCCGGTCAATAGAGGGAAGTCCTGCCCTGACTTGTTCCAAGTGTGGTCAATCGAGTGGTGGCGACAAAGCTGACACACACTCAATCCCTCTCGACTTGTGCGGCACACACACACACACACACACACACACACACACACACACACACACACACACACACACACACACACACACACACACACACACACACACACACACACACACACACACACACACACACACACACACACACACACACACACACACACACACACACACACACACAACACACACACACACACACACACACACACACACACACACACACACACTTCACTCTGATTACACTGGGTGACACTGTATCTCCCCTCTCTGCCCTCAGCTGATGGACAGCAGTGTGCGAGTGTGTGGGAGGTGGTGGAGAAAAGGAAACGTCTGGAGGTTTAAAAAGGGCAGAATAGTGGGAGGGAAAAAGACATATGAAACATAAAGGTCCAAAGAGAGAGGGAGAGAGTTTGGATCCAACACAAGAGGGGGTGTGAGAGAAAGAAAAACAAGGGAGAACGGGAAAAATAGGAAATGGTGGAAGCGCTAAAAGCGAAAAGAGACACAGACAAAGAGAGAGAAAGTGTGTGTGGTGGTGGTGGGAGGAGAGATATAAATGGTAAAATCAGTGCTGCCAGTCGGCGGTGTGATGATTGGTGCGAGGGGGGGGGGGGCGGGCTTGTCAGGAAATCAATGTCGAGAGCCGGCAGCCCCGCAGACACACACTCGCACACGGGCGCGCTGCAACACACACACCACACACTCGCAGCACTTTGAGAGGGAGATGACGAGGTCCGGAGCTGCGCACAACATGGGCTTAATGAGGCACAGCAGGGCCGCTCTGTGCTCTGCACTTCACACACCTGCACGCACGCACACACCTGCACGCGCACACACACACACACACACACACACGCACACACACGCACACACGCACACACACAGGCACACAGGCACGCACACGCTGGCTCATATAGAAATCTCTCTCAGGGCTCAATCTCATTCCTCACAGCCTCACACCACTTCTTCTTCTTCCTCTTTGCCTGAATCTGTCCTTCAAACACACATAAACACACACGCACAAACACACTTCCCGTCCTCTCTTGCATCCACTTCAATCACTCTTAGATCATCCAGCCTCCGCTCCCCCATCTCCTCTGGCGATTTCTTCATTCATAAACCATCACACTGTGCCATCACTCCGTGTGTGTGTGTGTGTGTGTGTGTGTGTGTGTGTCAGATAGAGACGGGAGGTTGGGGGTAGAGGGGGGGGCTGATGGGTAATTGCGCAAGCATGCAAAGCCACATCGCCGCCTGCCGAAACACACACAGCTTATGTGTGTGCAGTCAATACAAGACACCCCTCCAGACACCCCGTCTTCACTTCGCTCTGACCTATTAAGCGCAGAGGGTTTTTTTTTTCATTGTGTGTCCACCCCAACGCAAAAATAGAGACACATCCACCTCACAACTTGTCCCTCTGGACCCAAAATAGGTGTGCAGCTGACGAGGCTCTGAAGCAAGACAATTTTGGCCCCCTATCCGGCCCCATTCCCTGCACTCATAAAACCGTCTACTTCTGAGTTATAACACCATTATATCGTCTGGCTTATTGCTAATCAATGCAGGGAAACTCCCATGGGAAAGGGGGGGGGCATGTCCCTTTACCAGCCCAACCCCTCACACACAGATGGGTAGGAGTCCCAAAACTGAGTTGCCACTAACTTGCTAAACCTTCCACCCCCCCCCCCCCCCCCCCCCCCCCAGAACGCATACATTTTTAAAAAAAAATTGGGGGAATGTTTGTGTCACAAGCTCCTCGCTAGGCATGGAAAATGAGAAAGTATCTCACACACACAAGGCATATTCACACTTGCGCTGCGGAGAGCGCTCATGGGAGTTTGAGCGACAGAAACATAGAGCCACAAAGCGTGAAGATGGGAGTACACACACACACACACACACACACACACACACACACACACACACACACACACACACACACACAACGGCTGACACTCACTCCCTTTTCAATTAGAGCTTCGGCAGGAACAGAAAAGAAGAGGGGGGAGGACAGAGGGAGGGAGGGAGGGGGCTGTCAATGCTCTGTGGGGAGACACATGCTCTGGCAGACCAAACACATGCACATTAACACACACACAAACATAAGCACACACGCAGAGGGAAATGGCCACCGCAAAACAAGAGAGGGATATTATATTTAAAGGAAGATACAGTGACAGAAATCCTACACACGACGGACAAAGACGTTGAATTATTAATGGACGGACCAATTAGTGGATCTTTACAAAAAATAATCAGCAACTATTTCGGGAAGTAATTCAAAAGCCTATCATTCTCTGGTTAAAATGTTTTCAATATGAGGTTTTTTCTCCAATATTGAATATAGTTAATCAAATATATTTGTTTTTATATATGGCTCTGTTTTTCTATTTAAGGAGGAACATTTTTGGGGATGTGACCAAAAGTATAAAACAAATTTGAGTCCTGATTTCTCAGATCTCAGAACTGTGAGACAAAAGTCAGATTTCTCATTAAAGTCAGAATTCTGAGATTTAAAAAAAGTACAAAATTAATTATGTGTTAATTTTCAGGGAATACATTTAAACATTTGGGTTTTTTTCCAGAATTGTTAGATTAAAGTCAGAACTATTCTTATTTTTTGGGGACTTTTTGTCACTTCCCCCCAAAAAATAGACAAGAAAATTAAAATGTAAAAAATCATCAAAGAGATAAAGGAAACAACTGTCCCTGACTCACTTCTCATATCTGTTGGTGCTGATTTCTTTGACCAGGTTGAGGTACAGGTTCACTGTGATGAGGCAAACCCAGGCCAAGGCACTCCAGTCTGCAGGGACAGGGACAGGAACACACACACACACACACACACACACACACACACACACACACACACACACACACACACACACACACACACACACACACACACACACACACACACACACACACACACACACACACACACACACACACACACACACACACACACACACACACAGGGAAAAACAACAAGGTCAAATTACAAGACAGCTCCCCTCAGCATGCACCTGCAAGTGTGTGTCCAAACACACTTGTATGTATGAGTGTGTGTGTGTGTGTGTGTGTGTGTGTGTGTGTGTGTGTGTGTGTGTTCCACTTTTTGATAAATGAAGGCCCATTCTGCAGTAATATGAGGGAAACCTGTGGCTAAGGGTGATGGATGAGAGGGGGGAACTCAGAGAGAGATAATGATGAACTGTGGAAAAGCAAAGGGAGATAAGCAGGGGTGGGGGGGTGAGAGAGGATGAAATGAGAACGAGAGCGAGGAGCGGGTTGAGGAGGGGGTGAGTCGGACAAAGTGGACTAAAGCCAGTGTAGAGAAACTGAAAAGGAAAAGAAATAAGGAAAGGGAAAGGAAGGCAAAGTCAGCAAAGTGGAAAGAAAGGAATATATTTTACAGAGACAAGGAAGAGAGTCTAGGAAGCTCACTTCATTTTTTTGCCCTCGTATTCAGCCCTTTTCTGTGTGTGTGTGTGTGTGTGTGTGTGTGTGTGTGTGTGTGTGTGTGTGTGTGTGTGTGTGTGTGTGTGTGTGTGTGTGTGTGTGTGTGTGTGTTTCTGTTGACAGGACAGGCAGGGCTGGTCGTCACAATGATGGATTCTCTCAGCCGCAGACCCAGCTTACTCAGTTTCGCACCAAAAACCCCCACACAAATACACAAAATGCGCTCCCCGTGTACACTCAAGCAATGTTTAGGAATAGTGCGCAGTGACTAAGAAAGAAGGGGGCTGGCTGTCTATGTCATTGTCAAAATAAATCACCGTCACAACGTGTCTTACATAACCTGACAACAGCCGAAGCGCTGCTTTAAAACTCAACAACGTACAGCTCCGATTCCCCACCTGCCCAGATGCTGCCTCGGCTACCGTCCTCCTCCATTTCAAACACATTTCATAACATTTTATTAGTCCGAGTTAAAAGCAAAGCTGCGCTATGCGGCTCCCTCTAGACTCGGAGCACCGCAACAGAACAAAGTGCCCGCTCAGCCGGTGTTTATGTACGGCCGTTTGTCCTAAGCGTGAGGATCCTCGTGATAAACCGAGGTGACAGGCAGCAACCCTGCAGCACTAACTCACTGCCCATTACCCTGTATCTGTCTGAGTGTGTGTGAGGGTGATGTGTGTCTGCCTGTGAGACCAATAAAACAGGCCTGGAGGAGTGTTGCATTAGCAGGCAGTCCTAACTAACAGCCCTTATGCTATGTGAGGCTAAAGGAACTGTAATTAAAACAAATGCATCCAAGGTAAACACAATCCTGCCCTCTTGAGTCCAAGAAATCCTACCAATATCACCAGATTGAGAGGTTGCAGATGAGTCTGACTAACCCAAATGATGCGTTCATTGGAGGAAAATCAATGATGAAACACTGAGGCGTCTGGTTTGAGGGCGATGTACTGAATAGCTGCAATGAGCCAATAACGACTCAGCGTGGTGCTTGACTCCTACATGTTACACCATCGTTACGGGTGTGGTATTCTTGGCATGGGTGTGTGAATACTCCTCCACCCCTGACAACTTGTGTATCTCAAAATGGCATGTAAACATTCTCCATCTTTTACTGACAGCAGAGGAACAGCGTGCACAACTTGAGTTGCCAAATTATTGTTAAAAAAATTCAAGACACAAATATAAAGCGGCAATTATCCAATTTGTAACCATTATTGGATAATCTGCAAGTTATTTTCTACATTAGTCGTTGGATTCTACACTAGGTCAACAAAGTGTCCGAAAATCTTGTAAAATGTCCTTCCCAGGCCAAAGTGATCTATATATGTCTTGTTTTGTCAGCCCCAAAACCAAAGATTCAGTTCAATCAGATCAGTTTTATATGATATAAAATTGAGACGAGCTGGAAATTGCCATTCTTTAGAGGCGGGAAAGTCATTCATTAAAAATGAATTAAATTCTTAATCAATTATTAAAATAGTCAGGATTATTTTTCTCTCGACCGACTGACAACTAATCGTTGCTGCTCTAATAAAATGTCAATAAAAAATATAACCATTCAATGAGAAGTAATTACCATACACTCAATGTTAGACACAACAGAACACATATTCAAATACAATAGACAGTAAAAAAAAAAGGCAAAAACAAAGTCTGGTATTTTGAGACACCAATATGTTTTTTTGTTCTGTTTTTTATATACATCTGCAAGGCTTTAGTTCTCTCTTTGCCTGGTAGCAGTGACTTTACCATTATATATTTATTTAAAACATCCGTTTATCGCTTTCAGAAGCTCACTTTCTTGCCTGTATATCCTCCAGTAATAACTCACTGCGTTGCATTTCAAATAAGCTCTGGTGAAAGATGGAGCTATAAGCCGGAGCAATCAGTGTCAAGCCAAAAAAAAAAGAAGAGAGGAAATGACAAAGTAATATTATTTCACACTGTGATTTACGAGCTCTTCAACAGATGTCTTTGTTGAATCTTTGCTGGCGTACTCAACCTCTATTGGTGAAAGTGTGCCTGCGACTAAATAATTAAGTTTCGTCTTACCAAAGTAAGTTAGCCAGCAGGCCTGGAAGTCACAAAGCGATCCCTTTGGATGTGAATCCCCCTAGGTAAGAAGGAAGAACAGCAAAGAGACGTATTTTTACAAACCAGCAAAAAAATAAAAAATCTGTGCTTTGTGGGTGTTTAGTGAAGCAGACTCGGGTAACTCACCATGACATATGCTACGCTATCGAAGAAGGCAGCTACAGTCAGGTTGAGGATCATCTTCTGCACAGGGAAAAAAATGAGAGGAAGACTTGAAGCGGGATTCTCCAACAAAACATCCCAACTTAATATGGCAGCACATTTATATTCACGTATAGAGAAAGGCAAATTATACATCAAATGATCGCTGATGCATCTGACAGCTTGGCGTGTCTGGTGACAACGCTGTGAAAATATCACAGGGTGGAGGGAAGAAGAGTCCTTAACTTCTTCAGTATAAACTAAAGTAAAAATGTATAATCTGTGCGCTACAAATGTTTTAGAGGTGAAGAGGTGGTTAGAATTGGTAAGGCACACATACACCCAGCCCTTTTTGTGTCCAGCAACGACCCAGCTACAGAGGAACAGGAGTGAGAGACATAAAAAAAACATAAAAAAAGAGCATTAGTATTTATGACTGACAGGTAACCTTTGTGAGGGGATGGAGGTAAGGACAGTGTGTGGTGTGAGAGGAGCTGGAGGAGGTGAAGCTACTCTGCGCGACCTGGTGCGGAGGTAATAGGATCCATCGGAGCATCGTGCTAAACTGTCATTTACTTCAGATTAGGAGGATAACGTGGAGCGCTGCAAAACCTGACAGACCTGCCTGACTGGCTTCAAAAAACACCAGCGGGCTGCACACTCACGCACTCATCAGCTTTAGACATTAGCATTGTGGATAAAAGAAAAACATGTGGCGGGAAAAGCACATCTCACTAATATTATTCAGTCATTGTGTGACCTAAAGGGGAAAGACAGCCGTCATTATCACAGAACAACCATGAGTCAATTAACTCCGCAATTAATTAATCTGTGCATTTTAATTGGGTTCAATTATGCCAAGATTCGCCATGGCTAATTGAACATATTTCCGGTGGCAATGAAGCAAACAGAAATGGGAGAAAAAGAGAGTGGCAAAACATACTGTGGTGTAGTGGAAATTTACCTGAGCCAAAGAGTGATATCTGCGAAGTAGCCAGATCACAAGGAGCATAAAAATACTGTGGAGAGATAAGAAAGCAGTGAGATGGTTCTTGCCAACTGAAAGTAAACAGGTTAAGTTTCATGTTGTAATAATGACATAGTAGCTTACTGCACACATGTAGGCCTTCATCATAAAAACGTAAACTAAATCCCGGCGGTTCTGCAGCAAACGTTTATCTGGGGATTTTATTTAGCTTAGGGTACGATTACTGACCGTTAAAGCCTTTTTAGACTGAAACTAATGAGAGCTGCAGAAAACCTGCCAGAGACCTGCTCAGCAGCATTTGAAGGAATGATTTCTCCGGCCAAAAAGAAACCGCTAAAGCCAAATGCTGAAGCCAAAATGTTAAGATGCAGTTAATCAAAATGCCACTAGAAGCCACAAGCAAAATACAACTGTCTATTGAAATAAATGGAAAATACGTCAAAGACTTCTGTGAAATTATAAATGTCTGTTTTGACAGAAGAGATGCTTGTCCCAACATAGTCATTTCCCTTGTTTGTTTCTAAAAAGTATTCAATTAAAGTAATTTCTAATTCAACAGGGGCCTGGAATTTGAAAAAGTTCAATATAAATATTTTTGTTTAATTAGAAAAAAACATCTCAAAAGCAAATGTTGCATGCAGTTATGCACACCACTGTTTTCTTTTTTTACAATAGGCTTTAATAACTTTTACTTTATTGGCATGCATAACTGACACCCAGGGTGTAGCCAGAACAACAACACTGCAAAGCACATCTAAAATGAACCCAAAGTAGAATCAAAACAACTTGGACAAAGCCTCAACAAAAGCTATTAAAGTATTAAAGGCTTAACAAAGATGAGATTTATTGCAGGGTGGCAGAAGTGGTTACAGTGTGCACAAGTTCAAATGACCTGCAGTGATTTCTTGCAAACAAACAAAGTAATGTTTACAATGAGTGTGTTTGACAAAGTGTATCTCCTGCACCATAAAACTTTTGCAAAGCTAGTTTTCATATATTTTAAATCTACAGGGAACAAATCATTATTAAAAAAAACCTGCCAAATCAGATATCATGGAAAAAACTGGTGTAAAATAAAAGTGAAGGTTTGTTTGAGAAATAAATAACGGGAGGAAATATTTACCATCCTACTAAGGAGAAGGTTCCTGTGGCTCGTTTTACTGTTAAGATCACCACCTGTAAATAAAAAACAATTCATTATGATATGGCTCACCTCCATTAATAATAAAAAAATCAATGTATCAAAATGTAGAGTAATCCATTCATTATTTTCTTTGTGTAATATTTTTTGAAGCACTGTGCAAACTTCCTGAGGAGTGCAATATAAACACAGCGCTGCCATGATTATAATCATAGGCTCAGAAATTACTGGGTTGACAAGACTGCTATTTGTTCAAGCATGTCTGTTGTGTTTGTTTGCAAGCATGTGCGTAATTAGAGGAAGTAGAACCAAATGGAGTTTGCATCTACTTCAGGCAACAGTAGTATCAGAAATGTGAGTTTTTGCATTCTGCTACCTGACACCTATAAGACCTGTAAAGATGTTTATGACCTCCAAACGCATGACGCATCTGAACATGCATTTAGTGCTGTTAAATGACAGCGGAGAAAATTGACAACCTAGAACTTGACACTCTACATACTTTGTGCAAAACAACATCAAAGCTGAAGCTGATCTGAGAGGAGGGAAGAAGAGGAACAGAGGAATGAAAACAATGAGAAATGTGTGAGTCAGTTCAAAAAGCTTCAGGGGAAATGAAAGAGCCCCATTGTAGTTCTGCAGCAGGACATGTCAACACTGAGCTGTGCAACACTTCTGCTGTGGCCCTGAGCACACAATGTCCTACACATGTTTCCTCGGAGCAAGAACAGACGACTATCTTCAAATCCATCTGAAACCTGCAATTGCATGTGTTACAGTGCAAATAAAACAGAGATATCTATGCAAAAAATCCAGGAAACATGACTGTTTTATAGAATTTACGGAAGTGACTCATGTTTTTTGCAGTAGATTTCTGAATACACTACAACACTATGGGATTTGTTTTTCTGAGGCTTTCTACTCCATTATTACTGTTTTAATTATATTTAAATGATGGCTCCCAAGTACTGATCTGTAAAAGTGTTGAAAAGCCTTTATACAAATTGTTGTATAAAAAAATGTAATGAAATATCTTGTTTTATGTACATTTTCCTATGATGAATACTGATGAAAATTATGAGGAATGGAGGAATACTTAGTTGTTGTTTTTTTTGAGTGATACTAAACTCAAACTGGTAGAGCCAGCTTGGTCAATGTGGGCCATCTGTATCTGGGTTATTGAGACAGCTTAAGGGACCCTATGATCGATGACTTGCAATTACAAGATACTGCTTGACGGGAAAATATAGAACTGGGCTCAAGGCGAGACAGCATTACTGCAGCATTCTTAGTTAAGTGTGGATCACAACCTTAAGCTGCTCGCATGCAAAGTTGCACCTACTCCCTTTAACACGCTCACGGCAACACTACTTCAGTCTTGATTCAGTCGGTTATCTCCTGACAAGTTATTCTGCATACAAGAACTATTGACTGCTTTATTATCCTCTCCTCCACATATTTGCAGGGTGTGGACTGAATACCACAACCACCTTTACAATTTAATGCAATATCATCTGAATCTATGCAGTTTGTGTGTTTGAGCTATTATTAAGTCTATGGTAAGGGATCTTGTTTTGGATTACACTATGTTGATTAAGCATTTATGCAGAATATTAATAGGCCTTTTTTTTTTTTTTTCAACTTGCATACAATTCCAAACAGTAACCTAAATGTAGCTACGCTAAAACATACAGTGTTCCCTGTGAGTCATCAAAACTAAATGTGTAACTTGTAACTTGTGTAGCTGTTCTATAATACTGAAGCGGAGGTAAAAGTACAATATTTCTTTATATTAAGTAATCAGATCTTGTACTTAAGTAAAAATAGAAGTACCAGAGTGTAGGACCAGTGTAGTGTAGGTTACAAGTTAAAGTCATGCATTCAAAATGTTACTCTGGGAAAAGTGCAAAAGTATTGGCATCAAAATATACTTAAAGTACACATATGCAAATTAGTTCATTTCAGAATAATATATTATATGTTTTGATTAAAATTATTGATGCATTAATGCGTTTATTAAAGCTGGTAAAATGTGCAGCTAGTTTTAAATACGTTGTATGCTGCAGGGTAGCTTGTGAATGTTACTCCAGGTGTGATTCAAGTTTTATTTAAGTGATGTTTATACATCACATTATCAAACCAAATCTGCAAAGTAACTAAAGTAGCAAAAGGTTGAAATACTCAATACTTATAATAATAATCAAGACTGATGATATAAAATAACGTAGAGTAAAACTGAAATACTACATTATAGAAGCCATTCAAAGTTGTAATTCGGTAAAGAAATGATAGCTCTTAGGCATTTCTCTGTCACTCATGTTGTTGTTAGTGTACTTTTATCACATGCAGCTGACAAAACAGGATCACATGTTATCATTTTCAGATAAGACAATGCTTATCATGTTCCTACTATTCATAAGAGACTCTTTCAGCCTGCATGTCTCGTTTCTAAACCAATGTGAGTAAAAACGCTTTCATAATGTATGAGAAACATCAGCTTAAAATACTTATAGCTAGTAATGCTCAGCTGGGTTAGCTCAAGTTAGCTTGTCGGACACAATCGAGTTGAGTTATGTTAGCTTTTCAGTAACAAGTGGAGATTAGCTCGTTTAAATTAGATGCACTTTAATGGTACTAATCAACCAGTTACTGAAGTTAGCTAGCATGCAAGATGACTGAAAGCTCAGTTACATGGTTACTGATGAACATTAGGACCATGCAGGTGTCAGGCATTCATACATCAACGTATACATCCAATTACTAATAAATATATCAGTTGGAGCTTATAATTACCAAACCTTAGTGAGTTCAAAGTAACCGTTATGTTGCTAACGAGCTAATTAGCAACAAAAAGCGAAAATTACTTTACAGTTACGTTAGCTACTTACGCATCGATAGTCTTCTGAATCTGTATTAAAAAACACGCAGCGTGAATCGTTACTCGTTGAATTTGAGTTTATTTTATCCATTTTAAGTCACAGTGGTTTATTTTTGTATTAATTCGCTTCAATTTGTTGTTATTGTCCTGTAGCCTTTTCTTGCACTTCCTGTTTCTACGGTGCGCACAAAGGGACAAAAGGGAGAGAGCAAGCGTTTTAGCTATCTCATCGGAGGGAAAGATGTTAGTCGAGACTTTGATTTACAGTATAACTCTGCGTATGTTCGTTGTACTTTTGAATGCATTCAGGTTTATCTTCACTGTAACAAAAAAACAAAACTGTCCAGGTTTGGAGGAATCCCCTCCCATGTTAGTAGGGTTTTTAGGTGTTTTCTGGTTTCAAAACATCAGTCAGTAGTGAAACTGAATACATCAAGTCAAGTGTTTTTATAGATAGATAGAATAGAGTCGGAGGATGAAACCCTCTTTATTAGTCACATACATGCACACAGCAGAGCACACACAGTGAAGTTGGTCCTCTGCATTTAACCCATCCTAGTACTAGCAGCAGTGGGCAGCTATTGTGCAGCGCCCGGGGAGCAATGGGGAGGCGGGATTGGAGGTGTCCGGTGCCTTGCTCAAGGGCACCACAGCAGGGCATAGGAGGTGAACTGGGACCTCTCCAAGTAGCAGTCCACTTTCCATATTTAGAGCACATTTAAAAACAACAAGCGTTGAACAGTATGTACAAAGTGACTACATAATGCATTATGCACAATTATTATTAGCAACATTTTTTTCCATACAAAACACAGCCTATAACATATTTATTTATCTTATTTGCACCATGTATGTTGAGTTGTTGGAGGAGCATGGGATATAAGATTTTCATTGCCAACATATACGTTGTATATGCTATGCATATGACCAATACAACCTTGAAATGATGCATTATTAAAATACCCAACATGTGGTCCAACTTAGCTTCACACCGCTTTAACAGTAAATGCTTTTCACAGGTCATTGCACCCCTAACACTTTTGACTATTTAACCCTGCTTGCTCTGCTTTAATAAAATACTACCCTTATTTATTGTTAATAATTTCAAAGTTAATTAAATTGTGTCTTTTCCCGCGACTGATATCAGCAAACTTTCTTGTCAAACTCTGCGGTTTGAGCACTGCTAATATCCCTATGTTTACAAATTAATTTGGATCTCATTATCAGAAACACTATCAAAAGGCCTCAGGAAGTTTTGTGTCCTGCTGCTTAAAAGTGTTTTGAGATTGACTGTAAAACTACTGCTATTCAGTGATAGCCCCTGGAATTCACCCAAAGGTTAATGATTATGTTTTATCTCAGTGGATGTTTTTGAGACCAGTAGATTCATTCAGTGAAAAACAGAAAGGCCTGTTAACTTTATCCCAATTTTCCGGAATGTGCATAGGAGTGGCAGCATTTCCTGTAAACGCTTTGAACCAAAGAAAAATAAAGATATTTTCAGGGTGATTTTCTTTAAATACATTTGAGGAGTTGCTCCCTTAAACTCTTAGGGTTTAATGTCAACTATTCTCTATTCCATTATGTGTCCACTACTCGTTTCTCGTTACTGTGCCTGTGGTTTGGCCTTGTGATGATGGCTAAAATGTGATGACCATTTTTGTTTCACTTCATATACCATTGTTCATATGATGAAATGAGTTGTTCTATTTTGCTTTTAGTTTTGTTTAATGTTTGTTCTGTGTGTGTGTGTGAGGACCCCAGGAAGAATAGCCAACGCTTATGCTAGTGCTAATGGGGATCCTAATAAAGAATAAAGAGGACCATTAAAGTGACTTTTTGTGTCCTCTGCTTATGTCTTTCCACTGAATAAAGCCAATTGAACATTATCTTTAAGACATTTTTGCATGTTCTCTCATGTGTTTGGGTTTTATGTAAATGTTGCGGGTGTGTGTGTGTGTGTGTGAAAGAATACAAGTGGCAAATGGGTGTGTGGCACTATTGACCTAATGTGACACTGAAACCCAAGCTGCACCCATTTTCCTCTTGGCCTTTGAGGCTGTTTCTGACAGTTACTAAAACAACAAAGACGGAGATCTTTTGTTTATTATTTCAAACTGGCAAGTTTGAACTTAAAACAAGACCTGCGTGTGCAGGCACATCAGCACACATATATTTGTGCAAAAAATATATAAATATAAAAGTAAAAAGCAAATCAACATATTTCAGTGCACACTTTTTAATGTGATATGTATCCCCTGCCTGCAGACATTACAGTGCTGTACGGTTCACTTTTATTCTATTCTCCGGAAATATTTCCCTTGAAATAACTTAAAGCAAAATTACTTTTACATGCATTCAAAATGGCCTTTTTATAAATTATATTATTGAACAACGCGGCATTACCCCTCAGGCTCTTCAGATTGTTCAAGGTCTGTCACTTGAAGCTTTACTGACTGGCAACATTCTTCAACCTGCAGGTAAATGTCAATTCACTTCTGAGAGGACACGTTGTTAAAAAGACTGCAAATGATGTTCAGATTTTTGTTTCATAATCTTAAATTCACATTCAAAAGGGTTGTAGTTTTAGCTGTAGGAATTACATATAATCTTAACAGATATAAAACACTTGAACAGCATTTACAAAAGCAAGACATGCTAATTTAATGAAAAGCTGTGCCAAATAACTCTTACTGTTGAATTAAACCTGTTTTCATAACTGAAGACACTCCCAAGAAGAGCTTCAGACAACAATGTGTCTGTCCTTATTATTCAATGTTTTATAAAGTGCTCCTAGTCATTTTATACTGCATATTTTAGTCTTTTCAAATTTTTAAATTGCTGACCCAGTCTCAGATTTGTTTCTTATGTTCTGTTTAACAAAATGTATGAAAAAAGGCTTTTTTATAAAGTGCAAAGCTATAGTATGTTGGGTAACCGCTATACTAGTAGAATTTGTTGTTGGCCTATTTGTGTAAAAAAAAAAAGTTGGTCTTATGTATAAGCCAAGTTCAGTATTTGTGATGTAATTTTTGATCATAACAGAATGTCTGAAAAACATACAAAACAAGTGAAGTAAGTTCATATCAAAAGTTTATTTTCAGAAACAAATAAGTACAAAAATGGCGTAGAAGGTGCAAAGAAAAGCGTTTGCTTATTTTGACAGATGGACATGTCCAATAATACCATAATAATAGTAAACACATGACAATAATAACAATGCATCTTGTGGAAACCCTCATTATGCTCCATACAGAAGCATTATCACGATTCTGGTTCAATGGCCATGTAGGGCATTAGGAGATCACAGGCAACAGCTACAGTGAGCATCTGCCTCCTTCCATGCAAGCATAATTTAAAGTCACATACACATCATATTTGAATGAGAACTAATCATACAGAGACACATACATCTGAACACACTGACATCCTCAGCAGCACCAACAGGAAGCTGAATCTTTCGTCAGTATCCCCCTATAGAGGGGAGGTTCAGACAACAGGTCCTGTAGTTCATGCAGTCCACCTCACATCCAACATTGAAATAACATTTGGCTCTCAAACTATACAGAGTGAGGTAATACAAAATACATTACATTAAATAAAAAGGTTTTAAATATGTTTCATCTATGTATCACAGGTGCTGAATGCAATATGTGTACACAACTTTGGAGTGCAACAACATATTAGTTTCGTGTCAAGTACACACATGCTTTCATCAGGTTCAACACATCTACAGTCAATAATACCACAGAGTAGAAAGAGAAATAAGCTGCCTTTTTTCTCTACCATTCAAATGCTTGTCCATAAATTTCATCAGTAGTGACAGCAGCAGCAAGAAGACCCAATTGAGAAAAGTCAGTTCAGCCAGTCCAATATAAATAATTCTGGTTTTTTTTGTTGTTTTTTTTTTAGTTTTTGCGGCTCTGAGCTTACTGGCAGATCCCGATCTCCTTTTTGTAGCGCTTGGTGAGAGAGTCAGCCTGCACTGTGAGCTTGGACAGCACCCCTTGCAGCCCGGTCAGGTGGAACTGGAACTGCTTCTGCAAATCCTCGTCTTCCTCCTCTTCCTCCTCGGACGAAAAGGATGATAGTGACGATGCGGAGGAGACGGACGCGGAGGAGTTCTTGCGGCTGATTACCATGCTCTCATTGCGCCTCTCATCGGCCTCTGCTCGCCTGACTCCCCACTGAATGTCCCTGCGAATGGACTTGAGCAGCTCGTAGTAGCTGTACATGTCACCCTCGTCCTCGTACGATTTCATGGAGTTTGTCATCTCCCTGTCCTCTTCCAGCTCCAGCGGGACGTCCATGAGCATGCTGGGCAACATGACGGTCTGGTCCATGTTGTTCACAGCGCCGATGAAGCGGTTCATGGCGTTGAACAGGGAGTTCTTCTGCGAGGGGGTTTCTTGCTGCATCATCATAGTGGCGAGTGGTTACTTGTGGAAGATCCGAGTGACTTGTTTATCTTCTGTTGCTTTATTTCCGGGCTGATCGGCTTAAGAGTAGCGTCTGCTTAGCTGCAATTCTTCAGCGGGGATTGGCTCTCGTGTAAATCAGGCGCGTTGAGTTTCCGCGGTTTCAGTGTTTGAGCTCTTTTCGTAGTTTCTGGTTTTCGAAGAGAAAGGTGTGCGTTTATATAGCCACAGTTTCCGGCTGTAGAGGCGTTCCCACAACCTGTTTGTCAAGTTCTTCCAACGTTGAAACCAGATCTAAATGACCTGAAGTAGCACGCAGAGAGGTTTTTCATTTTTGTCAGGAAGGGGTGTGGCTTAAAATTTACAGTTAAGGAGGGGGGGGGTGAAACCAACTCAGCAACATGCAGAACTACAAACACCACAACAAAACTGTATTCTTTACTGTGCGTACAGCAGTTGTAAATTCAACGCAGTGTTATCCCAAACTTTAAATTATTAAACATGTGCTGTTATGTGAAATGATGTGCTTGGATTTCCGGTGAAAGAAATGACATCACCACATCTCACATTCTGTTCCGATGACAGGCAGGGTGAGGCCTGACCGAGCAGGGCCTGTGATATACATATTCATTAAGCAAGCCATCAGCCCACTGCTTCGGCATACTCACAGCCAATCAGCGGGCAGGATGCGTTTCCTCCGGGGCGGGACAAGTCCATTTTTGTCTACTGTTAACTCACTCACGTTTGGAAAAAAGAAGCAACAAGTGTTTGAGATGTTCAGCTTTTCAATGAGTATTGGTTTCATTTGGAGACTAACTCTCACTGTGTCACTTATACATGGAAGAAGTACTTTCAAAGTACAAATACCAATAATTGTATGTTTTACAAGTTGTTTATCAGCTAAATATACTTGCATCAAAAATAAATCCAAGCCTATCCTAGACCTTCTGCAGACACAACGTACCCTGATACAAAAGTGAAATCACTGGTGTTATAAAATAGGACTTCAATGCGTTGTCAGTCTGGGCTTATTTTTAAGCAGCATTGCTATTCATGTCCCCTGTTCAGGTGGAGCTACTTTTAAACACAGATAGTTCAGTCCAGTGGTTCCAAACCTTAGGGTCAGACCCCATCCTAAGGGTCACTGAGGGGTCCTGAGATTAAAGATATGTACAAACAAGTACAAACTATGTTTCATATTGTATTGTATTTTGCTGCGGTAACAAACAAAAAAAATCCCAATTTGGGATAAATAAAGTATTTCTGATTCTGAAGAAAAAGAAAGTCTGAAAACTGCACTAGAGGAGCCTAGTAGTCTAGTAGATTAGGTAACCTTTTTCTCCACAAATTGTCACATTTTAAGTAGAAGCTATGGTCAACAAAGGGAAAATAAAGGAGGCCCCTCTTCCAAAAATTATATTTATCCTTGGCACAAATGTACATTTATGACATAATCAAAGTGAAACATTGGGGATATAAAATGTGAAAAAGTGAAAATTGACTCTTAACTGAGTACCAGGTCCACGTTAGTAGCCCCTGCAGGAATATTGCAGTCCTGGTTATTTCCCTTCAGGGTTACTTGAGTGTAAGCCATTTACAGAATTGACAAGCTTTTCAGATTACACTTAAACCCAAACTGTTACAGCAGCCAATTTCCAGCAGCGATGGTGGACAGCTGATTTCCCTGCTACTCTTCTATTTAGGTATGCTGGTAAACAGGGGGGACTCCCACCCCTGCAACAGAAATAGCCCACTCTAAGCACTGGATACTGTGCATGCACTGTGCATTCACCGTGGGAGTGCTCAGTTTGAAACCTGAGCTATTATAAACAATTCTGGTGAGACTGAAACTATGGAAACATGTTTTTCACTTTGTGGAAATCAACAAAAAGATAAATCCATCTGTCTGCTCAATCAAAACATGTCTTACTGATTCACAGAATGGAGTTTAAAATAGATTTGCAGGACTTTAAAGGATAGGCTCACAGTAATGCTATAAGGGAAGGAGTGGGGAATGACCAGATTGATACTTCATGGGAGATGTCTATCGGCACAGATTGTTCTAGATGAATCACTCTTTGCTGCTGAGCAAGAATGGAAAGAATTCCGAACATGAATGGCTGAACCTGCTTGTTGGGTTTTGTATCTCTCCGTCTCTGTCCCGTCCTACTTCCTTCTTTCTTCTACCTCTGCTGAAACCACAACTCCCTGTCCTGAAGGTTGAAGTGAAGTATTCTCAACCTATATAAAAATACAATGTGCAAATTAAATTAAATACCAGTGAAATCCATGCACTACACATACAATCACAGTAATGAAACGGATTAGAAATTATTAACATGTAAACAGCATTGTTGTTGGTTGAGGTACCCTATTAACTAATTTCAAGTTAAAACACTTAAGTTCAAGTGAAGCCGCAAGTCGTTGGTGTTAATGCACCTAGTTCAAACTATTTTTTTACTTTGTTAAATTGAGAATAAAGACACGTGACTAAACTCTGACTGGACTTCAAGTCATTTGACTCAAACCTGTTAAAAAAAACTCCATTACAAGTAAAAGTGTATTGAAAAGTTACTTAAGGAGAAGCATATTAGTACTATAAACATATAAAAATGAAAGTAATTACAACAAAAAACAGAATGATGCCTGCCTTACATAATTATATACAGCATAATTGGGTTATTGTAAACTTGCATACCATTGTAATGTTGCATTTAAAGGTGGATTCAATTTGCATACTCTTTGGATAGTTTAATCCTCATGAAATTCACAATATATTATAAAATATTCAAAGGTTTTGTATCTTAAATCTTACTCTGCAAACACTTATCAAAAAAATGCAGTAAAAAGTATAAATTCTGTACTCTATACTATCAAGGAATAAAAGTATAAATCAGCACAAAGGGGAAAAACTGAAGTAAAGATCCTTGGTGTTGTATTTAAATACAGTAGTTCAGTAAAGGTAGTCATGTCATTTATCACACATTACCTTAATCCTAGATCTGCCTTTGGAAGTAAAGCTACAAAAACACCTACTGACTAATCTCATCCCCCCTCTGTAGATAAACTGATCCCAGATCAAGTTAGAGGGAAAACAGCAGGTCAGCAAAGCAAGAGTGCACGGCTGCTGAGTGGAGATCAGATAAGAACAGGAGCTGCGTTTTGCTTTCTCAACAGGCCTGTCAATCACGGCCCCTCCTCACTGACTGCCTCTATTCTCCCGTGAAAAGGCCTTTCCAGTTGTCAGAAAGCGCACTATGCCTGAATGCAACAATGAAACCCGGATCAGTTCGGAAGGGTTTCTCGATTGTGTGTCATGTCAGACGCTGAGCATCCACCGATTACGGCGGGTGTCATCATCATCATCATCCCTGGCTTCAAAGACAGAGAGGAGGAGGTGGAGGAGGCATGAAGGGGTGCAGGGCTGTGCAAAAAAAGGCAGCTTGAGTGGGAACTCTAGTACTTGTCATCACAACTGCATGTTACTGAAAAGTGTGAGGCATGGTGTCTTCAGTTTAGCAGGGGAGCTGGAGGCAACGCAGCAACAGCAATTACCCAACAACAGCAATGCCTCACATCACAAACAGGCGTGCGGAGCGGGACACTACTTTATAAGGAAGTAAATGAGGTTATCACTGTGGATTAGAAGAGATAAGAGCGTGCTTCAAAAGAGGAAATGAAAATCATAGTAAGATCATATTAAAGCAGTAATGTAATCATAGGTTTAATAAGATTTTTTGTCTGTTCAAATAGGCATTTGAAATCACATTTCCTTCAAACCGAGCCCAATGAGCCAGAGACAACGTTTTCTATTATGGCAGACGATATACTTGAAAACGTGACAACAGTATTAGTCAAGTATAGGTCGGACATTTTTAAGGAATTATTCTAAAAGAGGATCTGAGGCTTACTGCCAGTAGGTACTGATTTTTTTGTGTGGATATATTTAGATATTTGTATGATATTCTTTGTCTTTTCTAAACGTAAGTCTATATAGTCTTCAAAAATATTTGCTAAATGTTCAAATCTTTAGTTGTTCATGGATCACCTTCTTATTTTACAAGTTGTATAGTTTTTTTAATACCATGATCAGAATCCATATTTAGCCTATTGGCACCAAGAGTGAAACACTTCACACTTTTCTTGATATAGATTAGGGGGTCCTTCGTTTTTCTCTCTGTTGTAAGGGGTGCTTGGCTGTAAAATAAATTGTGAACCCCTGTTTGTGCATCATAAGGCAAGGTCATCTGTTTCAGATTTTAAATTCAGTATTTCTAGGAATATGTCTTAAAATGAAATGAAAAATGAATCAGCCATTTAGTAAACATCTTGCATGTCTATCGTTAAAAACGCAGGGATGCACCCAGCCTTTCTTCATCATTAGACTGGCTGCACTTGGACGTGTCGGTGCGCTCTTCAGAACGGGTGTGCGTGTGTCTGTGTGAGTAATAGCGCTTCCCGGGTGGATGCCTCCCTCCAGCCTATAACCGATTAAGTGTATTCGGGAGGCGGAGGCACATGGGGGGGAGTGAGGAGGGGGTCGTGTTGTGCGCGGAAGCCAGCGGCACGCACGCTCCATTAGCAGACCCACTGTCGCGCCGCTCTGCCGGTAATTTGCGTAACGAGATCGGAGCGAGCCCAGTTAGTGCGATCTCTGCCCGAGAAACAGCCTCTCATAGCCGCCTGCACACCGCTGTTTTCCGGCCTCGTTTCCGATAGAGCCCGCAGCAGCGCAGGAAAACGAGCGGACTGACGGAGACAGTGTGTGTGTGTGTGTGTGTGTGTGTGTGTGTGTGTGTGTGTGTGCGCGCGCGCGCATGCGTGCGTGCGCGTGTGGCGCTTCCTCTCACCACACATGCTGTTTTCCTCACTCTCGATGTCCCCGGTCCCCTCCTCTCTCCACGCAGCTCCGTTTTCCGCTAATACCCAAGCGCCACCACGTGGACAAATATGGTACTCAGTGATGTCATAAAGTAAAGCAGCCCCGGGGGGTTTAGAAGAATAATCACTTAATGTTAAAAAGCATAGATTAGGCAAAGACTTACTATTATATAACAAGATATTACTTTAAAATTGTTGATATTTTTAATTAATTATTTAGATTAATCTATTGATCCCATATTTTGAAATGATTTTTGTTACAATAACATGTCTACCAGGCATTGGACATGAGTAAAAATTAAATCAAATACAATAAAATAAACACATATCAACAGCAGAAATATTTACACTTAAACTAGTTGTCTATCTACATAGTCCACATTATAAAACAAAAAGTTTATACAGAAAAATAAATAAAAAGCAGTTATGTGACATCGTTTTGATTTGCCTTTCGTTTTTTTAGTGAATAAAGACTTGCTCCCTATCTCATCAAACATTCTGCATTAGAGCAGAGGACATTGCTGCGTCTTCACTTCTTGTTGCCAATAACTGGCAGTCTGATTTGTTGTCTGTATCTCAGTTTATCAAAATGTCAATCTGTCTTTCTCAGCTCACAGTAACCCAGATAATCTGTCACCACATCTATTGCATGTCAGTCCCTCCTAGAAGAGGAATCCCCCAGAGCTTCAGTCCTGCTCTTACCGGTTCTTACCTAGTAAACTAGAAATGTCTTAAGCATACAAAGCCTGTCTGAAGGCTTTGCAGATTACTTTTAGTTGCTCAGGAATGTGTAAAAGCTGCTCATTGCTATTTAGTACTTATATGAATCCTATATACATTTGAAGTTTTACTAATTTATCCCAGCATCCATTGTTTGCTGTGTGATTTTCACAATTGTGTGAGGGTATAACGTGAGTTTTATGCATTTACAAAAAGTCTGGGTTTTTGTTTCCAATTTGGTAAAAGTAAATAGATTATCTTCTTAATTGTAATAGTCTGAAAACTGGTACTTTTATTTAACCCAGTGCCTTTTCTATTCATCCTGCTAGAACTGTTTTTATTACTGCTTTAAATAATATATATCTTTTAAAATGTAAAAATACTGAGAGAGCTCTTGTAACATTGTATTGTAGAATGACAATAAAGACAATATACAACAAATGTCAAACATTTTTGTCTAAAATCTGTGTGATTATAGTTGTTTGTAGTTAAGGAAGGACACATGAGCTATACAGACAACCCAAGGTCAACCAGGTGACTAGTTTTAAAAGGGAAGCATTTTTAAACATATTTGTTGTCTCCATTGATAAGAGGCAAACTGCTGCACAGACAGATGCCTACACAAAACTATTCACTGCATCAGGGTGCTCTGTGGTAAGGCACCTCATTGACAAACCAAGCGGTCTATTTCTTGATCTTTAAATCCAATGTTTCTTAAGTCCTACTCAAATTGATTAGTGCACCCACCACCCACTCACACTTCCTGTATATTTACCCACACACTCTGGACATGACTTAACCTTTGACCTGACCTCTTTCAACACTAATCCTACAGCTAAATATATAATTTGTCCTGAATAAAGTGTGGAAATAGCTCACTTTGTACCCTTTTTTAATCTCGAAATGACAAATTGCAGTTTAAATATTAAGTAAAATATGTATTTATATGTGTTTGTTTCATAACATCAAAAATAAATCAGCTCGTAGTAGGTTCTCTAAGTTTTAACGTCAGAAGCAGATTTCTGAAAACATTTGAAGTGTCTTATCCTATAACTTTGGTAAAACATGTAATACAACAGCTGGTTAACACTGCTTATAAAATGTACACAGCTGTCTTGATCGCAGCAAAAGAAACCAACGCTTAACACTGATGTTATTCTGTATATTTATTGATAATAAGACCACTGATGGTGACTTAGTCAATTCGAGACAGCATGGTGCAATTCTTTTTGAGTGTCTGGTGACCCCATGTGTAAGCAGGATGGTATTACAATTGAGTATTTACAGGAAAATATCAGTATGGGGAAGGAAAAAAGGAAGTGTTAATTCAGAGTGTTGAAAAACATATATTCACTAAATAAATGTACAGCTTTAAAAGCAATACGGTTTGAAAAGCCACAACAAAATACTGACCAAAATGAAATACAGCAGGATCCACAAAAAATGACAATCTCTCTCTCTCACACTCATACACACGAGGAAATCACACACTCAAGATTTAGGAGACTGTTAAGTAAAGAAACAAAAATCAGACACACACACACACACGCTGAAAGAGATATAGAAAACCACTTGGTGAAGCTGTAAACTTAATGCCAACCAAACTATAATAAATATACAGCTAAATTGTAACACCTACATGTTGCACGTTACTCTCAACAAAACATTGGCCACAATTATTTTTCCAGTGCGAGTTTCCTATTAAACAAATACAGTTTAACAGCACAAAGTGCAGAATCAAAACTGTGACACAACATTGATACGGATTAGCATATTAGAATGAGAAACATTACATTATATAAATTACATTTCCAATAAATATCTACAGGTAGTGATGACGATGGCGTGTTGATGCACTACGTAGAATACTGTAAAAACTAGATGAGCACTGTTGTAGTCCTGCGAGTCTCTAATGTTGACTGCTTTCATTGTAACACACAGCTGGTTATTATATTCCACCGGGAGAAACAAATGGATATGATCTGATATGACCCTAACAGGCTGGATCTCTGTTTCACTGATCTGGTTGAAAAGCTTGTTAACATCCAAAATCTGTTTTCGTAAATATCCTTGTAACTGCAACAAGGGGAGAATTTTAGTAATTGGAGGTCGTCAAAAACAAGATTTCATTGGGTGGTAATTTGATCTTTAAAACCAAATCTTGACATTTTGAAATGTAGTCGGTTACTTTAACCTTAACCGAGGAAATATTGAAACATGACTAAAGAGTCAGTATGCTTTAAATGAGGTGGTTGTTGGATCACACGTTGAATTGTAAAAGTTGGCAGGATTTAAACTTATCCCTCAAATTCTCTGCTTTCTTTTTCACAGCATCTGTACATTTTTATCCGACAGCTTGGCTGTAGCACTGCAAATGCCTTGAAGAATACAGAAGTGTGCGCTGTTGTCCCAATTTGATGAAATGCATCTCATCCCTTAATAACTTTGTCATCCCTAAAGGTAACACCATTTAGCTTCAGAGATAGTGTAACATCACTTTTTGGTCTGGCTCCCCCCAAAATAAATGTATTTAAATGAAGTATCATTAGTGTATGCAGGAGCAGTAAAGTAGGGCAAAGTTTAGATACTTTGAGTTAGTGGGGGAGTTTCACATTAAAGGCTTAAATGATCCTGAATTACAATTTATGTAATTCACATCCTCATCTGCTTTTCAATTTAATAATATAAAATAAATATAGTGCCTCATCTACAGTTAAAATAACGTTTATACAATTTTTCGTTCTCTTTTCTTTGTCAGTTTCCTAATTTTTCATATAAACCTAAGATATCCTCCTCCATACTCATGATCAGATCACAAAATGTCACAGCTATAGGAATATACAATGGAGAGCAATAGCAAAGTCAAATGCAAATGCAAAACTAAACATATCTATTAAAGTATTACTTTCAAGCTTTAGTAATGTCATTCTGTACAAAGATGTGCAGTGGTTCTCTAAAGATTGGTGGAGCATGCTGCCGCCAACTGAGAAAAAAATCACTTTAACCCAAAACGCCGATCTGAGACCAACAACGCGTCAACTCAGACAACCCTGGTCTACCTGCTCTGTTGTGGGATGTACTGATACTAGTTATGTGCTAATGAGCAACTTGTACATCAAGCAGCGGTGGGATGTGTGGCAAAGAATGCTTTGATGCAACAACAGTGAGTCGAGGAATGGTGCTTTACAGTAAGATACATTAAGATATTACATTAAGATCACAGGCAGAGAGAGACGGAGGGAGGCAAATTCCAATCCGGACGTGTGATAATGTTTCGGGAATTAACTCTCGTCATGTGTCAAGGCTCTTTGTCTCTTCATCTCCCTGAAAAGGCAACAACAAAAATGATCAGTTAAACCAGCAGTCAGGATTTTATGGCCACTTGGGGGCAGCATAAACACACCTCACCTTGCTGCTATCGCCTTAGAGAGTTGTTTTGGCAAAAATATTAGCAAACAGTTGCCTGTTTACACCTGCAGCAAACACAAATCAATACTTGTATTTGTTTTGGGCTGTATTTCTTGGCATATGACAAATGTCCAATATTTACTTTCCCTTTTAGCTCTTATTTGCCATAAAAACTCTGGATTTCTGGCTCTTAAGCAGCTAAATGCTCCACTATGTTCACCAGCTAGTTGCTATCTTTTTAAAAATGTGCCTTTAGGGTTATGGACAGGGAGTATGCAAGGAGTTTTTCCTGCTCAAAAGGCTGCTTAAGCTAGTGGGAGGAGTGAGGCTGAAACAAAACATGTCTTCTTATATTTTTCTATTAATATATAATTGTTTATATAGTAATATTGATTACAGCTGCTTTAATTGTAAATGTGTGTGTATACTGGATGTAAATGGTTCTCACCTGTCACGTCACATCAGCTAAACCATCTCATACTGATTGGCTGTGATGATCCTGGACAGACAGCAGGCCAGCAGCATGCCAATCAGCTGTAACACAGAAAGAAAAGGCGTTTTTATTTACTTTATGCAAGAACAATGGTGCATTGTTACACATATTAGGAAAAACAAGAAGAGCCTGTGCATTTTGTCGCAACAAATATTTGAAAAAAAGAAATATCTATTGTCTATTTCTAGAAATGTAGACAGGTATTTGTTTCATACAATGGGCATCTTTCACACCAGAGATTTTGATATGTCACAGAAGTAAAAACACAGGTGTTGCTGACCAGGGTCCTGCAACTGAAGCAGCTGAACATTTTCAACCATCATTCATTTTATTACTTACACCTGTGCTTTCTTACATGTCAAAATGACTTCCATAAAAAGGGTCTATTGAAAATGTTCTCTTTGTTTAGTCTAAAACAATCCAGAATTCCCTGTCAAAGCAGAGCTGGCAACACACGTCGTCAAAGGGAATATAAGATGAGTCTGTTTATCTTCTCAGCAATACTAATTAAAATTGAATTACAATAATTATTTATGGATGCCAAAACACCACACGTGACACCTTTTATTTGCACATCATCACATGTTTATTGAAACCGTTACCTGTGAGAACGCAATCCCAAACGTCACTCCTGCGATGATGGCCATGTTGGTTTCCATGAATGAAGTGACCAGCTCGTAGCATCCCTGGAAAAAAGGGGGCAGGTTAGTTTGCAGAGGGTGCCGGGACGTGTTATATGTGCCAATTAGAGGAAACGTGGATATCTGGGAGACTATCTGAGGCAGTTGTTAGTGTATGGAAGAGGGAGGTTTGGAAAGGTGAATGAGGGCCTGTCAAATAAATGCAGCCACCTTCTGATGGCTGAGATTCATATTGTAGCTAGCAGAAACTGCATGGCATACGGACCTGGTGGTAGACCTTGCTCGGGGCTAGAGTTGTGTTGCGGAGTTCATCTGGGTTGCAGTCGGAGACGTTGAAGCAGCAGCTGGCAGGAATGCCGTTGGAGGGGTAATACACACTGCCAAACCAACTGGTGTAGTTATACACACCACAGCAACGCAGCTATAAATGAAAAGGAGAGCATTGAAATCAAACTCAGGGACTAAAATATTCCAAGAGAAGACCAAAAACAAATCACTTGTCAGTCTGTCCTTGAATAGGTTCCAACTTCAATAGTCTGTAGCATTCAGCCCCGTTTGGTTCTAATTGAAGACTTAAAAGTCACCAATTTAAAGTAAATAGAAAAAAAGGAAATACTTCCCTTAGCAAGCACAAATAAAAATGAGTAAATAATAATACACTAGAATAATAACAACTGCATTTATTTGGGACTATATTAGTTGTAGATTGATCCACTTGATGATTGATTTTCTAGATTATACCTTTTCCCCCCTAAAAACAATAGAGCTCTATAGTACAGACAATCATGTTAGCGACAAAAAATCATTTTCCATTTTTGACAACAAGAAAAAGATAGAGCTGCAGGCGTTATCTTTGAATTGCAAACTAAACCTTTAAGATTCAGGGATGTGTTTTGGTTTGCTGCTGATGCACGTTTAAGCTGTTTCACCTTGATGTCGAGCCTCACGGTGACTTACCCTGTGCTGCAAGTTATCAACAGCACGGCTCGCCTCATCCTCAGCGTTGTAGTTCAGGACGGCGTCAGTGTATGTCCTGTGGAAGGTTCCCTTTATCTGCAGCACGCAAACAATATCACACGTCATGAGAGTGCTTCAGACAGCTTCAGTATTAAACTTGTTGTTTCATTGTGAGTTGCATGCTGACCTCATGGCGAAAAACAAATCCAGAAATCCCGGCCACTAACTCAGCGAGGAAGACAAGGGACAGGAACATGGCATACTGCAGAGAGAAAGGAATGAAGAGGATGATTTGCATAGTTTGCATGAAAACCCTCTGCCTTAGTGTATCATTTGCCTGTCCCTGCACACGCTCACATTAACTGTAACGCACTCACTTGACCACCATTAACCGAACAAAGTGCCCTGCAGCATATATTGAATTTCTGATCCCTCTCCACAGGATAGAGGTCAACCATTACTCCCTTCATCACGTGACCTGAGGCTAATTAACCAGCATCTCTTCTTGAAATCCCCACCCCTTCTTCCCACAGCCTCTCACCAGCTTCAGCATCCATGGGCTTCCTCTGCAGGTGGCGAAGCATCCAAACAGGCCGAAAACCACGATGACGGTCCCGGTGCCGATGAGGACGTACGGGGCGTTGGTGGAGTTGTCGGCTATCAGAGAGATGTATGGGCCAAGCATCAACTTCCCCCATACTCCCACTGCCAGCAGGATGGCTCCTGTTATCTGGAGGTTGACGTTTGGGGAGATGGATGTGAAAAGAGAGAGCACAGGAAACAGAATGAAAGCAGGAAGCAGACCTTTATCTCTTCACTTCTGTGAGATTACAAAAGGTTTTAGCAGCCGTGGCAAAGGGGGAGGAGGAGGAAGATGATCAAGGTGTAGTAAAAAAAACCAGAGCAATTAGAGTAAGGAGGAGGAGACGGCAGACAGAAGACACAAATGTATCTGCCGTGCGGGAAAGCAATCACCTGCTTTATGAATATGCCTGCACACACACAGAAAGAAAAAAAGGGACATATCAAAGGAGCTCTTTGATCCGAAGCGAGACGCTTCCTCCTGTTGCGCCTATCTTAGCATTTCAAATGAAGGCTGTGGATAAAAGAGGGTGTTGTACGAGGCAGCTGAAGCGCTGTGTGTCTCAGCTGGGTATGTCTTATTGGGAAGAGAGCGGGGTGTGGAACGGCTGCTGATGATCTGACTCGAGCGAGAGCCAACTCATCACGCTAACCTCCCTCCTTTCCAATAGGAGGAGGCTGCTCGCCGTCCTGCTGCCAGGCCCTCTGACTAAAGAGGGAGCAGGCTGTACAAAATGTCTCTGTGCACCCTGAAACCTCCAACACTGACGAGAAGAATGCTTTTAGCTCTCAGCAGAAAATGAGCCAACACGACTGAAACAGCAGTGGCTCCATCAGTTATGCTCTTTGGATAAATGTTGCCTCTTAGCTATGAGTGAAGAATGTGCCGAGGCTTAATGTCATGATTTGTAAAAATGGCTACAGTATAATAGTCTTTGACAACCAATATTTATTAGCACACACTTAGGCTGCCATGCTCCGTTCTTGAGGTTGCAGGTACTCTTGACTATAGCCTTGACAACCCTCCTCAGGTTAATATGTTAACAATATTTACACTTTGCCCTGTTTGAAGGGTGTGCACATCATGATAGGGCAAAGGGTTTTCACCATGACAACTCACCAGTCTGTCCTTTCACTGCTGTATTGTTCAAGAAGTAGTCGCAGTTTAAATGCGGATATAAGGAGTTATTTTAAACCGTTTGGTTTGAAAATGTCGACTAAAAGTCAGTGTGTGCAAAGGCTGAGCTTATTGTGTGTCACACAAACATCAACCCTATGACTTTCTTTATCCACACTTTGACACACAAGGTACAGGTTTCATCTGAGGGTGAAATGATAAGAAGGATTACAGAGTAGACACACACATATGCAGCTCTTAAATAAAGCTAAAACTATATCTTGAGATCACACTGGTTTAAGGCTGCAACTAACAATTGTTTGGCATTATCGACTACTCATTTGTTCTAGTGGATTGGCAAAAAAAGAGTGCAAAAATGTAAATCAAACTGCTTTTTTTGTTCTACCAAAGGTTCAAAACCTAATTATCATGGAAGAGTAAGAAAAAAAACGTAATAATTACTAATAGACCCAAGTAGTTAACTGATCTTAGGAAATTGTCGGTAGTTTCCCATCATATTCCTTATGGTATTCTGTCTTTGTATAACTTAAATATCTAGCTGTATTTATTACATAAGCAAAAGTGTGTGTTATTGACGAGCTGTGGGCAGTTATAAATCCTCAGTGGAGCAACACGATGAGCTGAACCACACAGTTAGAACTGAGAGCTAGTAGACTTTCTATCTGAAATGGTCTCAGGAGTTGTCTGTTTAGTGTTATTGTAATCTCTTCATCTGAATCCCCATCCTGTTGTTCCCTCTAGTTGACGTTTTCTCTGGGTTTATGTGCCTTTATTTGTGTGGCAGAGTGAAGCTCTGTCTATTGGTTTAAAATGCCCACTTCAGCTAAAGAGTCCAAGCAAACTTGCCAGTGAAATGATCTATATTACATATATTGAGTAAACAATATAGAAAATAACTCAGGTTTTACAGGTTAACTGCCAATTAATCATATATTTAATTTGTTTTAAGTTATATATCATTTGTTATGGGCACTTCAGGGGAGCTGTAAAAACAGCAATGACTTTTAATCACTATACTAAGTTGATATAGCTTATCTGTTCTCTATGTACACATCCAGCATACATGGTTAGGCACTGCCATGCGTCTGGACACTCAATGATTGAGTCCAATATTCATTCTCTGTTAGCTGAGTTTGAGTCTCAAATACTAAAATAAAACAATAATATTTTGTGGTGGTTCTCCAGTTAGTCACTTAATTTAATTTGTCCCCAGTTGGGTTGCAGATCAGGTGGCTCACAGTGGCTAAAAACGGAGGAAAAACCAAAACTCTGAGATAAAACACTGTATGGCTAAGAGTAACTGCAGAGGTGGGTGGTAATTATCTGTGGGATCTTCCCAATGAGCAATACATGTGTCATCTGACCTATTGTTGATAACCCAATCAAGCTAACAGTTAAAAATCCCCAAAGATATTCAGTTTACTATCAATTACACTGCACGGCCCAAAAAAAAGGTCACACACAAATATTCGTTGGACCGCTTTGATTACGGCACATATTCGCTGAGGCATCGTTTCACAACATTTATTTCTGTCTTGCATTCATTTTTCGCCAAGATCTTGTATTGATGACAGGAGATTCGGACCACTGCGCAAAGTCTTCTCCAGCACATCCCAAAGATTCTCAATGGGGTTCAGGTCTGGACTCTGTGGGGGCCAGTCCATGTGTGAAAATGATGTCTCATGCTCCCTGAACCACTCTTTCACAATTTGAGCTCGATGGATCCTGGCATTGTCATCTTGGAACATGCCCGTGCCATCAGGGAAGAAATCCATTGATGGAATAACCTGGTCCTTCAGTATATTCAGGTAGTCAGCTGACCTCATTCTTTGGGCACATAACATTGCTGAACCTAGACCAGACCAACTGCAGCAACCCCAGATCATAGCACTGCCCCCCACAGGCTTGTGACCTTTTTTTGGCCGGGCAGTGTATGAAAAAGAAAAGCAACGTATAATCCTCACATTTGAGAAGCTGGAATGAGCCATATGTCTGCTTAGAAAAATAACTAAAATGATCATTGATAATCAAAATAGCTGTCAATAAATGTTCCTGTGATTTGCCTTATTGATTTATTGACTAATCATTGCAGCTCTTATGAAAGGATCCTTTTATTTGCGGCTACTCCCCAGCAGAACTCCAGGTCTGCAGGCTGATGATTTGATTGGTCGGTAATGTCTTCTCCAGTTTCTATTAACAGCGATCCTGGCAGCCGGAGCAGACTGTCATTTCAGGGAACAGTCCTCCAGATGACGATGTACTAACAGTTTATGGCCGACATCATGAGTATCAAAATGCCTCACCCCGTAAGCATACAAATAAAGCATCGTCTTATCATTGCCAAAGTGTTCATTTTGAAGCCATCGGGGAATAAGTCCAACCAACAAGTCATCAAGACCTCATGTGTGCTGCTGAATCCTAAACAGCTTCAGACCCCCTTTCTCCTCCTTCTCGCCTCCCTGCATGTTTTGTTTGAAATTCAATGCCAGGCCGGCCACCCTGGTTACAGCACAGTTTAAAACAGGTCACCCCTCCTTCCTCCTCCTTGTCCCCCGCAGGCCTTAATAGAGGAACAGAAGGTGCGATGACAAAATATGCTGGCGAGGACACGGCACAAACCCTACCACCTGCTCTGCATTTAACTGTCCTGTGTGCAAAGTATGACAATGTAGAGCATCTAACTGAAGACATTAGCCGTGAAGACAAGCTGATGACAGCGAATCCGAGACCCTACATCGAAGGCATTCTCCCCCACTGGACCTCTCCATTGCTTCAGCCGTCGGGGTTGCAGACAGCCACTAAGCTATGGACACTTCTGCTCTTCAGAAATCTGAAACCTGATGCTGAAGATGTAAGGGAGTGCAAAGAGACACTCCAATCCTGACTAAATATAAAAGTTCATATCAGTGACACAGACACATGTCCGCATTGCAGGGTGATACACGGCAGCACAGCTCTTCCTTTCAGCCTTTTTATTTCTGTGTTCGAAAAGGTTTGAGCATTTGTAAACACAGAAATGAAAAGGCTGACTTCAGTGTCTACATTTCTTTCGCAATGTTAAGGGTCAGTTTAGGAAAGCAAAGAAAGTGCTCTTCAGGTCCTAAACACATTAGGGCCAGATAAATCTCTTCCACATGTTATCATTAGATGACCCTACCCTCGCCATGCCTGGCAGCTATCACAAATCAGCCTTAACACATAATTATGGTCAACAAATGACTAAATTCATCAAGCTGCTTGTCGCGAGAGTACGGTGGTTATATTGTGTAAGATACATATTGTTGCTTGCACAGATGCTTTATCATCTGTGAAGGTAAACAAAAGCACATCCCTACTACTCAAGACTGAACAGGGAATACGAAAATACTATTTCCCTCTCAAGTTAATCCTCAAAGTAATTCATCCCAAAATTGGAAGCAACTTTATTGGTTTTGAAAGATGCTTTCTGGAGTGATTTTCTGGCTTAAATCCTGAGGACACTCAATAACAAAGAGCCTTAATTAAAAGGGAAAAAAGGAGCCGAATCTATTCTTCAAACGGGTGTTGCTATATGCTGCTGGCTCAGCATTGTGAAAACAGCATTTTTATCAATTTGAAATGAGAGCAAGGCTTTGCAGCTTAAGCCTTGGTGAAAATCCTCCAGAGGCTTTTGTGATGCCATGTTTTGCATGATTTTGTAGGGTGGGTCTGCTGTTTTTTGTTCAGTATGTAAATGAGGTGGACAAAATATCACACAAAGAACATGAACAGTACACATGTCCAACCCCAGCTGGGTATAGGTGCAGGACAAAAACAGCATACAAAGGATAATGAGAGGTAGTCTAAAAAAAGTTCCTTGGTTTTTGTTCACATTGATGTTTGTACGACGAAAAATACAATTATTGGGAGCTGCCAAGTACCAATTATTTTGTGTGTGTGGACAAAACATTGGAAAACTGGCAATTAGTTCAGCCATTTCTCAAGCAATTATGAATCTAGCTTCAACATTGTGGGAATTTTCTTTTCTTTTTACCTTGTCTTACATTTTATTTGACTGCATTTCTTAAGTTTTGGACTGTTGGTCAGACAAAAATGTACATTTCTTGGTGATATTTAAGACTTAAGAAGATTGTGATTGCCACTTTTGAACTATTTTCTAATATTAATCAAAAAAATATAGGGGAAGATTAAGGGATAATTTAAATGTACAATCGTGTATTGTACAGTGCCACCACAAAGTACAGCCTCAAGGTTTGGGGCCAACAAACAAAGCACTGGTGATAATCTAAACACTACCTGAGCATTTCAAGTAAAGTATTTATGGTAGGTACTGTATTAAATGCAGTATTTCTTTAATAATTCAAGTTGTTAAATGTCTACATATAAAATCAATGACCATATATTTGCATTCATATATATGAAATTAGCAACAACATGAAAATGCTGCTTACATCTTAATAATTGTCATCACGTGAATAGGGCTTTCTGCAAAATAAGTAGGCTATTTTGACTTATTACTACAAATGACTTGAGCACCATTTAAAATGACTTTGAAATTGAGTATTTTTAAACTCGAGTGTTGCTACTTTAGCTCAGGAAAGGATATGAGTAGCCTACTTCTTCCATCAAGTGTTTTTGTTTTTTTCTGCACCATTTACGCACTTTGAGCATTTTCCTATTGCTCCCATAGGAATAACACATGTTCTGGTGGCATATATGTTAAGGGTGCAAGATCCCTTTCAGAATATATAGCAACGACCCCAAAATGTGCATTATATGGTGAGAAAAGGGGCTTTAAAAGGGGCCTTATCAAACAGACAAGGCCCATAGCGTCGGTGTCATCACACAGAGTTAAATCGTTGCGTTGAGGTTAACATCCTCTTCCGTGCTAAAGACAACAACCATGATGCTATGTGTGCTATGCACTGCACCGACCGCAGCCAAAATATGTCTAAACACAAGTTACATAATAAAAAACGATAAACCCCTTATTCCAGACTCTACATTGAGATAGGGGTTTCCATTTAGCGCTACATTCACACCACGGCATGAATCCGTCGATGCTGCGGCCGCTGTCCACCCCTTCATCACGCACAACAAAAAACACATAACGGTGATAGAGGAAAAAGAGGCTACGTACCCAAAACACGAAGGAGTAAACGATGAGGAGGGTTTTAAGGCAGGTGATGACCGGTTTAGTCTCCATTGTGGCGCGTATGGTAGACCCACTGTGATAAAATAACGGAGGAAAACCGTCTCTGAAGTGTCGCGTTGCAACCGTGCGCTGATGCAGACGCAGCGTCACTGACACGCAGCAGCAGCAGCAGCAGCAGCAGCACCGTACATCTAGGAGATTTATGGCGTATTTAATGATAGCATCGATTATTGCAGGGACAAACTAATTATATCTCTTGTAAACACATTCTTAACGCTTGATAAGGGTTTAGCAAGTTATTACGTGCAGTGGTCTAAAGTAACTAAGTACATTTACTCAAGTACTGTACTGAATTACATTTTTGAGGGACGTGTACTTTACTTGAGCATTTCCATTTTCTGCTACTTTGTACTTCTACACTTCTACTGTGATAAACACATTAATGCATCAATAATTATAATCAAAACATACGATATTATTCTGAAATGGGCCAATTTGCAAAATGAGTATAGGCTACTTTTACTTTTGGTACCTTAAGTATGTTTTGATGCTAATACTTTAATACTTTCACTTGCGTAACATTTTGAATGCATACTTCTACTTTTATTTAAGTACAAGATCTCAGTACTTATTCCACCTTTTATTATGTGTGAGACTAGCAGTGGTGGAAAGTAACTAAGTACATTTACTAGAGTAATTTTTACTTTACTTGGGTATTTCAATATTGAATTATCTATATGATAGAGGTAAATATTGAAGTTATATGATTCTCTGTTATTCCACATGATTGGCTTAGTTAATTATTATAAGAATCTTTTATTAATGACATTAATAGATACATTTGACTGACACATTTTTGTTGAAGGCTTATTAGAAATTGATAAACTCAAGACCATATTGATGACTTACTTACATTAAAACTAGTGTTGGGCATCTTGTTACCTTTCTTATTTGGATTTGAGTTGAGTGCATTATGTTTTTAAAGCAAAAACATTATATTACCAAGTGCCAAGCATTCAGTATAAAGGTCTTTATTCTACCCACACTTTTTAGTAGTCCTTACCTGTCCTATCTTGGTCTCTCTGGCCCTGGAGATGAGTTTTCATTCACTGTAAGCACATGTTAAAACTCAACCATCACCTACCCGTATCACCACACACAAAAACTCCTGACTGTCCTCCCTGGCCGGGGTCCAGAATATTGTATTTACCGAGCACATCTGAAAGGAAGTCTAGAGAACTACAAAACATTGTTACAGAGTAATTCTGAGAAAATGTAACCTTATGCTGACAGGTGTTTATTTTTTCCCCAACCCATGTAGATTAATGACCAAAGCCATTAGATTGTAGAGGACAACACCCTCTCTGTGTAAAGCAATACAGTTCAACAGTCATGAACTACAGTCTCCTAAATGAAGCTGAATCATCACCCCTCTAACGCCGTTTGGAGAAACATTTTGAGGTTCATAAACAGATAAATATTCTTGCTTATGTTGCAAGTCTAAAACCAATTAACAAGTGATTTGTCACATCCTACAAACTCCATCATTAGTGCACAGACGACAACAGCAAACATCACACATGGAATAAAACGATGTGTTATCATGTGACTGTGCTGCACAATGTTTTGAATGATTGTTCGGCTCCCTTCCTTAGTTCAATATTTGGTTTAATTATGCTTTTTGGTCATCAATCATTTATAACCGCCTTACAATTGCAATTGTTGCAAAGTTATTGGAAACAAAGAGTTCAGCCCACCAATAAAGCCTGCAGTGATATCTGTTTTAGATTCAACAAATGACAGATGGTCAACAGGGGTTAACAATTGGATCATAGAAGAGTGCTGTCTACTATCTGTCCCACATTTTAAAAAGAAATAGACAGGAGAAGACCTTTCAAATGTCAGATGCACTCCTGCTGACCTAGAAAGGAAATGCAGGAGTGTTTTGAGTGCTAAGTAAGCAACGAAAAACAAAAGCAAAATAGGGAAGAGTGCATTTTACCAGAGCCTATCAATGACGTCAATGAGGAAAAGTAAAGGGTGAACAGTGTTTCTGCTCAAACAAGGCACAGCCAGTCTGCACATACAGGGGGATAAAAGAAGCTGGTGTACATAAGCTGTTTAAGTGTTGCAGAATATACACAGACAAATGTACACATTGTTCTATACATGTGTATTTACAAATGTTACTACTGAAAAGCTGCAACAGATCTAAAAAGATGAGCAAATCTCTAAATTACTCCATGGCGGAAATACTGATCATACTGTTAAAAATCTATAATTGTGCAAGTATTTTTCTGTGTTGTAGTTGAATCATAGCTTAAAGTCTGACAGATTAGTCCAAATTCATGTTGCTCCTAAGCTTTTAACCCTGTCACAATGTTTCCATGTGTGTTAAGACTTTTGCTCATGCTGGGTTCAAGTTATCCAAGTTCATTCTTAGTTTGAAAGTCAACACATACAAAAACAGGAACCATCGGTAGGCATGGTTTTAGGCGAGATTTAACCGTGTCCTTTAATAAACAATCCAGGAGTCAAGCAGCCATCTTTTTTAAGCTTGACTGCATTTGTTTCGATCAACAGAACTCAAATTAAAAACAAATATTAAAAATAAAACAAAAATACAAACATAACCAGACACTATAACACAGACATAGTGGTTCTTCAAGTGTGTTCAGTCAGTAGTAAGTATATGGGTTCCTGTAGGAAGTACATTAAAAGTGCTCAAACATACTGTTCTTAAAAAAAAAAAAAAAGAAGGCCTCGTGCAAGAATCACTGTTGCTACCATATTTCTTCCTTAAATGGCCTGTAAAACAGCATTCAAGTAAAACTGTTGCATTTGCCAGAAAGTCAGAATTATAATGGTGAAATCTAAATGATTATCAACTACATCATGGCCTATCAAATGGAATGTTTTAATGGCATTCTTTGGAACGGCGACCTTACCATTTTTCACATCTTTCACATCTTTCACAGCGAACATCGTTTTTTGTTTAATTTGTTGAGAGAGTTTCTAATGATTTCAGGTTGATACAACTACTACGACTTCTAGAGTTGTGTTTTGTTTCTTGTGTTTTTTAAACCCTTTTTGCCCACAAATGGAACCTGACAGGACAGAACGCATACAGCCATTTTAGCTACTGTAAATTGATTATTGAAATGATCAAAAAGGCTCAGATAATTGTAAACAGTTGTCAGTCATTAGGTTGAAACGGGCAATTTACGAGCAAAGTTTATAGGTTGATTTTACAACCCAGAAAAAGTTAGAGAGAATTCGGTTTAGATTCTTGCACGGGGCCGAACATGTAAGTACCGTTCCTTGGTCGACCTGTTTACTTAGCTACTTTGTTACATTAAAAGTTTCCCTTTCTTCTTTAGGTCACTTCATTTAGTCAGCAGCTGGGCGATTGATAGTCTCTGTACAGACAGTTTTGTCATAGCTACAAAGAGGGGAGAGTATCTGGAAGGGCAGGAGTGAAGCCACTGACATTCTCATCATGTCTTCTCAAATGCAACAGTCATCTGAAGTAAACTGAGCCCTCTGTATAATCTTCATCCTTGATGTGCTACCTTGTTCACACACTCCCGAGTGGCTCGTTTTCACTGCTCTCCTCATAAGAGTCCTCCTTTCAAGGTTCTGCTCCCTCTGCTTGTACCGTTCTCTATACTGACCCAAACTCAGACATCCAGGTCTCATATTTTTCCAGGTCGGCAGCAGAGACAGACTTTGAGATCTTCTTGAGAGTGAGGGTGAAGTCCTCCATGGTCACGGGCATCTGCAGTTCGTCTTTGGACAGAGCTCGGATCTCCTCGGGGGTCAGGCCTTGGATTCGACGACGCATTGCCATCATGGAAGCATCCCTGATGCAAAAGACGGGTGTTCAAACGCACATTTAATAACACTTTTTGTTTTATAAGTATGCTTCCTAAAATAAACTTCCCTACTTGAAGAGTTGTTTTCAAAATGTAAAGCTGGAAAAACTAAGGTTCTCTCTTACAGGTTTTTAATAGAACATGAATACAATTTGGAGACCTTTCTATTTCCCATAGACACTCCTGATATTATGCCTAACAGGTCAGATATCTGAATCCTTTTGATTGTTATTATTTTTCATTATGACGTATTTGTTTAGTTTTCTTTCCTCAAATTTTTTTATCCTTTATCTGTGCTTTGATTCATTTTGATTGTTTTTTTGCTTTTGCCTTTGCCTCTTGTTTTGCAAATGTATATTTTATACTGTTGATGCTCAATCAAAATGGATGGAGACTATGCCATGATCACTAAGCAACAACTGTCTGAAAACCTGCAGGCTGTGAGTGGACGCACACACATCCGAGGTCAACAAAACAATGCAAGCCGGAGATGAGCAGGAACGGCTTGGGCAATATAAAATGCCTGTCATTCCGAGCATAGCTTCGGTAGAAAGGACCCAAGGACAGGTGTTTAGGAGAAGTGTTCAACTAAAGTAACTATGATGAATAATTTACAGCTAAAGGGCTTTGAATTAGCAAAACTCCAGGAGAAGCAAGGTGACAAATTGTGATTTTCAAAATATTATTAAAAAAAAATGTCTTACTACAAAGAACACATCACCATATGAATAAAATCTGCCACACACACCTGCAGACGTTAGTGATGTCTGCTCCAGAGTAGCCCTCAATCTTTTCAGCTATGAGGTCCAGATCCACGTCTTCAGCCACGTCCACCTCCCTCAGGTTGATCTTTAGAAGCTCTACACGACCCACAGCTAAACGAAAACAGGATATTAGGGTTGATTATGCAACTACAGAGGCCCTGACTCATGTTTGTGTGGGTTCAATCTGTGTCAGAGGTCACCTGTGGGCAGCGAGATGTAGATCCGCTTCTCCAGCCGCCGTCGCAATGCCTCGTCGATGTCCCAGGGGAAGTTGGTGGCGGCGAGGACCATCACCATTTTCGAGGGGTCATCATTATCCATAGCTCCCCCAACGCCTGGTCGCAAAAACCATCCCAATAAAACTTCATTAGCAGATTACTGTTCCATTCATATGACAAATACTTCAATATATCTAGGATATGTTCTGCATTCTTTTGTTTAATACTGAGCATTGTACCACTGTTTTTATATTAAAATGTGCTAATTGCCAAAACTTTTCACTGTTATATGTAAGCCTATTTTTATTTTTGAAAAACTGAAGTGGACAGTAAAATAATTTGACAATGTGTGCTTGTCATTTTCTTTCAAAGTCATTTTCTTTCTTGAATAGAACCCTATTATAAACCCATTTATAGCTTTGTCGTCTTACTTCTCTATTCCACTCACCATCCATCTGAACCAGGAGTTCTGATTTGACCCTGCGGCTGGCTTCATGTTCATCAGAGGTTCCTCTTCTGCCACAAATTGAATCAATCTCATCTATGAAGATTGTTGTTGGTGCGTAAAACCGGGCCTAAGAAAACATAATAGTAGGATTTTTTCCCCAAATATGACAAAAATATTCACATTCTCTCTGTTTCTGCTAAACAAACCATTTACACAGTGAACACAAACTTACCATTTCGAACAGAAGTCGAACAAGTTTTTCTGACTCGCCCCTGTATTTGGAGGTGAGGGTGGAGGAGGACACGTTGAAGAAAGTAGTCCCACATTCTGTGGCCACAGCTTTGGCAAGCATGGTCTTCCCTGTCCCGGGAGGCCCAACCATCAACACACCCTGAAACAAGAAATTCAAACTCTAAATATAAAACCACACAGATAGTAGACAGATGCTTTTGTGAGCGACTATCGATGCCACTCTGATGTCTGACATTTGTGGATCCAGTATGTCTCTGTTGTTGCTATGGAGATTACATAAACCACAAAAGGACCTGTGGCATAATTCACAACATTTTTATGTAATTGCAGTCCCTGCTGCCTCAGAAATCACAGGCTAATGAGTGCTATCTTCTCCGCAGGATTTTTTTCCCTTAAGGGTTTTTATTTGAATATTAATTTAATTCCCAGGCAGTTTCACGCGGTGTCGCTACGAGGATCAGTTGAGAAAACCGCCTACACTGAGGGGATACTATTGGCAGTGGAAAGCAAAACAGAGAAAAGGACCTGATAGAAACATATCTGAGATGAGCAGAGGCGTACCATGCAGAGGAAACAAGTCATTAGTAAAGAGCTCAATTATGCATGCATATATCAGACAAAATGAAGGCACTGTGCTGCCGTACAAAACGATTATGCATCAACATTCACATAGCGGCCTTTGGGGGGGGAAGAGGCCTCACATGATGAAGTTTAATAGAAGTACAGAAACAGACTCATGTAGATACCGAGAGGCAGCAAGACTGAGCGCTTGAGTCACTGAAATAATTATTAAAATATGGTAGTGATGCAAACGGATGTAAGCATTCATAACAAAGTTCAGTTCCTTTTTGAGCAACCTCTCATACCAGATTGAAATGCAGCTTAGTCTCGAGGATATACAACACATTTCTAAAAATGGGTTGACCCATATAAGTTAGTTATAATATAATTAAGATGTATCTGAGACTGTGTAGGCACTGTTAACTGAGATATATGTTAGAGGTGCAATAGGATATTTTTTCAATCTTGTTAAAGACTACATTCATTTATATCACCTGGATTAGACATGGGAACAACTGAGATTTATTTTATATTCAATTGGAATAACCACTGGAATTATATTATATGACCATTATGTGTACTACAGCCAACCTTTTCCTTAAAGACATCCAAGTAAAACAGATTTAATCACCCATCAAAATGTACAAGCCAGTTAACATACATGCATTCATTTACTCATTTTAGTCAAATATTCTCTAGGTGTCTTTTAAATATATATTTTTGTATTTTCTGTTACAACAATGCAGTTGCACATGCTACTCGATTAGCCTCTAATCTGTGGCTTTTTGGGGAGCTCAATGAAATCTCAGCAAGAGGATATTCAAGTCTAAAGTCATGCAGTGCCAACCGGGCATTAGGGCTGACTTCACACTGTTCATTTGTAATAAAATGTAGTTTAGCTGCAGGACTCTAAAGATGCTGCGTGAGTTACAATATTTAACTTTAAGCCAATATGACTCCCTGGGTAAAGGTCATCAGCTAAGCATATTCAAAATGTATCTTAAGTTTAAGCAGATAAAACCCTGAGCTTCACACTGATTTATTGGTCATTTTTAGAAAGTAAACAGCCCCAGATTATGTGAGCAGGCACATTTGTTTGAATGTGTGTTTGTACCTTCCAGGGGCGACGTATTCCCTTAAAGAAGTCAGGCATCCACATGGGCAGCACCACCGCCTCCCTCAGCAGCTTCTTAGCATCTTCCAGATCAGCGATGTCTTCCCTACAGTTCACCCACAGAAATTAGTCAGTAGTGCTAAAAAATAATCATTTTCCCTGAAAGCAAAATGTATGAATGAATATGAAAGAATCTGTGTTTTCCACACACCAGTGTACATTCGGGTTACGGGACACAATGTCTCTCTCTAGTGAGTCCACCAGGTCGCTGTCATATCCCGTGCCATCAAACCTCTTCTGCTCTACATCTCCTGGCGCTTCTCCAACCCCTCTCTTCCCCTGATGATGAAAATAAGAAGACAAGATTTGAATGTTTAGTCAGGACAGATTTACTCATATTTCCCTGTCAGTCGTAGTTTTTAGTTTTGGTAAATATTCCCTTTTTAGGACCTCATTTATACACCACCTGTCCACTGAAATATTAATCGACACTCTGATGTCTGACCTTTTCATCTTTTGCCTTTGCGCCCCGGGGTTCTCTGGATCCTGGACGATCTGCTTTAGGGTTGCGGCCCCCAGGCCCGGCCCCTCGATGCTGCAGGGCAGGGGACTCCTTTCTGTGCTGCTTCGCTGCACTGTTGGGGCGCTTCACTGCAATAGGATTCCTACAGGGACACACAAATGGAGAAACTATACATAAGTAATAGAAGGACGCACCTGCAGGCAGAAGCATCAAGGATCATTTTCGACAAGGAAATACTGTAGTGGTTTTATCATAGTTTGCAAATTTCGCCAAAGATGGAACTTCACTTTTAACCAGCTTTGCTAGTTCTCTGTGGAGGTAAAGCTTGTTAAGTCCAAATTAAAGACCATATGGTAAAACATGGTGAGTCACAGTGATGGTGGTCATGAAAATGATAATGCAAAATATGTCTCTTTGTACTTCAAAGTACTTCCTTATAGGCAGTTTGTTCTCCTGACATTTTCGGGATCGACCCTGCATGAATCACACACAGGCTTTATGTAAAAGATGTAATGTCTACACACACATACCTGTGTTCTGCAGGGGTGGGAGGGGGCCACACTGCTGGATCTTCAGGTCTCTCCCCGGATTGAGGGGCGAGGATGTCCACTGGCTTCTCTGACCTAAAGCCTTCAAGCGTTCCCATGATGTCTTTCACCTGCTCGTACTCCTCATGCAGTTCCTGCCTGACCTGCTCAGAGACAGACGTATTGTATTAAGCATTGCATCAAAGACCATTCAGTGAAAAATACAGCAGTTGATGTAAATGTGTGTATGTCTACAGAAAACAAAATAAATAACAAACTAAGTGAGAGGAGAGGCAAAATTAGGGCCATCTGACTGATCCCCTTTCACAATTCTGCAGGGCTTGACTGCAGTAACAGCCCAGACTCACGTGTAATGACAGTTTAATACCAGGTGTAATGATGTTTGTTCAGGGGGTTAAAGGAACTAACCTGTAGCCATTTGGCTTTGAGTGCAGGGTCTCTGAGGGACTGACAGTGCTTGTGGATCTGTTGAATGACGCCCTGGTAGTACACAATGGAGGAGTCGTAGTTCCCCAGCAAAGCATACTCACGGCCTTTCTTGGCGTTGTCACATATATCTGCCAAATTCATGCTGAATAACAGCTGTAGGAGGAAAGGAAAACAAACAGATTAAGTACATTTATTTAAGTAGCAGACTTAAGCACAATTATGAGGGACTTATACTCTACTACAGTTCAAAGGTAAATATTGTACTTTTTGCTCCACTACATTCATTTAAAGCGTTAGTTACTTTGCATTAACGATCTAAAATATAATCAACACATAAATAAGAGTTAATTATAGTTGTAGTGAATTCACAATCTACCATACATCTATAAGGTAACTAGATTGACTCAACTTCTAAAAGCTTCATCAAACATAATCAACAATGTAATATATACAATTTTGGAATGATCCATTCGGCATAATGGCTACTTTTACTTTTTGTACTTTATGTACAGTTTGATGCTAATACTTATGTAATTCAGTAACATTTTGAATGCCGGATTTTTTACTTGTTTCAGAGTATTTCTACAATGTCGTTGGTAGTTACTTAGGATCTGATTACTTCTTCCACCAAATGCTAACGGTGGCTAGTAACAACGTCTTAAAGTAGGTCAAAACCACATTTGATCAACGAACTCGTTGTCTTCAATATAAATCCTACTTATGCACAGGAGGGTGCAGCTCTGATGTCAGATGCCTTTCAGATATAACAACACTGCTAGCATACACCCGGCAAAGCATGCGAGTTAAGCTAACGTTAGCTGATGTCAATTGTTTTTAGACCGTTTACCTTACGTTTGAATCAAGCCTTTATTAACATTGGTGTGTTTTCAACGATACACCATGTTACAATGCCGACGTTAGCTTGTGTTAGCTTGCTGCTAGGCCACAGACAAACAAACCGAATCGTGTTGCAATAAATGGAGCAAATACTACTTAATCCTCTGAGTATCCGTTAAATATGCATTTAGACAACAACAAACAAAAAGTATGTTATTTACATGCATATAAAGCATGAAAACAAGTATCTTACCTGCATTAAAAAAAAGCACCTGTTTGTGTAGTTTCTTTGAATCAAAGGTCCAGTGTTGAGGAAAGTGTTACCATGGAGAGACGCTGTGAGAAGAATACAGGAGGCTCGATTAGTGGGCTGCATTCAAGGACCTCTCAAACAGCTGGTTAATATGACAACCCTGACATGTTATCACTAATCACGCTCAATAACCTTAAATAGAGCCCTTGAAAAGGTAGAACAAAGTTTCGCAGTCAAAGTGTCCTTTATTAAGCTGTAAAAAAACCTGAACCTGTTTTGTAAGTTGCATTTCTGTTTTTGTTTCACATATAACATGTAATACTGGCGACACACTTTGAACAACAGGCTAGTTTACAGGGCTTCTCGAACACATCCCACCTCCTGCTATGCAAAAGTTGTCCGCTAGTGGCAAAACAATTGTAAAATACAGCAAACTAGAATGTAGCAGAATTAACAACCTCCTAAAATGTCAATTAAAAACTGATTTGGAGCCTTTAATCATGATATGGTCTTTATCAGAATATAGATTTTATCTGAATAATATAAGTGCAGGTGTGTCTTATAAAGCAGTTTTGGTTTGGGGAGAAGTACAAAGCCACAGTGAAAAGATAAAGGCCATATAAATAGTAAAGCTTCCTGAGGCAAAAGTGTGATATTGTTGAATAAATAAAATTGATTTGACTTCATAATTCCATGTTATGTGAATGGATAAAAATACAATGTGTTTCAGGCCTCATCATCAACCAAACAATATATTATTCTACCTTCATCATGTGTATTTGTAAGTACATTCATTTGAAGAACCACAGATCCCAATTTACATCATTATCAACAAACCAGAAACCTCAATAAACCTAATTTTATTTATGTGCAGTTCACATTGTCACAGATCTCCATACAATTGGAAAGTGTTTGCATTATTGTTCACATGCAACAAAAAGTATCGCATATCTTCAATACCTTCTGGCATGATGATTTTCAAAGACAGCTGTGCATGTATTCAATCATGCTTTTCAAGTGATTTATATGGATTTGTATTTTGTCCCATAAGACGGCTACATTTCATAGTTAGTGAGTTCTCTTTGCTGACACAAGGCTGGTTACATTCATATTTATATTTGCTAAATACACACGCAAAACATCAGCATCAAAACTCATGCTGCATTTATTTCAAGTTCAAAAATATCAGTTTAAAACACAACTTAAATAAATAAAATGATACATAGTTCTCCCCACAGTTTCAATGTACCTTATTGGACCAATAAATAATAATAATTCATTTGAATGTGTGTGTGGTGGGAGGTGGAGGCATTAGGTAAGTTTGGGGTACCCTCTACATTTCATCACATAGTTAAAAACCTGTTAGAGACACTATGTTAGTGGATGGTTGCCACCCCTGTATTTTGGTTTGTTCCATCCTTAGAAGTGCAGAGAGTGAGGGTTTTTGTTTGACTATTTGTTTTAAGGATATATTTGGAGATAGACCTTGTTTTGTTATATTAATTTCTTTTTTTTGGCACAATCTCGCTCTTTTCCTCCTCCTACTCACTCAAGAGCCCAATAACACACATGTTAACCGTTACTCTGTCCCTCCTTTATTGGTTGGTGTGTGTTATCATCCTCTGCTCCCCTCACCTAATATGACAGAGAATTATGTTACCTATCCAATGCCGCCATCCCCAGCTTTTTTGGGCAATTATTGGCCAAGTTATGATGTTTTGAAAAAAGGGGTAAAAAAACCAAAAAAAAATAGGATTTGGTTTTTGTCATTTTTGAAAAAAAATCGAAATTTTGAAAATGTGGATATTATCACCTAATATGACAGAGAATTATGTTACCTATCCAATGCCGCCATCCCCAGCTTTTTTGGGCAATTATTGGCCAAGTTATGATGTTTTGAAAAAAGGGGTAAAAAAACAAAAAAAAATAGGATTTGGTTTTTGTCATTTTTGAAAAAAAATCCAAATTTTGAAAATGTGGATATTATCACCTAATATGACAGAGAATTATGTTACCTATCCAATGCCGCCATCCCCAGCTTTTTTGGGCAATTATTGGCCAAGTTATGATGTTTTGAAAAAAGGGGTAAAAAAACCAAAAAAAAATAGGATTTGGTTTTTGTCATTTTTGAAAAAAAATCGAAATTTTGAAAATGTGGATATTATCACCTAATATGACAGAGAATTATGTTACCTATCCAATGCCGCCATCCCCAGCTTTTTTGGGCAATTATTGGCCAAGTTATGATGTTTTGAAAAAAGGGGTAAAAAAACCAAAAAAAAATAGGATTTGGTTTTTGTCATTTTTGAAAAAAAATCGAAATTTTGAAAATGTGGATATTATCACCTAATATGACAGAGAATTATGTTACCTATCCAATGCCGCCATCCCCAGCTTTTTTGGGCAATTATTGGCCAAGTTATGATGTTTTGAAAAAAGGGGTAAAAAAACCAAAAAAAAATAGGATTTGGTTTTTGTCATTTTTGAAAAAAAATCGAAATTTTGAAAATGTGGATATTATCACCTAATATGACAGAGAATTATGTTACCTATCCAATGCCGCCATCCCCAGCTTTTTTGGGCAATTATTGGCCAAGTTATGATGTTTTGAAAAAAGGGGTAAAAAAACCAAAAAAAAATAGGATTTGGTTTTTGTCATTTTTGAAAAAAAATCGAAATTTTGAAAATGTGGATATTATCACCTAATATGACAGAGAATTATGTTACCTATCCAATGCCGCCATCCCCAGCTTTTTTGGGCAATTATTGGCCAAGTTATGATGTTTTGAAAAAAGGGGTAAAAAAACCAAAAAAAAATAGGATTTGGTTTTTGTCATTTTTGAAAAAAAATCGAAATTTTGAAAATGTGGATATTATCACCTAATATGACAGAGAATTATGTTACCTATCCAATGCCGCCATCCCCAGCTTTTTTGGGCAATTATTGGCCAAGTTATGATGTTTTGAAAAAAGGGGTAAAAAAACCAAAAAAAAATAGGATTTGGTTTTTGTCATTTTTGAAAAAAAATCGAAATTTTGAAAATGTGGATATTATCACCTAATATGACAGAGAATTATGTTACCTATCCAATGCCGCCATCCCCAGCTTTTTTGGGCAATTATTGGCCAAGTTATGATGTTTTGAAAAAAGGGGTAAAAAAACCAAAAAAAAATAGGATTTGGTTTTTGTCATTTTTGAAAAAAAATCGAAATTTTGAAAATGTGGATATTATCACCTAATATGACAGAGAATTATGTTACCTATCCAATGCCGCCATCCCCAGCTTTTTTGGGCAATTATTGGCCAAGTTATGATGTTTTGAAAAAAGGGGTAAAAAAACCAAAAAAAAATAGGATTTGGTTTTTGTCATTTTTGAAAAAAAATCGAAATTTTGAAAATGTGGATATTATCACCTAATATGACAGAGAATTATGTTACCTATCCAATGCCGCCATCCCCAGCTTTTTTGGGCAATTATTGGCCAAGTTATGATGTTTTGAAAAAAGGGGTAAAAAAACCAAAAAAAAATAGGATTTGGTTTTTGTCATTTTTGAAAAAAAATCGAAATTTTGAAAATGTGGATATTATCACCTAATATGACAGAGAATTATGTTACCTATCCAATGCCGCCATCCCCAGCTTTTTTGGGCAATTATTGGCCAAGTTATGATGTTTTGAAAAAAGGGGTAAAAAAACCAAAAAAAAATAGGATTTGGTTTTTGTCATTTTTGAAAAAAAATCGAAATTTTGAAAATGTGGATATTATCACCTAATATGACAGAGAATTATGTTACCTATCCAATGCCGCCATCCCCAGCTTTTTTGGGCAATTATTGGCCAAGTTATGATGTTTTGAAAAAAGGGGTAAAAAAACCAAAAAAAAATAGGATTTGGTTTTTGTCATTTTTGAAAAAAAATCGAAATTTTGAAAATGTGGATATTATCACCTAATATGACAGAGAATTATGTTACCTATCCAATGCCGCCATCCCCAGCTTTTTTGGGCAATTATTGGCCAAGTTATGATGTTTTGAAAAAAGGGGTAAAAAAACCAAAAAAAAATAGGATTTGGTTTTTGTCATTTTTGAAAAAAAATCGAAATTTTGAAAATGTGGATATTATCACCTAATATGACAAGAATTTGTTATTCAACCCAATCCC